>NC_133532.1:123483658-124083658 GCF_048544455.1 Silene latifolia | reverse complement strand
TTAATTTCAAAGAAGATTAATGTTATCAACATAAAGTTTGACAAATAATGATATGGAAACATAAAATCATTCATAAAATGTGTGCAGGGGCTATTGATTTTTATTCTACATTTATATATACAATATTACCTCAGTGTCTCAATGACTTTCGCAAATTGCAGAGTAGTAGTCAGATGTACGTAATCTCACCCTTGTGTTAACAATACAAAGAAATTGTTTCCGAATGACCCAAAATGAAATTGAAACATTCACCCATTGCCAACTTAATTAATGTCATAAGGATCATGTGTATTCACAGATCCCCTGTTTCATTTCAATTTATGTGTTCAATCGATCTCATTATCTATTCCTTATGTCAAATCATCTGACTGATAAATTACAACGGATTCTATCATGTGAATGATGATGTATTTTTAAGACAAAAATAGTGGAACACGAGATTAGACCCCCAAAACTGCAATAAACCATCTCAACACGGTTTCCAAACATGTGACACGACCCCAACAAGAACTCAAGTGCCATACAGCCATCAATTATTTTGCTACTCCATATTAGTTAGTTTCACAATATAAATACGTAATGCAAGTATGTAACAAAGGCCCGCAAGGGTGGAGTCTAGTGGTTAAAACTTGGGTGAAATTCTCAGGAGATCCAGATTCAAGCCTCCTCAAGAGCAAAATCTTGTGGAGTATTCTTGGCCTGAGTCCATGCCTAATAGACTTCGAGCCTGTCACCCTCGGGTGGCTTACCTAGTATAATGGTTTGCAGGTTATCACGTACACCCAAGGGTTTACCCAGTGCGCACCGAAGGTAGCGGCTGCGGGTTCCCTCGTCAAAAAAAAAAAAAAAAAAAAAAAAAAAAAAAAAAAAAAAAAAAAAAAAAAAAAGGTATGTAACAAAGTCAAGCCAAAGTTAAGCCATAAACTCTACTTTAAGCACACTATACACACTAATAAAATGTAATGATACTATAATATAGTCTAAGAGAATATGCCGAATTTTGCTTGTAAAACATGACAACTTAATAATTACTCAAAAATGTATATCAAAATATAAGACTTGCACTCAATGTAATCCTATCTTACAAATGTGTATAAAATATAAGTTGGACCAACCATATTCTGCTAAGTATATGTATATGTGTTAATTCTATCTGAAAAAAACATAACATAAAACATACATTTTCAAGAATTCTAGTCTTATTATTACAATGCATTCTTCTTCTTCTAGGTTTGTTTCTTGCCTTGTTTATTGTTTGATCTTTGTCGCCGGTGCTCGAGCATGGAGCAAAGAGGGTCACACCATTACTTGCCAAATAGCTCAGGTAAAGTACTTGTTTCTCGGTTTTTTTTACTCGATTTTACTGGACTTAAATCAATTTACGGGTAAAGAATTGGAAATGGATTGCGTAGTAAGTTACTTAAAATGTTCAAAACTAAGTCGAGTGTGCCACATCAGCACACTTGGCTATAGGGATAATTTTGTTTCTTCTACTAGTCATAATATCTGTTTTATTATTTCCTCGATTTAATATGGTTGAATTGGACTGAAATTACATGATCATATTTTCTTGACGTGCTGTATAATGAAGAATATATTTGTCATACGATATTTACATATTGGGTAAATAATTAAATATGATTTTGGACTAGGTAATTAGGTGATGGTTTAGATGACCTAATTTTAGTAATTTGTTTTGATAAATACCCCATCCCTTTTTACCAAATTTACGAAACTTTATGCCCTAAAATGGCCTCATTATCATGAAGCATCAAGAGTTTTCTTAAGCCAAGTCATCTTAAAATAAAACTACGTACCTTAGTATACTACTTTGTTATGGACATAAAGTACACAAGAAATGTCTTGTCTAGTGATTAAACTGAAAGTTTCTTGCATAATATGCCTCATCGGTTTCAAATGCCGCTTATATTGTACTGCTCTTGTGGCTCATCTGATACATAAGAAAATCAAGTCACTTGTAATACAACGTCAACATGAGTGATTATTTAGACTAATTATCAAAATTCAGTAAGTCTTTCTTAGGACAACAATAATATACTACTCCTATATTTTAAAATAAAAAAAGGTCAAATATGCAGATCACTTCCGCATATATGAGTTATATGACAAACCTTTATTTTGTTAGTCCCGAGACATTTTTCTTTTGTCCTATTTACCTTTACTTGACTCGTTTTAAGTTAAAATATGTTATCATCTGACTTATAAGTGTCTTAAACAGAGTCTCTTAGAGCCAGAGGCATTACATGCAGTAAAAAATCTATTACCAGAGCATTTAGACGGTAATTTATCAGCATTATGTGTATGGCCTGACCAAGTAAGGCATTGGTACAAATACCGTTGGACGAGTCCGCTTCATTTCATTGACACCCCTGACGATTCTTGCTCGTTTGATTATGATCGTAAGTTTTCGTCTCTCCTTAGTCTTTATGCTTAATTATAATCGATGTTAAAAACAATTTTCGACGTTAATTAATGCTTTGGTTGATTGATTAGGTGATTGTCATGATACTCATGGGGTAAAAGATATGTGTGTTGCTGGTGCTATTCAGAATTTTACTTCACAACTTCAGCATTACCGTGAAGGCACTTCTGATCGTCGTTGTAAGATCGCTTTTATATAACCTTATTTCGAGTGTAACTTTAACCTTTACGGCTTTTAATCACATACTGTATATAGAAAAACTTGTTATAAAAATGAAAATTCTTACGTAAACATACATAAAAATACAATACTTTGTTATCAATCGGTAGACCTGGCTAAATCAACCCGACCCAATTGACCCTACTCGAAAAGGCTAACCCAAGACCCAAAATTGACCCGAACTGCCGCACCCGAATGACACCTGAAGCACAAATTGACCCGAGCTTTCATGGACCCTTAACAGACCCGACCTGGAACGACCCGAAGAGAAACCACCCAACCCGAAAATGACCCGATAAAACATAACTTTAATTGACCCCAAAAGACTTGAAATGTTTTTTTTCTCTTAATCATTGACCCGAAAATGGCCCGTTCCAAAACAACCCGACCCGCTTGATCCGAAAATAACCCGACAAACATACCCGAAACAACCTGAAAACCCGAAAAGACCCAACCCGACCCGAACTAACCCAACAATGTGACAAACCCGACCTGACCCAAACCCGACCCGTTGACCCGTTTTGCCAGGTTTAATTGGACAATCGGTTCACAACCAGGTAAAGCTGGTCATCAGCTCGGCCCGACCCGGCCCGTTATTCTATGCAACTTGGGTCGGGCTTGGCCCGACGTTGCATGGGCTCGACCTGGGCCCTAAAATTCCAGCCCAACCCGCCTTGGCCCGGATCAGGCATATCCCAGCCCGGCCAAGCCAGCCCTCCTCCTGGCCTGGCCCGAGTCTGACCAGGAAAGTCCGACCCGAGTACAAGTCTACAACTAGGTCACTATGCTAGTTGACATCTGCACTATAAGAGATTTGTCGTCATCCTTGATTTATTCCTTTAAATTGCAGATAATTTAACGGAGGCGTTGCTATTTTTGTCACACTTCATGGGAGATATCCATCAGGTTTGACACGATCCAATTCTACCATCTCATATAGAAGTTCGTCTTGCATAACACTGTCTTATAGAAGTATCAGGAAAAGTGGGTTCATGTTACCTTTGGAGTGGATGGGAGGAAATAATAAATACGACTAATTATACTAAACAATTCTGGCAGCCAATGCATTGTGCACATACCACGGACGAAGGCGGAAATTCTATCGACTTACGTTGGTTCAGGCACAAATCTAATCTTCATCATGTACGTAACGCATTTTATTTTTATGAGATATGCACTCATTAATTGCCACTTTCGCGCTTTTTAATTGTGACGGTTATTTTTGACTAATATTGATTATTGTAGGTATGGGACAGAGAAATAATTCTGACGGCAATGAAAGATTACTATGAAAATGACGTACAACTCTTACAACAAGACATCGTAGGAAACTTCACTGATGTAAGATTCAATTCAATTCAATTCAATTCATTCAAATACACATGTAATGTTTTGTTTTGATTTAAAGGAAGGCACGGGAGCGAGCGATTTTTAATGTTGACGGAATTTGAAACCAGATCATGAATATCACATCTCATAATTTATAAAGTACTTCCTCCATTCAACTCCACTCTACCATTTTGCTTTTTCACGTTCGCCAACGCGTGTTTTACGCGAGAAATATCGTTAGCTACGTATTTGCAAAAATTATAAAAGTTAGATATTTTTAATGTACTCGCAAAGACAAATCAAACAAGATCCCACATGAATATATTTTCACTTATGTATTGAGAGAAAATCGAGAATAAATGTGTACTTGTGAATAGTGTAGAAAATAGAAATAGGTAGAGTGGAGTTGAATGGAGGAAGTATGTTTTAACTCAAAAAATAAAAATAAAGTATGTACATTTTACGTCGGCTACATATGGAGACGCGGACACTAATTTAGTATATCGAAATACCTAAAAAGTAAAAATGAATACTTTTACAAAATTACTAAAGATCGCCCCTATATTACTCATCTCGCCCCTAATATTCATTTTACTTTCCAATTTTGCCCTTTACTCTAACGCATTTTCAAAACTATTTTTTATCGATAATTCAACATATGAATGGCGGTGACCCATTTTACGATAATTAATAATCAAGCACGATTAAATTCGAAACAAAATTGACGATTAGAAACGTAAAAACTTCAAACGATCATAACTTTGTGCTCGGGTGTTCGATTTTGCCAATTTTTTTCAAATCACTTAACTCGACGAGACGAACGCAAAGGTAAAAAAAAAAAAAAAAAAAAAAATTGGAAAGCGGGCCCATTCGTGTGAAAAACACGAACGAGCTGAAAGCGGTTCATGTGGTTTACATGAACCAACCTTGGCCAGTTCATGTAAATCACACGAATAGGCCTAGGCCAGTTCATGTGGATTACACGAATTGGCCCAGGCTGGTTCGTGTAAACCACAAGAATTGGCCTAGGTCAATTCGTGTTTTTTACACGAATGGACCATTTCTCAATTTTTTTTTTTTTTTTTTTTTTTTTGCATTGCGTTCGTCTCGTCGAGTTAAGTGATTTGAAAAAAAAATTCGTCACAATCGGACACCTGAGCACAAAGTTATGATTGTTTGAAGTATTTTGGCTTTATTCGTCAAATTTAGTCCAATTTAAATCCCTATTTCGTATTATTTTGAGACGGTTTTGTTTTTGTTAATTTATGAAGCGGTTTTTTTGAAATTTTAAATTTAAAATCGAAAATGAGTAAAAAGGAAGGTAAATGGGGTTTTAATTACACAAGGGCAAAAAGGTAATATTTAGGGGCGATATGAGTAAAACTAGGGGCGATCTTTAGCAAACCCGTACTTTTAACTTCATTTTCCTTCGAAAATGTTAAAAAGTACGAGTAGTTCATTTGTTATCTGAGAAGACAAACTTTTTAAAAAATTGTAAGTTTTATAATAAAGTTTTTGAATTCATTTATTTAAACATTAAATTCAAAAAATTACATTATAATTCAAAAAAATTACATATAAGCTCAAAAAAATTTCAAAAAAATAAAATGTAATTTACAAACTGTATAGAACTAAAAAAAAATACACAGAAATGCAAAAATGCAAAAATTCAAAAACTCAATAAGTGTGAGGTAGTACATCTATTGTATAATTCTTTTTTCCAAATTTCTATCAGAACATTATTATATTATAAATGAGAATTTTATGAATTCGCTATTATTTGACTTTGACTCGTTTACATAATATTTTTTTTTTTTTTTTTTTGGTTATAGGGGATATGGTCCGATGATGTCTCATCATGGACGGATTGCACAAGTCTTCATGCTTGTGTAACCAAGTACGTTTCTTCTTTCTCTTAATTAAGTCACGAATACTTGTTAAAGCGGCTGGCACAAGTTTATTATAAAACGGATTCTAATAACAATAACTATTTTTTGTTAAAATCGTCTTACAGAAGATTAATTATTTGTTGACGTTTTTTTTCTTCTAAAGGTACGCAACAGAGAGCATTAACATAGCTTGTAAATGGGGTTACAAAGACGTGAAGTCTGGAATTACTCTTTCTGGTGAGCAACATTATACATTTTATTTTATTTTTTAGTTAAAATAAAGTAAATGAGAAGATATGAACTTTAAAAATGTGTTTCAATTAGCTAATTAAGTTGATATCGACTCAAAATGTGGTCAAATAACATAACAAATGTTTTCATAATTAAGATATGTGCTTTAAAATTGTGTTTCGATTAGCTAATTAAGCTGATATCGACTCAAAATGGAGTAGCTCTTCTGAGAGATGGTCTCTCAATAAATTTATTGAGAGATTATTTACAATCTTAAGAAAAAATGGTACTAAAGAAATTAAATTAAAATAGGTATAAATCTCGATTAAAGATAAAATGGGTAACTTTATTATGTAAATAGGTACGAAATTACTATGTTACGATCAACAACAAAAGAGTCACGAAATACAAATAAAAAGGTACGGAAGACTGGTCTCTTAATAACTTATTGAAAGACCGTCTCTCCCAAGTTTTAATGATCTTTATAAGCTAGTTGAGGACTTGAGGTATAATAGCATTGTATAAACATATCAAATTTAACTGATTTTATGTGTAGAAGTATAATTTTTGAAGATTTAAAGTTTTAAGTTATGTTAAATTTTTTTTTTCTCTTTAAAATCAAATCTAACTAAGCCGGCCTATATGTATTGTTCATGAGTTAACATCATAATTTGTTGAGCTTAATGCATGTTTAAGTGAATAAGCAGAAAACATTATTTCAAATTTCATAAACTGCAAAAAAAAAAACTCGAACTTTATTATAAAGTTCACAAACTATACAATCAATGGTGCTGCCAGTCTGCCACTGATTGTATATAGTCTATAAAGTATAAACTGAGCGTTTTATTTATTCTTATATAAGAACGTCTTATCGTGTTTGTGTACAGATGAGTACTTCAATACAAGACTACCATTTGTGATGAAACGAATAGCTCAAGGAGGAGTTAGATTAGCCATGATTTTGAATAAGGTGTTCAACCATGGCCATGCAGCAATGGCAGCAGCTACGTAATTAACGACGATTACGCAACACTAATTAACCCTAATCACCAAAAATTACAGAGAGATTAAAGAATTTCCTGGTGCTAATCTTACGATTCATTCTTATGTATTATTGTTTTTTTTTAAGTACTAACTTTATGTTGTAAATTTACATATGATATCAAATGGTTAAATTGCATCAGCTCTTAATTTTCAAGTCCCGAGTCCTAGAAATGCAGTAATGTTAAAAATCGTGATGCTATAGCACGCACACAAATACTATCCTACAACTAGTTGTATAGTAGCATTGTATAACCGCATCAAAGTTGTTGAAACTATTTTACAAGTTATTGGGCTATATTACGAAGTTATTGAACTTAGTATTTATTCTGTTAAGATCAATAACTTTGTATTATAGCTCGCTAATTTTGTTAGTAAAGCTCGATAACTTTATACCAAAGCTCAACTACATTAAATAAGTTGTATAATACATTAACTGTAGCACGCACCCTCCTGGTTTTATTCAGCTCAAATTCAAACTATACCGAATGAAATAATACACCAAAAGAAATATCACTCATGGTATTTGATAAATCCGATCCCTTATAAATTGTTAATCCTCCAACGGTACAACCCATATTAAAATTTTCATAATTTTAATTTTTTTCTCATTTATTTATCACAAATTGTTATATAAGACGGTCTCAACCAGTCCATAACAAAAAGGCCCAAAAAATCAATTAATTTCCAAAAAAAAAAAAAAATTGATTTATAAAACCAACAATATAAGGTAAGACGCATAACATAGGTAACTGTCATCTCCCTTCTCCCATTTTCATCCTTGAGTCGTACTGGTATCGGATTGACGGATTCCACCCCAAGCCACCACTATCCATAATCCTTCATCCCCCACCTTACCTAATTTGTATGGTCGGGTTAGGAATGACGACCTCCACCCTAGCGTTAATCGACAGCTATAATCCACAATTTTTTACTCAAGTTACCAAACTAAAACCGGTAGTTATTACACGAAAACCATATTTTTTTACAATAATAAAGTAAAAGTTTAGGCTAACAACAAGAATTAAAGACCTAAAAAGACTTGGAAGTTTTCATTATACTAGCCAAACATAAACATGACTCGAGGCAAAACAGGGAGCGAATAATGAGTCGGATACTGCAAATTTAGTGCAAACCCCTCCTGCTATGCCCTCCCTCAAAAACCATGGCCTGTCTTTCTCCGTTTTTGTGTAATTATTAATTTCTAAAAATATCAATTTTTCCATTAAATAGTCCTGTTATCCGACCAACGCAATGGCTGCAACAAAACACTAGCAATCGAGTCTAACCAACATACAAGTATACAACCATATGTTTGAAACCGCGCCTGGCATAAAATAAAATGTCATGTATGCAAATATTCAATTACTCACTATATAATTATTATGCTCACTACGAAACCCTCTATGATTTGATGAACCAAGACTAAGAAGTTGCAGTATAGGGTCTGGACAACCTGCTCTATGATTTCCGATCAGAAACAAAATTGGAGGCAGCTGAGACGAACCATTGTTTCACATCATTCATATATCAGCAGTAAGGGACAAAACTACCTGCAACACAAATAAAGGCAAACTATATTAAACAAGTCGTAGATGAAACCCTTGGTGTCTAAAATGAGAGCGAGTCTTGTATGAGTCGGTTATTTGATTATGAGAATGTCTTTTAAGTTTGTGTGCTGTAATTGATACACCACAGATGAGAAATTGAGAGTCCGCGAGATGGAATAGTCTAACATCTTAACCAAAGTAATGCTGAGGGTCTAATCCTAATCCTGGTCAAGCCAGTATTGTCTAACAAGGGCATGTGTAAAATGCCATATAGTTCACTGTTATTGTTATCACTTTAACTAGCAAGTAGCAAACTAACAATTAAAGAATCATTGGTTTGAAGAAGAAAGAGAAGGGAAATAAGAAAGAAAAAGGGAATACAGAATAACATGTCTATAGCCAGTCCGTTTTTCTTAAGACCATTGCTTTTGGTCTGAAATAAGACGAGTAACATGTCATTATTTTACAATAAAATGTTGTTATTTTCTGATAACATGTTACCATTATTGTTCACATCATTTCCAGGGTAAAAAATAACACCTCTAGTCATAACATTTTGTGAATTAATTGGTTACATTTTCTTAAAAAATGGCAACATTTTATCCGTCTGACAAATAAGACCAAAAGTGTCCGTCTGAAACAAGAATTTGTGGTCTATAGCATGATGACAACAAGAGGAATGGTAGCTTGTCGGTGGTAATGAGTGGAGCTAGCTGTTTTAGTGATACAGCAGCAAGATCTCCAGGAAAGGTACCCCCTTAACTGAGTTAGCGTGTATGGGAATGAGGTAGAGAGTTTTTTGTAATTTATCAAAAACACAACCAAGCGGAATTTGAGGTCTGCAGTTTACTTTCTTTATGTCCTGACCAAACGCCCATAAGAGCACTAATGGTCTCTAGATTTGAGGAGAAAGTGTAAACTACCAGATGACTTTTTGATATACACTCTAGTTGTAAGAGTTAGACAAAAACAATTGCTGCAGAATGAACCATTCATCAGGCATAAACAAGGCACCATTGGAATGTGAAATCAGTTTTGTCGAAGGAAGGAATATAAGACAAAATATTTTATCTGATCCATTCAATCTCCATAAATGACGCAAAGATGGCCAAGTAGATATCTAAGGGTTGAGAAATAGATGAGAGGAAGGAAAGGTGTACCTTTTCTCCAGGTTTAAATGGAGGTTGACCTTTGTAAGGGCATGTCTTTGCATCCGAAAGCATCCCCTAGTCCACACCGTAATACGAGAACGCCATCATTGAGAAAAATCACTAATCAATATCCATATGTCATGCCTCTTTGACCTTTCCATTATCAAATAGCATACAATAAAATGAAACACATACACTTTGCCACAACCGGATCCAGTTAGCGGTTCCATTGTTGAGTCCAGTTTGTCTACTTTTACGCTCGCTTCGCCCTTCCACAGACGCTTAATTCTTGCAGCTTTCCTAGTGATTCCCAGCCATGAGTCACCAACTGTAATGACAGCTTGAATTAATAAGCGGATACTACGATAGACTATTTGATGAGAAAGAAATATTTGGAGACAAATAAACGGCCCTACCAGGGGGCAATTGTGGCTTTTACGGTCTTCCTCGGTTAACAAAGAGTCCTCATCGATCCGATCAAAATCGTCACTAAGTTGAACCACGGGTAAGCCTTTTGATACTTTAAGGGGATACGATGACCCGAGTTTCCAAGATGGCTTTTTGGCTTTGATCTGCAAAATGAGAAACACGCAGCTCATGACGAACAAATAATCACGGCCCAAAGAACTATGTTAGCAATTTGTTGTCAACTACCACCTACATTGCAATGTAGAAACATTAAATGAAATCACTTGACGGGGAGTAGGCTTAAACCACACATACAAGGGGGTATAAAAATATATCGGTGTGTTCCAAATCACATACGGAGTATCAAATAGTTTCTTTATAAACAAGTGGAATATCTAAAACGAAACTTTCAACTGTCTATGTCGGATGATGAACAGAGAGCTATCAAATGAGATTTTTAAGTAACACCGAAATTATTTACACCTCTCTAGAAAATATTATCCCTAGTCACCATAGGTTATTTTCAATTTTTCATCAAATAAATCACGGTAGAAGAAAACTTGACTCCAACAAGGAACAAGACAAAAGACGGGGGTAAAAGGATGCTCTGCAATTTGCTAAGAATCAGTTTATTTTGCAAAGATCAGTTGATTTAAGATTTTGGCCGAGTTGGACTAGGAGGAGCCATCTTGAACGCAAAAGCTCTACTACCGGTTGTTCGGGATGTTTATAGTGTTGTTAAGGAACTATCGTGTTCGCATGAGATTTTGGAGTGGGTCGGGGGTAGTCGCTATGGTCCGAGTTGATGCCAAGGGTGGTCGAATCGAGGTTTCAGTAAGTAGTTTGTGAAACTCACTCCGAGATAATTAACCTTTGCGAGCACAACGAGAGTTCCAAAACTCCGGACAAACGAGAAAAGGTAGAGAAGAAAACAGGATACTCAAAAGAGATTCAAGAAAGCGACAAGTGCAAGCGTGAAGTGCCTTGAGAAACAACGTGGCTTATGAAAATTAACAAGAAGTAGCACAGGAGACAAACTCTAACAAAGTACTTATAAAGTGAATGGAAAGGATCGATACCAATAATTCTATAAAGTAATAGCACAAATAGGCCACTTACATGACTAAACCTTGAACTCCCGAATATACATCTAATGGTCATTGAATAGTTTGTGGTTGAGAGAATCCGACTTTAAGTATCTTCCCCTGAAGTGAAGAAAGTATCTATACCGATAGATAGAAAAAAATATTGTCAAACTTATGCCCTGGCAAAAAAAAAGAAGGTAATGGATACACATAACAAAACAAATAACAGCGTAGAGTACCCTTTTCGAAGGAAGATCACCCCAAGTTGAGTAAGGTATATAAGAACTTTTCCATCCGGCTTTGTAACTCTAAACAATTCGAAATGAGAGGAATAGGGGAAAGTCGCGTATTTTGGAGACACCAACAACGATATCCAGGAAGATGAGTCCAAGGACGGTTTTACGATGAATTCAAAGCATTACATGATACTTTCAGGATGACAATAGAATCAAATAGTAGTTAGTACCCCCTCCCTTCTATGACATGAAATTAAAAATGGGGAATAGGTTAGTAGTGTTAAAGACAAGAAAATTACTTAAATTGGCGCACTGGGGTGATAACGATAAGCGGTATCAAGGTCTTCGATAGCAAACTCGGCATCCCTTGTGAATTTAGATATGGTACTCAGCAACAACACCTCGTCGTCAGTAATGGCCAGAACCGTCATGATTAAATGCCTAAATTAACTAAAAATCAGCCACCATCCGAAATTACTCAACATGACAATAAATCCGAATAATAATTAATTCAAAATCAACTAATTATTAATCAACTAATTGTAAGGAGAAAAATGATGTGAATTAGGGTTTGGGAAAAGATGAGATAATTAAGTTAAATAAGCCAGCAATTGAACCCAAAATAACTACAAATACACAAATAGAGTGGTAACAATAATAATAATAAGGGTTATTTGACAGGAATAATTCAAACTATTATGGACCTTCTCAAAATAATCCAAGTTATTGTTTAACCCAAAATAATCTGATTTTACCCGTCATTTATCTTCTATTGCTTCTGTCTTACTAGTGACTTGTTATTACCGGTTAATTGAAAGCTTTTGTGGGTTACCTTCATTTTTGTAAGCCAATCTTCATCTTCGTCATTATCATTACCAACATAACTTTCCTGTTTACTTCTTTCATTAATATCTTATTTTCTTCCTCCATTAATTTCCAAAATTCTTCCTTTATTTTCTTACCATCTCTTCTTTAGAGTCACCTAGTTGTAAAGAGTGTTAGGACCAAATTTCAGTAGTCGATCAAGTTTTCCAGAGAATATAAAGTCAGAAAATCAAATCTGACATCCTTCCCCTTCACACATAAAACACTTCAATCCATCTATTGCTTCATTAATGTTGAAGTGATTCAAAACAAGTGAATGAGTGAAACTGACAGCCCCTCCCCTTCAATCATAAACACTCGTGGTTATGATTACTCTTGTATTTCCATTGATTCTTCTTCGTCTTCCACTAATTATGATAATCTTTACAAAGTAATTCCAAATCAAAATTTTCAGCATCACTTTTATCTGTACCATCTTTATAATTCTAGATCTGCTCGTGTGTTGGCGTTTTATGGTGGTTGGCTGTGTTGGGTTGTGGTTTCGTGGGTGGTTAATTGGTGGCTGGTGGTGTGCGCGGTAGTTGGTGGTATCAAGTGGGTGAATGGTGAATGATTATAGAGGAGCTATGTCAATTTTTTTTGTTTAACCCAGAGAAGTTTGAACGCCCCAACCGTAAACCATAATCCAAATTCAACCAAACAAAACCATAAACCAAATTCAACAACAAAAAAAACTGAGCAAGTTCCCAAAAATCCCCAAGTTACTCGTCTTGTTTACTTTATAATTGAGGTATTTTAGTTCGATTCCAACATAGAGATGATTATAGTGATGGTTCAATTGGTGGAGCTTGGTGATAGTGTTAATGTTGGGGAATAGTGGTAGTCGCCGGTGATGAGGATAAGGTGTTGAAATCTGGTGGCGGAGTGGTGGTTGGATTGGTGATTAATTATGGAGGAGAATCTGAGATATGTCAATTTTATGTTGCCCGAAATATTTTCAAAGTGAAGAAAGAAATGACCTATTAAACCGGTAGGCAGTCACTTAGATTGTTTTAAGAACATAATATCAAAAGCTGAGTTTATTGTAGAATAAATCTTAGTTAGGATTATTTTGAGAAGGAGGGTAATAGTTTGGATTATTGTTATCAATTAACCCTAATAATAATAAGGCGCCTAATAGAATAGAAGGGGTAAATAAGTGAATAATTTGAGTGAAAAAGTGAGAAGTTGAAAATTGGGGGAAAACTGAAAAAGCTTCACTCGGGAGAGAGGAAGCGAAAGTCGTATGTGGTGTGAATGATGAAGCCGGCGAGCGGTGGGTGTTTGGTAAAACAAGCGTCGGTGTTGTTGACGATTAACAGCAGTAGGGCGGCAACCCAAGCTAGATGAAGAAGGTGATTCTATAAGAACTTAGACAACCTAAGGCTAACACAAATGCTCAACAAGCAATTTATCATGTAAGAACTTAACAATGCCATTTAACAACAATTCAAAGACAAAGAATCACATAAAGAAATCCCGCAAAAAAGTGTTGAGTAGCTAGCCTACCTTTCAAGCAAACGCTCCCAACAAGCTCCAAAGTCAAATCAACAACTAGCAAGTCTCCTCTTCAAATCCTTACAACAACAACAACAACAACAACATCAGAGCCTTAATCCCAAAATGATTTGGGGTCGGCTGACATGAATCATCCTTTCAAACCGTCCATGGGTGAACGCACGCCTCAAAATGCGAATAAAAACAGGGGAAGATGAAAAACAAAAAGGAAGAACGAAAATTAAATCCTTGATCAATTAAAAATTAAATTCTCTAATTAGCTACTTAATAAACTACTTAGCCAAAATTACAACCTTTATCAACCTTCCTTAATCAATTAATTCATGTCAACTATACCCAAACTATCAATTTATTGAATTATAATACTTGACAAGGCCAAATCTACTACCTTTATTATGTTGTTTTAACACTAATTAGTTCATCTTACTTTAATTAAATCCCCTCTTGTAATTTAATTCACGTAGTTATAATGAATATAAGAATTCAATGTATAAAATCTTAACTAACAACTCATACTTGTGTAAATCAATCAAAAATCCCCAAAACAACACCACTACTACACCATCCCGCCACCACCACCAACGGCCAACCACCACCAACAGCACCACCAACCCCCATGGTCACGGTCAAGGTTGACGACTAATTATGCTAATTACTTAACTAATTTAATTAAGGTAACAATATGAAAATTAAAACAAGGATTAATTGATTACTTACAATAAATAAATATGGAAAAGATGAGTAGAATGAATTCCCTTTGTACAACTTCTCTCCCTCTTTCTCTCTATTTTTTGATTTTTAGATGAGAAAAGTGAAATATTATTCATTAATTGCATAAGTTGATTACTTATTTATTTAATTTCTTATTTGATTATTTCCCATTTCCTGAAATACTATATTTAACTTTTGTAAAACGCGGGTTATTACAAAACATGACTTTAAAGTCATTACCGTAATGAGTTTCACCTTGGGTTTAACTAAGTAAACATTGTACGACACTCAAACACCCTTGGGTCCTTTCAAAGCTATCTTCTTTTGATGACAATCTATATTGGCCTAAAATTACTTCAAACCCCTCCAAAGGAAATTCAAAAAGATTGATCGAAAAGTTTACTTCTCCCACCATGACCGACACCCTTTTGTACAATTTTGAACACACAACGGACGCCCCATAAGGTAACGATACATCGTCGTTCACTAAATCACCTCCCCCAAAACCTAGGGTCGACATATGTCTTTTAGACGCAAAAGAATGCGTAGCCCCCGACTCAAATAAAATAAAACAAGGTTGAGAGTTAACAAGAAATGTACCGAAGACCACATGAGCGTCCTTCCCGACACCTTTATTCTCCATGGCAAAGATCTTGCCACTATTCTTGGCTGCCCGTTACACGGTGCTCGCCGAAGTAGTCGGTCTAGCCTCCAAAGCTTGGCTCCCGTTGTAGATCGACCTTTGAGATTGGCGCCCCTCAGTTGAAATTTCCTCTTCCATACCCGCCATTGAAATTGGACCTTGGATTCCTTTGGTTGGTCCACGGTCCGGAGTTGCGATTACTCACCAAACTTTGGGAAGGAGCTTGGTGGAGCTCTCTTTCCCAAACCTTAGATTATACCCCTTTCTGGCGCTTGTACGCTCATTTATTTTGTGGCAAATGCCACCAAAATTGAAGTATCTCAAGCCCCCGCCTTCACTCATGGCCCTCCCTTCAACGCTTGACCTTGAATAACCGCCTCCATTGGGTCCACCCGAATATGACTTAACTTGGTGGTAGTTGTACTTCTTTTGATGAGCTCCTCATCCTTCACTCTCGGCCTTCCTTTTCTCTCTGACCCTCTCTTTAGCCTCCTTGGTCATATTGGCCAACCTCTTGGCGTTTCCAGCCCTAGCATATACGTCTTTCACATCCACCAATACTCTCGCCGGGAGCTTTTCAAGGACCTTGAGGGTTTGCCCCTTGTAAAATTTGTGAGCCAACAAATGCGAGCTAAGGTTATGGTCTTCAACATAAGTCAATAGCTCATTGAACCTCACATAGTATTCTTGCATCGGCATCCCATCGGTCAACAAGAAACCATAAAACTCCACTCGGAGCTTGCTTAAGACATGGTCCGGAATGAATCCATCCCTCATTTTCGCCTTAAAGCTTCCCCATGGAATAACATCTTTCCCTTGCTCCTTGTAGTATTCCTTCATTGCCTCTATTTCTTTGTACCGCCACAAACCCACTTGTCCCCTAAGATAGAACGCGGTTTGCTGCACCTTCAGCTCATCGAGGCACTGTACTACCTCAAAGATGTTCTTCATTTCTCTTATCCAATTGCCAAAGAGGTTTGGCTCTCCAATATCGTCATACTTTGTGGGTCGATGACGATCCATGGCTTTGCTTATGGTCGTGCCATCAACCGCTACTTCCCTTCTAGTCACGTTCTTGAGGGCCTCCGTAAGAGCCTTGTTTTGCGCGACGATCCTATCCACTTCTTCTTCGGACCTACGGGGTGTTCCGATTGCCGATTGAGCTCTCCATGGCGCCATTCTAGTTTCAAAAACCATGACAAAAATCAATATACGTCTCACAATAAGAGACAAGTAATATTGATTACATTAGGGGACCACTTAGTCGAGTGGGAATCATCACTCGGTCGAGTGACCCCACTCGGTCGAGTGAGCATCCCTACTCGGTCGAGTATCCTCTTTCCAGGAACAACCCAAGTTTTGCCATACAGCCCACTCGATCGAGTATCCGGGCGCACTCGGTCGAGTGAATTACACTCGGCCGAGTGCACCAAATATAGATTTTCCAGACTTTCTGGAAAGTCAACCGCTCGGTCTAGTACCTGAAGCTCGGTCGAGTTTCCCTCCTTTACTAGACCAAATAGACCTCTTAAGGGCCTCACGCTCATTCCGACTCGCATCGTTCCACATGAAACCTTATTCTGCATGTTTCTACCCACAAGCACGGACAATAAATAGCATACACTACGCCAAATAATCGGTGCAACAACGGTTAGAAAAGGTGATATACCGCTGTAATACCAAATACGGAACCGTTATTACAACGACAGTTGTTATTTCGTGACCACGGTTGTTAAAAAGGCAGAACCGTTATGAAATGTAAATAACGGGTTCAGATAACCGTAATACAATATTAAGAACGGTTCAACAACCGTTGTCTATAATATTGAAACCGTGGTAGTACATATTAGTCTGAATGCTCTACGAAAACCTATGACAACGGTTTTATTGAAACACAACCGTTGTAAAAGACTGTAGTAAATATGACAACGGTTTATGCTTATTAAACCGTTTTAAATGTCATGAATTCGACAACGGTTTGTGATTATTGAAATGTTGTATTATGGATGAATATGTCAACAGGTTTCTATTTAAATGCGACCGTTTTCAATAGATTTATTGACCACGGTTTTATTTTAACGTAATCGAATTTATAAATATTTTTTTAAAAAAATTGTTTTAGCAGGTTCCAGCAGCTGCTGAAATGCTAATTTTTACAGTAGCAGGTTAATCCTAACCAAAAATTACAGAGAAATTAAGGAATTTCCTGGTGCTAATCGTACGATTCATTCTTACGTATTGTTGTATTTTATTTACTAATTAACTTTGTTGTAAAATTAATTTAGGTTTATTGTTCTATATACTTAACTTGCACAACATGGATGTTTTTTATTGGCATAACTAATAATTTTCATATGATATCAAATGGTTAAATTGACCCATGAACACTTGCATCACCACTTATTTAGAAAGTTGTTTTAGCATAGAGATTTCGTGTTCGAGCTCTAAAAATGCAGCAATGTTAAAAATTGTGATGCTCTAACACACATCCTCCTGATTTTATTCAACTCAAATCCAAACTAAACAGAGTAAAATACGATAAATATAGCAAATCACCTCATAAATTTGATACTATGTGCAATAAAGTCAAAATTATTAATCAAATATTAATCCTAAAATTCTTAATTATTAGGAGTACTAGAAAGTATATTCAATTTTTTTTTTTTTTTTTTTTTTTTTTGTGGTGAAAAAATATTCATAATATGAGAATTTTCAGTGAAGTTATAATGAAAAGTTACAGTTCAAATTTTTGTATATATTAAATTTGGTTCACATTTTTTATTGAACATGTAAATAATGTATTTAATTTTTAATAATTATTTTTAAAATGATTTTTACAATAGAAAATAATAATTTTAGTTAAAAAAAAGGGTAGAAAACTTGATTTGTGTTTAAACACACATTTTTAAAAACTCATGGGGCTAATTTATTACAAGTAAAACTTAGGAGGTTTATTTGCGCATAATACATATGTTATGGGGGTAATTTGCTACATCCCGAATAAAATACACCAAACGAAATATCACTCATGGTATTTGATAAATCCCTTATAAATTGTTAATCCTCCTCCAACGGTCCAACCATGTTAAAAATTTTATAACTTTAAATTTTTTCTCATTTATTTATTTGTAAAATTTTAATGTGAATTATAAGTCGTGAAATAATGTTGTACATTCTCGATTTCTCGTCGATTCACAACGCTAATAGATTATTACTGATTCTATAATAATGGATGTTTATGTACAAATCTATCGAGGTGGTTTAAAAGAAGTCGAGAAGGAAAAGATTGTCCTAAACTGATGGAACCGAAGGAGTACCATACGGGATTTTGGTGTGGTCTACCGGTGTGGGTCCCTTCGAGTTTGTAAAATCTCTGAAACTTCCCAAAATCCCAAGTGCCTGGAGGAAGGTGTCATACACATTACTCATGTTTGTTTTTTTTAGAATTCAATGTGTCAAGATGTGTGTATACGACAGAACAGAAAACATATTAGTACTTTCTAATTAATCATATGAACGTAAATAAGTAATACATACGACATCTTAGGTTATCCTCCTTAAGTTGGAGCATACGGATTATAAATGCCCAACTTAACAACTAACGACTAAAATTAGGATACACCCAAAGCTTTAGTAAAGACATTTGAGAGTTGAGCTTCGGTGCGAACATAAGATGGTGCAATAAGAGCGCCCTTGATAGCATCACGGACAAAATGACAGTTAATTTCAATGTGTTTTGTACGCTTATGAAAGACAGGATCGCGAGTAATATGCACAACAGACTGACTATCACAAGAAACGGGTACAGCGCAGAGGAAAGTGTAATGCCTAAATCCAGAAGAAATATTATAACTTTGATAAATCCCTTATGTAAAGCATACCGACCATCACAAGAAACGAGCAATATACAAAGCAGAAAGCAGACTGACTATACCGAATGAAATAACTTTAAACTTTTAATCCTCCACCGGCCCAACCCATGTTAAAATTTTCATAATTTTAAAATTTTTCTAATTATTTATTTTTAAAATATTAACTTGAATTGAAAGTCGTGAAATAATATTGTACACTCTCGTCGATTCACAACGCTAATAGATACTGTATATTTCATTACCGATTCTATAATGATAAATGCTTATGTACAAATTGTTGGAAATAGAGGCTTTGAGAGCCTTTTCTCTTAGTTTCCATTTGTCCCACATTGGTGAGGAAGTGGGTGTTTTATGTGTTTATATAACACCCCTTCCCTTACCTTATCACTAGTGGTCATGGGGAGTCTTTTGTAGAGACTTTGCGAGGTGCTTAATTCAGCTCGCACACGCGCGCGTGCCCGAGCCCGGCCCGGCCCGGATTCGGGATTTGGGAATCGCCTGCGGCGGGCTGTGCCTATCTTTTTGGGCCGCATCCGAGTGGCCTTTCTCTCTTTGACTGACGATTTTAGAGGAGCAGTTTTTGGCTCCTCTAAACCGTATGCTCTACTATGTATATGCAGTGGCTATTCCACTTATTTCACACAACAAACATTCAATTCTCTCGTCTTTCTCTCTTCTTTTCTGGGTAAAGCTTAAGTTCGTTCCAGGTCTTACAAACAGGCAGCAGTAGTGTAATCCTTGGGGACTACCGGTCGTCGCTGATCGCCACCACGGTCGCACCGGAGAAATAGTTTTTAAGGCAGCGGTTTCGTACCGTGTCACTACCTTTCCTCTGTCGGTATATCTGATCTCTAGTTTTTATTTCGCTACTGCATTCTTTCCTTTTTCGTAATTCTTGCTGCTAGTGAATTTACGAACTACACAAATCTATCGAGGTGGTTTAAAAACCAAACCCTTCTTTGTAATCTTTCAGTACACCCTCATCCAAGAGGATGTATGGTCTAGTTATAGGCAGCCCTCATTCTTTGGATCTGACCCATGTTTGTTTGGACTTAATTTCAGTTCATATATGTAGACTAACCACTTTATACGTTCAGTTATTACGGTTTTTTAATAACGGCTACTACAAATAATCTCGTTTTTAAGAGCTGCTATCAAAGTAAATTAGTATAAAGTCGCCTTACATTTTACCTAAAGAAATGTAGATCCATTACCTATTTGGTGGTCCAGATTTATTTCTGGACCATTCTGATGGTCGTAATTTAATTGGAAAAGAAAAGGTTAAATGAGTGAAATGGAAATATATGAGTTAATACTCCTTAAGAAAGAAAATTAACCAAAAAGTAATGGAGATGATCCTTTTCCATTTTGTGTTCACCGTCGATACGGCTGACCAAAGAGTTTGCTCTATTCTCATGGAGCAGGGATCGAACTGACCTCATAATTAAAGGATGAGGTGAGCAACCACCACACCAAACCCATTTATCTCTAATAGACGGTTTTACCCTAATTAAATGTACAACGATTTCACACAAGACCAACTCAAACACACTAAATTGTTATTATTAACCAAATAACGAATTATTTTAGATCCATTTCGCATTTACAACCGTTTTCAATTAAAAATTTATATTTCTTTTTCCCGTAGAAAATTGTAGTCCGTACCTTTTTTTTTTTTTTTTTTTTTTTTTTTTTACCTTTGACTTGAATAAACAATTGAGACTAGTACGGAGTACAACTGTACAATGCCCAGGGTAGATATTATTTCTTCGTTTTACAGTTTTCGTGTTCCCCAAGCCGCCATTTTTTCACCCTTATTTAACTCCCCACCAAATCGTATAATATTTATTTCCATTTTTTTACCCTAAGATATTTTAATATTCCCTTCACCAAAAATTACTAAAATATTCCAGAAACTATTATTTTTTTATTACACTTTAAAATATTTACAACAACATTTCTATAAATAGGGTGTATTTATTTATATAATAAAGTGTAACAAACAATGCATCCAGTTTTCTTGGACCAAAACCTTGCATAACCCCATAATCTCACACCATTAGCCGCCATTCCATAACCTTTTACTTTAAAGGTTTAATTTCCTTTCATTTTTTCATGCATTTTTTTTGCAATTTGTTATGAAATTTGTTTAATTTATCATCATTTCTTATGTTTCTATATTTGATTGTTGGTTTCGCTTAGTGGGTTTTATAAAGTTCGACAGGGTAAAGTTGCGTACATCTGACACACGCTCTAAGGATTTATTTTAGATTGGGGTAAGAATGTAAGATACATTCTTTTGGTTTCTTTGGTGGGTTTTAAAAAGTTCGACTGTTGGGTAAAGTTGTGTACATCTGACGTCTTAAGGACGTAGTTTAGATGGGATTTAATGATTTATAGTGAGTAAGATGACATTTTGTACATGGGTTGTGCACATTGTGTATGATTGTATGAATATTACAAAATTGAGCCACAATTCATGTTGAAAAGTCACAATTTATCGTAGTTGGTGGTGGAGCGAGGGGGTTAACATGAGATATCTCCCTCTTAAGTAACGAAATATGAACTTTATTGGATTATTGAGTCGCCCTTTAGAATCTTAGATCTATGTTTTAGCTCCCTAACTTCGAATCCTAACTCGGGTATGCCATAATTCATTGTTTGTCTATTCTCAAAAGCTAAGTAGAAACTTAAGCTCTTTATGGTCTTTAGTAATGAGCATAGTAATGTAATAGGATGTTGAATTGTAGCTAGCATTTTGGTTACTGGTGCGTGTGTGCCTCCTCTATAGCTACTCTTTGGGTGCTCGTTGTGGGCATTTTGGTTAGTGGTGCGTGTGTGCCTCGTCTATAGCTATCCTTGGGTGCTCCTTGTGTGCATTTTGGTTAGTGGTGCATGTGTGCCTCGTCTATGGCTACTCCTTGAGTGCCTCTTGTGGGATTTTGGTTAATGGTGCGTGTGTGCCTCGTCTATAGCTACTCCTTGGGTGATCCTTGTTGTAATTTTGGTTAGCGTCTAGGCGCGCTTTGTTAAACAAAGCTACATTACCTTCATTGTGATTTCATATTACCTTATTGTGCGGTTTTGTGGCTGACTGTGAATTTTGTCTTAGACTGATCTTTGAATCTCTCTTTTGCAGCGCTTTGTTGAACTCTGTGGTTAAGTCGATAATTTAAAATGGCGATGGCAATGTCAAGAATTGCTAGGACAGGCTTAAGAAGGTCAGGAGGAGTACTAAACGGTCAGAAAAACGACAAAGACTTAATATCTGAGAGGACATTCTTCTGCAATGCTTCCCAACCTTCACTCGAAAATGCAACGAACAATTCTCAAAGCCCGTCTGTCCATAACATTAGGAAGGCGGGAATTTCAGAATTTCAAACCAGAGGTTTCCGCGCTACTTTGCCTGCTAATTACCCTTTGTCTGAGAATGCTACTGAAAAATCAGGTTCAGAGCATCAAACCATGAAATACCCAGGGCTCGGACCAACAAAGCCTGAGGAAAAGCCGAGAGTTGTAGTCTTAGGTACGGGTTGGGCTGCATGCCGGTTCATGAAAGGACTAGATACTAAAATATATGACATTGTTTGTGTCTCACCTAGGAATCATATGGTTTTTACTCCTCTGCTTGCTTCAACCTGTGTCGGGACCTTGGAATTCCGATCAGTAGCTGAGCCGGTTGGTCAGATACAGTCTGCTCTTTCTAAGGACCCAAATTGTTACTTCTATTTGGCCTCCTGCACTGGCATTGATACTGCCAAACATGAAGTATGTTATCTTCGCAAAACGGTTTAAAACATTTCTGCTGATTCTGCGTCATGATGTAAAATAACGGTTTTTCTTGAAATTAGGTGTATTGTGAAACCGTTGAGAATGTTGGTCAATCAATCAAGCGTCATCAATTCAAGGTCGCATATGACAAACTTGTAATTGCAGTCGGAGCTGAGCCCTTGACATTTAACATTAAGGGTGTTAAGGAACATGCAACATTTCTGCGCGAAGTAACTCATGCTCAGGAGATCAGAAAGAATCTTCTGTCAAATCTCATGCTCTCTGAGAGTCCAGGTTATTTCTAATCTGAATTGTTCTAACCAAGATACAAATGCGACAGTAAAATTCCGTCTGAATGTATTTTTTTGTTTTGTTTTTACTGATCATAGGCATATCGGAAGATGAAAGGAAGCGTTTGTTACATTGTGTGATAGTTGGAGGCGGACCAACAGGAGTAGAATTTAGTGGTGAATTGAGCGATTTCATAAAAACAGATGTTAGTAAGCGGTATGCTCATGTGAAAGACGACATTCAGGTCACGCTTATTGAGGTACAGATTCTATTAACCGGAATGAACTTTAATTAGTTATGTTTGTGAAACTGCTTGCAACTATTATATTTCACTGGTCATGCCTAATTTCCCGAATTGATCAGGCTAATGAAATCCTATCGTCTTTTGATACCGGGTTGAGGGAGTATGCAGCAAATCACTTGACCAAGGTAATGCACAATTCACATCCGTTTTCCTAAATCTTATTGCGTTTTTTTTTTTTCACTCTGATTTAATGCATACAGTCGGGTTGAGGGATTTCATTTCATATTTTCATATTTTCATTCTCTGATTTAATGCATACAGTCAGGTTGAGGGATTTCATTTCATATTTTCATTCTCTGATTTAATGTCGGGTTGAGGGATTTCATTCCATATTTTCATATTTTCATTCTGATTTAATGCATACAGTCGGGCAGTCGGGTTGAGGGATTTCATTTCATATTTTCATTCTCTGACTTAATGCATACAGTTGGGATTTCATTTCATATTTTCATTTCATTCTCTGATTTAATGCATACAGTCGGGTTGAGGGATTTCATTTCATATTTTCATTTAATTCTCTGATTTAATGCATACAGTCGGGTGTACGTCTAGTACGTGGGATTGTAAAAGAAGTTGAGAAAGAAAAGATTGTCCTGACTGATGGAACTGAAGTACCATACGGGATTTTGGTCTGGTCTACCGGTGTGGGTCCCTCTGAGTTTGTAAAATCTCTGAAACTTCCCAAGTGCCCTGGAGGAAGGTGTCTTACATAACTCATGTTCATTTTTTCAGAAATTAATCGTATCAGTAAATACGACAGATGAAAGTTATATCGAGTAATATGTTGAATGATTCAGGTTAGGGATTGATCAGTGGTTGAGGGTTCCTTCAGTGCAAGACGTATTTGCGCTTGGTGATTGCGCTGGTTTCATGGAGCAAACAGGAAGGAAGGTGCTTCCTGCTCTGGCTCAGGTAAACTAAACTACAAAATCCTGATACTTTCGACGTAGCATGCTACTATCTGTAATATTCATGGAAAGATGTTTCTTTTTCTGTTTGATGTCGATATAGGTGGCTGAAAGAGAAGGCAAGTATTTAGTAGAACTATTCAACAACATCGGAAAACAGGATGGCGGTAAGGCTTACTGTGCCAAAGGCCTTCTTTTAGGTGAGCCTTTCGTTTACAAGCATGCCGGTAGCATGGCTTCTGTTGGGAGCTACAAGGCCCTTGTTGATCTCCGCGAGTCTAAGGTACATTTCCTACCTGGCTTCTCTCGTGTACCCCTGAACTTTATCGTTTTCCAAGTTTTTTTTTTGGTATACCCCTTGTTTTTTGCAAAAAAAACTTTGACCGACAATAATTATCTGTTACGAGTTCAGAAAACGGTAATTTTTTTTTGGGATATTCTACGGTGTACCCTCGAATTTTTCGGTTTTCTGTGTTGTACCCCTACATTTTTGAAATTCTATGGTGTACCCTTAAACTCTATACATTAGTCTATACCGTGACCTTATTTATTGTCTTTGTTAACTTAGTTTCATAATTAACCTATTAAATCATCTATTTATCATTCCAATTAGTCAATAACCTACTAATTTACTCACCGAATTACTCATTAACCTACCAAATAGTATACGAATCTAACTAAAAATTTATCAAATCTCCATTATTATGTATGAATTACAACAAATGTTTTTAATGGTAGTTTGTGCTAATTAAAAGTGATTTGTGATTCTTCTCATATAGGATGGTGATTCAACATCATTGAGTTAGAATAAAGGTCAATGTGATAGTGATAAAGTTAATGGAGAATTAAACGAGGTTATGATGAAGAAATAAGTGTGAAGTTTAGGGGTACAATATAGAATATAAAAAAATAAGGGGTACAACATAGAAAACCAAAAAATTCAAGGGTAGACGGTAGAATTTCCTTTTTTTTTTTCAAACCAATTATCTCGTCAAGGCCGTCTTGAATTTGAAAAAAAAAAATCACCGATTTTTGTAATCGTAGCCGGTAGTTATGGTTGGTCAAACCTTTTTAAACGAATAAACTTTGACCGACCATAATTCCCGACTACGAGTTGAGACTTCGGTGAATTCTTTTTCAAACTGAAGACTTCTCAAAGACAGTCAACTTAAAAAAAAAAGTTTATCGTATTCTGAACTTGTAGCCAAAAGTTATTGACGGTCAAAGTCCGAACATATTCTAGTGTAATACCGTCTCAACCAAAACCAGGCATTGCTTAGGACTAATAATGTTTTGTTTTATATCATTAGGATGCGAATGGCATATCCATGGCAGGATTCCTGAGCTTTCTGATATGGCGATCTGCGTACCTGACTCGAGTTCTGAGTTGGAGAAACAGATTTTATGTAGCTGTAAACTGGGCTACAACCTTCATCTTTGGCAGGGATAATTCCAGGATTGGAAGTTAGAGTTTGCATTATTTTCTCCTTATAAACATTTCTTATACCGTAATCTGAATAATATCAACACCGTAATCTACTAAATACTTGCTTATAACTTGAGAGCCACTTATAAACATTTATGTTAGTATCTTATATTCCTCAGTTTTGTAATGTAAACAACCCATTTCGAATTTTTCGATTGGGTAGATTAGAGATTTTAAGAGCGACCGGATGTATCTGATTCGGATTTTTTGCCCAGTTAAAGATCGATGTATACCCCTATTTTCTTTGTTTACTCTGTCTCGATCATGTTTGAACTATTTTTTTTCAATTGGTCTTCCTTGTGACGGGTCACCATTTGTGGCGGATATTTTGTGAGTAAAAATGGTAACAAAATGGGTTAGTGGAGAAAGGGACCACATGAATAGTGTTGCAGAGAGAGAAAAAGTGGGTACTTTGTGAGGTAAAATGGTATCCGTCACTCCAAAGTGACGGATATTGTTGGTCACAAATGAGATTTTGTGATTTTTTTTAGTTGTTCAGTCAACCTTTACTTTTTTGTTTTTTTTTTTGTATAAATTAAGGGAGCATCGTTGCTGACGGGATTTGAATTCAGGTCATGAGTATCACCCTCATAACTTAATTACTTTGTCAATTAAACTAACATAGTAGAAAAAAACTTGTTGGGTATTGGGTATCACTCACTATCTAACTTGAATACTTGTAAACTTTTATATGTTTGATTAAAATATACTTTATAAATACAGTATTAAAAAACAAACATTTGAAATTCAACCGAACGAAGAAAATATATGACAAAATTTAAAGGTTTTGGCCATACTCGATCTAAAACTAACCCGATAAAGTGACCGCACTTGTCATGCAATACACATTCCTTATAAAATACTGTAAAACTTTACTAGTCATGTAAGTAATAATTCTAAAAACCAACTTTAGAGGATGATAATTTGGAATTTAATTAGTTTATACCAGATTAATTAGGCACATTTCCAACCCCACCAGCCTTCTAAGCATTAAGCACCATACACATAAGGTTAAATGTGTTTTTCCATAGTGCTCTGTAATTACTAAAGATAGTGATAGGGCATTACCGGGTGACGTCCAAATTGGGTGTCACCCTCTCACAACAATTGTTTATTGAAGGGGTCCCCACTCACCCCATGTGAGAGGGTGGCGCCCAAATTGGGTGTCATCCGGTGGACCGGTGGCGCCCTTTCATTTTCCATTACTAAAACAGGTCGCAAATATTGACTAAAAGAGTAAAAGATGAGACAAATAAGCCTAGTTAAAAAAAAAAAATACTCCATGGTAATATTTTTTTCCTAAAAACACGGGAGGTCTCGAGTCCGAGTACTAGTGATTTAGCTATAACAAAGTATGCACTTGTTTATATAGTCGAAACAAACTCGTTTTAAACTCGATTTGTACCTAAAAAGTATAATAAAAGTTAAAACCCAAAACGACTCAATTCAGAGTACATGACCTAAAAATTACCTAAATGTAAAATGATTCGATGTGAACAATGACCTAAAAGACCCTAAATGGCTTATTCAAAACAAAATCTTCAATAATGACCCAAACTAATGAATAACCCAAATTAACTGATAGCTGAAATAATTCATTATATAACTAGGGAGAAAAAGGATTGTACATCAAATATACTGCATCACATTTAATGATTTTATGAGTTTTTGTGTATTTTTTCGAGTACTATAGAGTTTATAAATTACATTTTTGTTTTATGATGTCAAAAATCAAATTTTTTTGAGCTTATATGTAATTTTTTTGAGTTATAATGTAACTTTTTGAGATTAAAGTTTAAGTAAATAAGCTCAAAAACTTTATAATAAAACTCAAAAATTTTAGATTAAAACTCAAAAACTTTATCTTAATGCTCAAAAACTATACTATCTGATGTACTACATCAGATGTATAATCCACGTACTTACTGTATAACTAGGTCATACTTAAAATAACCCAATAACAAAACCTCGAGAAATGAACTAAACTGAAATGATTCAACTCACTGAAATATAACCGAATAACTCATTTACCAAGTCTAATTCTGAATGTCAACCTCAAACACCAAAAGTCCATCCAACCAAATAACTCATTTACCAAGTCTAATTCTGAATGTCAACCTCAAACACCAAAAGTCCATCCAAAAGTGAGTTTTATAGCTCCATTTTCATTCCTTTGCACTTAAAATACACAATTCAATCTCCTTCAAAAAGTCTAACAAGAACAACCATGCATTAATTTTCAAAGATGCCAACATTCTTTGTTTCTCACACAAAACATACTCATTACATACTACTCCGTATATAACAAGCACCCTATGCTTCATTAACCCTATTACATCAAAACACAAAAAAATGGCATTTCAAACAAGAAAGAAGTTGCTAATGAACTTGATCAAGTGTTTTCTCTTCATAGTGGTGATCCTTACAACAAGGGTTGATTGCGGTCGACGACTCGATCAAAGAAATAAGCTTCATTACATGTTTGAAGGTAGGCTTCCCAAAGGACTAGTGCCCCCTTCAGGGCCTTCACCTTGCCATGACTTGAGTTTATATGAGAAGAAATTTGTTAGGGTTGATGACTATGTTATGTGTCCTTAAGCTTTAGGTAGTCCTCTATTTTTAGTGGATAATGATAAGGGGTCATTAGGTGGTATTCAGTCTCGGTACCACCCTCTCACATGTCATTACGTAGAAACATCAATTTAGTAGAATCTTATATATTGCATTATTGCATGTGAGAGGGTGGTATCGAGATTAGATATTACTCCTTTTAGAAACTATTGCAACTCCATTTGGTCCTTTATTTGGCTTGTGAAGAAGAAAACACAAGATGGATTGCTTAGGGCTCTTTATTAGTATCAATATTTTGTTGAAAAAATAAAATAGATCATCATTTTAGCATCTTAAATAGTTTGCAATATTGTATTTTTTGCGAGGAAATACAAAGAATATTGATATTGTTTGATCAATAAAGTCAAATGAAGACAATATAAACATTTGCCAGAAAATACAAAGAATATTGACATTGTTTGATTAATAAGTCAAAATAGAGACAATATAAGCATGATACATGGTTAGTCGCTACCTTGCTTGTGCATTTGTTTAATCTTCTATAACAAAGAAAATAAATAATGCAACTTTGTCTTAATCATTTGTTAACATTTTAATTAAAATACTTCCCATAACAACTAAAAGACGTAAATATATAAATGATTGAGACGGAGAGCATATAGGCCCTGTTTGATAATCAGCAGATTGATATTAGCAGAAGCAGATTGGTCAAGTAGATTATAAATGACACATTGGATTAACAGGTTTGACTAGTATATTTCAATTAGCAGATTTAGTAGAAGTGTTTGGTAATTAGCTAATAGCTAGTGCTACTCAAACTTGGATATGATTAAATTGAAACCTAATAGCTAGTGCTCTATTAACTCAATCGAGAGTACATAAACACACAGATTTTAGTATAGCAGATTTCAATTAGCTTAGTTAGTTAAATTATAAGAGGTGATACTCATAACCTGAGTTCAAACCTGATTAACATTAAAATCATCCTTATAAGCTCCTTTCACACCGAAAAAAAAAGAGATTTAACTATAGAACTATGCATGGATGTACTCTGAGTCCATGAAGTCATAGTCATTTTCAGTAGTGGTGGAGTTAGGGGGTTAGCAGGGGTGTTCGGCCTGCGACGGATGAGATTTTCGACATTTTCGAGGATACCTTATATTATTACCCCTTCGCTCCCTCCTAAAAAATTTTCGCCCTCTACGCTCAAAACCTATCTCCACCACCGATCACTCTTAGGGTGTGTTTGGATAGCAAAAGTGGAGGGAAAGGGAGGGGAGGGGGAATGAGGGAAGGGAAAGGGAAAGAAGAGAAGGGAAGGGAAGGGGGAATGGAGTGTGGGTGTTTGGATACAATTTCTCTCCAAATCTTGCCTATTGTGGAGAGATTTTAATTAGGCATGAACGAGGGAAATTGGATCCCTCCAAATCTCCCCCCCTCCATTTACCTCCACTCTCATTTGCTATCCAAACAATGGACTTTAAATCCCCTACTCTCCCTCCCTTTCTTTTCCCTTTAAATCTTTCAATCCAAACACACCCTTAAGGTCTTGCTTACATGTTTGCACTACCAAGTTTTAAGAGCTAACATAGATGTTTAATGTTTAAAAATTGTTTACTAGGGATTTGATCATTAGCAAGTTATAGCTTAATTTCAAGATTATAGGTCTGCTTTGACTTTTGTGTTTTTTTTTTAACATAAAACGTTTTAAGACAACATATATACTTTTTGACTAGCTATCTAGTAGTAATAGGAAAGTGGAGCTTTTCAATAGATAACTAGTTTTGTTACCCGTGAAAATTACGGGTTATCTCTAGGAAAATTAAAAATTTAGTTAGTTGATTTTTTTGTGTGAATATGAAATGAAACCGGAATTTATTTCATCATTGATACATATTCCTATTGTTTAATTTTGATCATCATCTAATAAAAATTTATAAATTTTAGAATTTGATTATGTACGAATTAGAAAACTTGAAAACCAAATTTAAATATTAAAGTTATTAGTTGTATAAAAAGGGAATTTACTTGTGGAGTGTGCATGGCATCAAGAGTTAGCCGCTAAACATACGACTTCACCACAAGGTATTCCTTTCGTACCGCCTACAAAACAAAAGTACAACAAAAACAATACACAAATTAATTAGTAATTCGTCATTCCAAATTCAAGTTAAAGAAAATACTGCAAATTTTTACTACTCCCAAATGATTGGTTTGGAGGAAAACAAATGAGACGATATTAAATAGGAGAGACTAAATAATGCTAATTTGGAAGTTAAATGATGTACACTAAAATTAGTGTTCACAAACTTTAAATGACATAAATATTAATTAGGAAAAAAACAAAAGCATTCAAAAGGTTTTATATAATGGGTTGCTTTATATAATCTTTATGCTGGTAGGAATTATTGTAAAATTAGTATGAGAGTTAAAGTAGAAACATTTAGGCTAGGGCAGGAAATTAGAAGAGACTTGTGAGAAAATTCGACGATACCTTTAAGAAAATCATTAGACTTATGCGAAAATTATCGTTGGTTGAACTTAAATAATGGTTGAATATAAAATGCCATAATTTTACGTTTAAGAATATTAGTAAGCTACTCATTTGTTTTTCTTTTCAAGTTTGTGTAATTTTAAATAAATAAATAAATGTATAACTTTTATGAGCTATACTACTATGAAAAATGTTAATCGATTCACTAACATTTTTTTTTATTGTAAAATTGGAATTTTAATTGTAAATTAAAAAATTTTGATGTGAATTTTGGTAAGTTACATTTTTTTTTGGAATTTTTTCATTCAACCATGAAATATAGTTTGTAATTTGGAAGTTCATGAGTAATACTCCCTCCAATTCTATGTATTCTTCCCTTTGTTTGTGGGCACGAGAATTAAGGAGAATAATAAAATAAGAGTAAAAAGTTGGGTGGGGTTTGGTAGTAGGAGAGAGGGATGAATAATTATGAGTTAAATAAGAAATGGTGGGGCCAAAATATTAAGGAAAGTAATAAAATATGAGTAAAAGAGTTGGGTGGGGTTTGGTGATAGGAGAGAGAAATGAATAAAATAAGAGTAAAAGTTTCCAAAATAAGAAAGGGGAAGAAAACCTGAATAATCCGTTTTAGGAAATAGGGAAGAATATATAGAATAGGAGGGAGTAGTTATTAAATGGAGGATTCCCATCTTTTAATTTGCCTGTTCATTTATTTTTGAGTTATGAGTATTATTAAATAATATAATTCATTAGCGAGGAGCTGATCAAGAGGTAAAACAAATAGGAAAAAATGTTAATTAAAATTACTATTATTATTATTGGTTTTAAATAGTGGTTTAAATAAAATGTCATACTTTACTTTTAAGAATATTATTAAACTTAACAATTATTTTATTTTTAATTAAAATGGTTTGTATAACGATCTTAAATTAATAGATCTAGGTGTAAATTTTAAGTGGTACAATTTCAGGAAAGCTAAGTTTAACTTTTTACCCAAAAAAAAATATGCAACATTTTCAACCAAATATTCCATCATATGAAAATAAATTAAAAAAAAACTATAAAAAACATTAATCAATTCATTAACTTGTTTTATTACAAAACATTCACTTAAAATGTTAATTTTATAAGTTAATGTCATGTTATCAATTGTCATTAATCAAGTAAGCAATATAAACTAAAATTAATTAATATTAACAAATCTAAAAATGATATGTGGAATAAAATTAAATGGTATAAGTAGCCTTTTAACTATATAGTATAGATTCTTTATATGATCATCCAAAAGCATGGGTCAGTCTTATATTTAATTTCTTGAAGAAAGGGGACTAGTATATAGACCTAGTAAATGGGCTAAACGGGATGGGGACAGTTCCAGTCAGTTTGAGTAGTCCCGTTATTTTGGATTTACAAGAACTTGGGTAGGATTGGGTCGAGACGAGTCATTTCGAATTCACGTCATTTTTCGGTGTGTTGTTATCAAGTTATTTGGGTAATGGCATATGCAACAATAAATGTTTAGGTCAAATGAGGTAGGTTTGGGTCAATCGGGTTGTATATCAAATACAAATGCAAGTTGAGTACGACTCGGATTATTCAAACCGGGTCATTCGAATTGGGTTACTATGATTATGGAATAAGAAAATTGTATAATGTTATTTAATGATTTTATTGGTAAATGTCACTTAGCTTAACTATTAAAATCGTGGGTGATATTCATCAAAAGTTAAAACTAAAGTGGATCAAACATTCAAACTAGTGCTTTTAAATTAATGATCACTTACAAAATTACAATCCAGTTGAAGAAAAAAAAAAAAACACACACAAATTTTAAATTCAATTCCAAAAGGTATAGAAATTACATTCTAAATAAAAATAGTGCATGATATCCACATACACTACAAAAATATCACATCTATCTTAATCCAAAAATCTCAAAAATGCAAAAAGCACACAAAAAGCGACTAAGTAACATCCAATAGCTCCCGCAAATTACGGGATAAGAAAAATTGAATGTATGCAACCTTATTCATGCTTCAGAAAGGACTAATTAACAACTAACGATATTAATTTTATGGTGTGATGATAATCCACCATCATTATCATGATGATGATGATGATGATGATTAATGGAAAAAAGAGCAACCAAAGTATGAGCAACAGCCAAAACAATCCCAGCTTTTACTTTTCCTCTCTTTGGAATCAAACGTTCTTGATTATTATTGCTTCTACAACTCATCTTCGTCGCGATCATCGTGGAATTTGATGGAGTTGATACTGATGATTTGTTACGACTCACCATATTAGAGATTTTCTCGGATTCCGAAGTATGATCCTATAGAACAGAACAGGTCGTGTTCAAGTAAGGTCGTAACTCGTAAGATATTCCAGGATTTTGAAGGTCGTAACTTGTAATAAGATTAGATATACGAATTTATTATTAGTGAGATTTTAAGGGGGTGTTTTAAGTGTGCACCAAAAAAAATGTGATGATATAAATGATAATAGTGTGGTAGCTCAAGATTTGTATATATAGTAGTTCTAAAATTAAATAATTTTTGGATTAATTAAATTAAATCAAAGTCAGAGTCAATGGGCTGATTTTGACCGAAAGAATTGACCTTTGTTGACTAGGAACATGAAGCCGCGTCGTCACGTACTACGTAGTACGTACCTTCGTTTTACCGATTCTTTGTCGTGCATGTCTAATACAAAGGATATACACATGGTATTTTGCTTTTTATATACAGAATCCACGTGGAACTTTTGACCATAATATTGTTTTTTTGGAAAAAAAATTTTGAAAAAAAAAATAGAGTTGAAATATAAAATAATGAGTCAAATGGATTGGATTAAACTTATCAATCTTAAAGGATGAGATTTAAAAAACAAAAAAATAAGAAAAACTCTTTGCGTGGAGTGTTTGAGTAATCGGTCCGTTTTTCTTAAAACCATTGCTTTTGGTCTGAAATAAGACGGGTAACATGTCATCATTTTACAATAAAATGTTGTTATTTTCTGATAACATGTTATCATTATTGTTCACATCATTTTCAGGGTAAACAATGACACCTCTAGTCCTAACATTTTGTGAATTAATTGGTTACATTTTCTTAAAAAATGGCAACATTTTATCCGTCTGACAAATAAGACCAAAAGTGTCCGTCTGAAACAAGAATTTATGTTAAGTTATTGGGAATCTCAACTCTTTAAAACTTTGATACACTTAAATTTGAGCTGCTTTATTTGATCTTGTAAATCGTCGTATGATTTACAGACATTTTATTCTGGGATACTGAACTCTTGAAAATTTTCAAACACTTAAATTTGAGCCAGGTCATTGTTCATTTTTCTCCCAGTTTTTTACCACGTTTTTGGGATCGTTTCATGAGTTACCATATTCGATTTTCAGCCATAAAAAAAGTATTAATCTACTTTAAGGAGTACCTATTTTTTGTCTGAGACCTGTTTATCACGTACGAGCACCCTAATAAGTCTTCGGTTATTTCTCAATATTTGTGTGGCCGCTTTATCTGACCCGAAGAATCCTCTTTATGATTACTAACATTTTTGTCCCGGAACCCTGAAATTCCGAAAATCGTGTATTATACACTTAAATTTGAGCCGTTTGGAGGTCGTACCGGGTTATGTTTCATTTCCTCCTAGTTTTTCTACCACGTGTTTTGGGTCGTTTCATGAGTTACCGTATTCGATTTTCAGCCATAAATAAGAAGTTTTCATCTATTTTTAAGGAGTACCTAATTTTAGTTCGAGACTCCTTTATCGCATACCGACACCCTCAAATGTCTTATGGTGCTTCTCAAAATTTTTGTGTCTGCTTTTTCTGACCGGAGTCGTCCGTATGATTTACACACATTTTGTTTTGAGACCCTAAAATCAAGAAAACTGTGTATTATACACTTAAATTTGAGACGTTTGAGAGGTCGTAGCGGGTCATGTTTCTTTTCAAAGATGCCAACATTCTTTGTTTCTCACACAAAACATACTCATTACATACTTCTACTATATAACAAACACCCTATGCTTCATTACACCTTATTACATCAAACACAAAAATGGCATTTCAAACAAGAAAGAAGTTGCTAATGAACTTGATCAAGTGTTTTCTCTTCATAATGGTGATCCTTACAACAAGGGTTGATTGCGGCCGACGACTCGATCAAAGAAATAAGCTTCATTACATGTTTGAAGGTAGGCTTCCCAAAGGACTAGTGCCCCCTTCAGGGCCTTCACCTTGCCATGACTTGAGTTTATATAAGAAGAAATTTGTTAGGATTGATGACTATGTTATGTGTCCTTGAGCTTTAGGTAGTCCTCTATTTTTAGTGGATAATGATAGGGGGTCACCAGGTGGTATCCAGTCTTGGCACCATCCTCTCACACGTTCTTATATAAAAACATCATTTTAGTAGAATTTTACATATTACATGTGAGAGGGTGGTATCGAGATTGAGTGCCACTCCTTTTAGAAACTATTGCCACTTCGTTTTGTCCTTTATTTGCCTTGTGAAGAAGAAAACAGGGGATGTGCTTAGGGCTCTTTAGTATCAATATTTGGTTGAAAAAAATAAAATAGAATCATCATTTTAGCATCTTAAATAGTTGACAATATTGTATTTTTTGCGAGGAAATACAAATAATATTGACATTGTTTGATCAATAAAGTCAAATGAAGACAATATAAACATGATACGTGGTTAGTCGCTACCTTGTGCATTTGTTTTATGTCTCCTAATCTTCTATAACAAAGAAAATAAATAATGCATCTTTGTCTTAATCATTTGTTAAAATTTAAATAAAAATATTTCTCATAACGACTAAAAGAGGTAAATAAATGATTGAGACGGAGAGCATATATTACTGCTCAAACTTGAGATATCTGATTAAATTGAAACCTAATAGTCAGTGCTCTATTAACTCAATCGAGAGTACATAAACAGGGAGATTAGAGAGATTTAAGTATAGCAGATTTTAATTAGCTTAGTTAGTTAAATTATGAGATGTGATACTCATATATAGCCTGAGTTCAAACCTGATTAACTAAAATCACCCTTATAGGCTCCTTTGACACCAAAAAAAAAGAGATTTAACTATAGAACCATGCATGGATGTACTCCGAGTCCATGAAATCATAGTCACTCTCAGTGGTGGAGCTAGGGGTGCTAGCAGGGGCGCTCACCTTCCGACAGATGAGATTTTCGACATTTTTTTGAGGATACCTTATAATATTACCCCTTCGCTCAAAACCTAACTCCGCCACTGATCACTTTTAATGTCTGGCTTACATGTTTGCTCTACAAAGTTTTAAGAGCTAACATAAATGTTTATTGTTTTTAAATTCTTTATTAGGGATTTCATTAGCAAATTATAGCTTAATTTCAAGATTATAGGGCTGCTTTGACTTTTGTGTTTTTTTTTTAACATAAAACGTTTTAAGACAACATAAATACTTTTTGACTAGTAGTAATAGGAAAGTGGAGATTTTTAATAGATAATTCTTTATATGATCATCTAAAAGCATGGGTCAGTCTTATATTTAATTTCTTGAAGAAAGGGGACATGTATATAGACCTCGTAAATGGGCTAAACGGGATGGGGACAGTTCCAGTCAGTTTGAGTAATCCCGTTATTTTGGATTTACAAGAACTTTGGTAGGATTGGGTCGGGACGAGTTATTTCGAGTCCAGGTCATTTTTAGGTGTTGTTATCAAGTTACCGAGGGTAAATCGATAATGGCCTATACGACAATAAATATTTAGGTAAATGTCAGTTAGCTTAACTAGTAAAATCGTGAGTAATATTATCAAAAGTTAAAACTTAAAACTAAAGTGGATCAAACATTCAAGCTAATGCTTTTAAATTAATGATCACTTACAAATTTACAATCCAATTGAAAAAAAACACACACAAATTTTAAATTCAATTCCAAAAGATATAGAAATTACATTCTAAAAATAGTGCATGATATCCACACACTACAAAAATATCACATCCATCTTAATCCAAAAATCTCAAAATGCAAAAAGCACACAAAAAAGGACTAAGTAACATTATGGTACCTAGTGTCTCAATAACTCCCGTAAATTACAGGATAAGAAAAGTCGGACATATGCAGCCTTATTCATGTATTAGCAACGACTAATTAACAGCCAACGATATTAATTTGATGGTGTGATGATAATCCACCATCATTAACATCATGATGACGATGATGATGATTAATGGAAAAAAGAGCAACCAAAGTATGAGCAACAGCCAAAACAATCCCAGCTTTTACTTTTCCTCTTTTTGGAATCAAACGGTCTTGATTATTATTGCTTCTACAACTCATCTTCGTCGCGATCATCATTGAATTTGATGGAGTTGATACTGATGATTTGTTACGACTCACCATAACAGAACAGGTCGTGTTCAAGTAAGGTCGTGTTCAAGTAAGTTATCCTAGGATTCCAAAGTACGAGCCTAGAGAACAGAACAAATCGTGTTCAATTAAGGTCGTAACTCGTAAGATATTCCAGGATTTTAAAAGTCGTAACCTGTTATAAGATTAGATATACGAATTTATTATTAGTGAGATTTTGAGGGGGTGTTTAAGTGTGCACCAAAAAAAATATGATGATATAAATGATAATAGTGTGGTAGCTCAAGATTTGTATATATAGTAGTTCTAAAATTAAAAAAATTTTGGATTAATTAAATTAAATCAAAGTCAGAGTCAATGGGCTGATTTTGACCGAAAGAAATTGACCAATTTTGACTAGGAACATGAAGCCGCGTTGTTACGTGCTTACGTACCTTCGTTTTACCGATTCTTTGTCGTGCATGTCTAATACTTCCTCCATTCAACTCCACTCTACCACTTTGCTTTTTCACGTTCGCCAACGCGTGTTTTACGCGGTAAATATCGTTAGCTACGTATTTGCAAAAATTATGAAAGTTAGATATTTTTGATGTACTCGTAAAGACGAATCAAACAAGATCCCACATGAATATATTTTCACTTATGTATTGAGAGAAAATCGAGATTGAATGTGCATTTGTGAATAGTGTACGAAATAGAAATAGGTAGAGTGGAGTTGAATGGAGGAAGTACAAAGGATCTACACATGGTATATTGTTTTTTGTATACGAATCCACGTGGAACTTTTGACCATAATATTGTTTTTTTGGAAAAAAAATTTTGAAAAAAAAAATAGAGTTGAAATATAAAATAATGAGTCAAATGGATTGGATTAAACTTATCAATCTTAAAGGATGAGATTTAAAAAACAAAAAAATAAGAAAAACTCCTTGCATGGGGTGTTTGAGTTATCGGTCCGTTTTTCTTAAAATCATTGCTTTTGGTCTAAAATAAGACGGGTAACATGTCATCATTTTATAATAAAATGTTGTTATTTTCTGATAACATGTTATCATTATTGTTCACATCATTTTCAGGGTAAAAAATGACACCTCTAGTCATAACATTTTGTGAATTAATTGGTTACATTTTCTTAAAAAATGGCAACATTTTATCCGTCTGACAAATAAGACCAAAAGTGTCCGTCTGAAACAAGAATTTGTGTTGAGTTATTGGGAATCTCAACTCTTTAAAACTTTGATACACTTAAATTTGAGCTGCTTTATTTGATCTTGTAAATCGTCGTATGATTTACAGACATTTTATTCCGGGATACTGAACTCTTGAAAATTTTCATACACTTAAATTTGAGCCAGGTCATTGTTCATTTTTCTCCCAGTTTTTTATCACGTTTTTGGGTTCGTTTCATGAGTTACCATATTCGATTTTCAGCTATAAAAAAAGTATTAATCTACTTTAAGGAGTACCTATTTTTTGTCCGAGACCTGTTTATCACGTACGGGCACCCTAATAAGTCTTCGGTTATTTCTCAATATTTGTGTGGCCGCTTTATCCGACCCGAAGAATCCTCTTTATGATTACTAACATTTTTGTCCCGGAACCCTGAAATCCCGAAAATCGTGTATTATACACTTAAATTTGAGTCGTTTGGAGGTAAATGAGGGTCGGAGTTTCATTTCCTCCCAGTTTTTCTACCACGTGTTTTGGGTCGTTTCATGAGTTACCGTATTCGATTTTCAGCCATAAATAAGAAGTTTTCATCTATTTTTAAGGAGTACCTAATAGTTCGAGACTCCTTTATCGTGTACCGACACCCTCAAATGTCTTATGTTGCTTTTCAAAATTTTTGTAGCTACTTTTTCTAACCGGAGACGTCCGTATGATTTACACACATTTTGTTTCGAGGCCCTAAAATCAAGAAAACTGTGTATTATACACTTAAATTTGAGCCGTTTGGAAGGTCGTAGCGGGTCATGTTTCTTTTCATACAAGTTTTTTTACCACGTGTACGCGTCGCTTCTTCATGTGTTACCGTTAGAGAGTGATCATCTCCGGTGGCCCATCCGCCCGGTACTTGCCGGCTTGGTCACATAATTTTTAAAATTAATGGTTAATGGACATGGAAAACTCGGCCCGCTAAATTAATGGGCGGGTATGGACTAAATAAAATTATTCATGGACAGACCGTTAGGCCACGTGCCCTTGAGTCTTTTATGAGTTACCGTATTCGATTTTCAGCCATAGATAAGAAGTATTCATCAATTTTTAAGGAGTAAATGATTTTCGTTCGTGACTCGTTATCGCGTATCGGCACCCCCAAATGTCTTTTGTTGTTTCTAAATTTTTTTGTGGCTGCTTTATCTGACCTGAGGAACCGCCCGTATGATTTACAAATATTTTGTTCCGGACCCTGAAATCTCAAAAACCATGTATTATACCCTTATTTTTGAGCCATTTGGGAGGTAGTACGGGTCATTTTTCTTTTTCCACCACGTGTCTGAGGTCGCGTCATGAGTTATCGTATTCGATTTTCAGCCCTAAATAAGAAGTATTCATCAGTTTTTAAGGAGTGCCTGATTTTCGTTTGAGACTCGTTTATCGCTTATCGACACCCTTAAATGGCTTCTGTTGCTTTCTCAAATTTATGTGGCTGCTTTATCTGACCCGAAGAACTGTCTTTATGATTTACAGACATTTATTTCTCTTTACATTGCCTCTTTCCTTTATTTTTTGGATAGAGCCTGAATTGTTAGATTATCGGTGGACGAAATCTTGAGCGCTGAGATAAATAAACCTCTATTTCTTCTAGGAAATCGAAATACGCTAATAATTCTCATTTCAGGCGAGAAATTTCATCTGAAGCATTTGGACGGATTTTTATGACTATTTTTATGGTAAAATGTGGCCTCCTAAATTGGATCACATTTTGTAACATAAAAATATTACTACTTAAACAGAATCACATTTGAATGTGAATTTGTGAATCAATTGGTCTCCCTTGTGACGGGTTACCATTTGTGGCGGATATTTTGTGAGATAAAATGGTAACAAAATGGGTTAGTGGAGAAAGGGGACCACATGAATAGTATTGCAGAGAGAGAATAAGTGGGTACATTGTGAGGTAAAGTGGTATCCGTCACAAGTTTGTGACGGATATGTCATGTCTTCAATGAGAATTTGTGATTGTGAATGGGTTATTGATAATCGTCTAAAATCTTCAGACGAAATGACCAGTCTGAAGAAACACCTTTCGATGGAGATAATCCTTATTGTTGATGGGAATTTAGTTTAAATTAAGTGTCAACAATGTGAATGCGTATGTTTCCATTACTTGGTGATTACTCTTGGCTCTTGAATCTTGACTCTTAAGACACTTGACCTTTTATTTGGTTAGGCAATAGAACCGTCAAAGATCAAGTATTTGACCTTTCTATAGTCAGAAAAAAGGTTCCTAATCTTCAATTTACTTGCCATTTTAAGCATAAATCTACTTTTCTCGAAACTTGACCCATAAAAATTGAACCAAATAAAAACAGGGTCCGGTACGACATTCTGAACGACTCAAATTGTAGTGTATATAATACACATTTTTTCGGGATTTCAGGGTTCTGGAACAAAATTCTCCGGAAATCACATAGAAAGTTCCTCGGGTTAGATAAAGCGGCCACGCAAAATTTGAGTAGCAACGGAAGACATTTGGGATGCCGGTATGCCATAAACCAGCATTCGTCGAACCTCAGATAATCGTGAAAAATGGATTAATGCTCGTTTAATGCTCGTTATCTGAGGCTGAATCGAATAGGTTAACTCCTGAAACGAATAGGTTAACTCCTGAAATGACCTCGGACGCGTAATTGAAAAACCGGGAGAAAAAGAAACTAGGTCCGGTACAACCTCCCGAACGGCTCAAATTGAAATGTATAATACACGCTTTTTCGGGATTTCAGGGTCCCGGAACAAAATTCTCCGGAAATCACATAGAGAGTTTCTCGGGTCAGATAAAGCGGCCACGCAAATTTTGAGTAGTAACAGAAGACATTTGGGGGTGCCGGTATGCCATAAACCATCATTTGTCGAACCTCGGATAATCGTGAAAAATGGATTAATGCTCGTTTAATGCTCGTTATTTGAGGCTGAATGGAATAGGTTAACTCTTGAAATGACCTCGAACGGGTGATTGAAAAACCGGGAGAAAAAGAAACAAGGTCCTGTACGACCTCCCGAACGGCTCAAATTGAAGTGTATAATTCACGGTTTTTCGGGATTCCAGGGTCCCGGACAAAATTCTCCGTAAATCACATAGAAAGTTCCTCGGGTTAGATAAAGCGGCCATGCAAAATTGGAGTAGCAACGGAAGACATTTAGGGGTGCCGGTATGCCATAAACCAACATTCGTCGAACCTCGGATAACCGTGAAAAATGGATTAATGCTCGTTATTTGAGGCTGAATCGAATAGGTTAACTCCTGAAATGACCTCGGACACGTGATTGAAAAACCGGTAGAAAAAGAAACAGAGCGGTACGACCTCCCGAACGGCTCAAATTGAAGTGTATAATAAACGGTTTTTCGGGATTCCAGGGTCCCGGAACAAAATTCTTCGGAAATCACATAGAAAGTTTCTCGGGTCAGATAAAGCGGCCCGCAAAATTTGAGTAGCAACGGAAGACATTTGGGGGTGCCGGTATGCCATAAACCAGCATTCGTCGAACCTCGGATAATCGTGAAAAATGGATTAATGCTCGTTTAATGCTCGTTATTTGAGGCTGAATCGAATAGGTTAAATCCTGAAATGATCTTGGACGCGTGATTGAAAAACAGGCAGAAAAAGAAACAGGGTTCGGTACGACCTCCCGAACAGATCAAATTGACATACACGGTTTTTCGGGATTCCAGGGCCCCCGGAACAAAATTCTCCGAAAATCACATAGAAAGTTTCTCGGGTCAGATAAAGCGGCCACACAAAATTTGAGTAGCAACGGAAGAACTTTGAGGGTGCCGGTATGCCATAAACCAGCATTCGTCGAACCTCGGATAATCGTGTAAAATGGATTAATGTTCGTTTAATGCTTGTAATTTGAGGCTGAATCGAATAGGTTAACTCCTGAAATGACCTCAGACGCGTGATTGAAAAACAGGGATAAAAAGAAACAGGTTCGGTACGACTTCCCGAACGGCTCAAATTGAAGTGCATAAATGTATAATACACGGTTTTTTCGGGATTCCAAGGTCCCGGAACAAAATTTTCCGGAAATCACATAGAAAGTTCCTCGGGTCAGACAAAGTGGCCACGCAAAATGTGAGTAGCAACGGAAGACATTTGGGGGTGCCGGTATGCCATAAACCAGCATTCGTCGAACCTCGGATAATCGTGAAAAATGGTTTAATGCTCGTTTAATGCTCGTTATTTGAGGCTGAATCGAATAGGTTAAATCCTGAAATGATCTCGGACGCGTGATTGAAAAACAGGGAGAAAAAGAAACAGGGTTCGGTACGACCTCCGGACGGCTCAAATTGACATACACGGTTTTTCGGGATTCCAGGGCCCCCGGAACAAAATTCTCCGGAAATAACATAGGAAGTTACTCGGGTCAGATAAAGCGGCCACACAAAATTTGAGTAGAAAGGAAGACATTTGGGGGTGCCAGTATGCCATAAACCAGCATTCGTCGAATCTCGGATAATCGTGAAAAATGGATTAATGCTTGTTTAATGCTCGTTATTTGAGGCTGAACGAAATAGGTTAACTCCTGAAATGACCTCAGACACGTGATTGAAAACCGGGAGAAAAAGAAACAGGGTCTGCTACGACCTCCCGAACGGCTCAAATTGAAGTCTATAATACACGGTTTTTCGGGATTCCAGGGTCCCGGAACAAACTTCTCCAGAAATCACATTGAAAGTTCCTCGGGTCAGATAAAGCGGCCCCGCAAAATTTGAGTAGCAACGGAAGACATTTGGGGGTGCCGGTATGCCATAAACCAGCATTCGTCGAACCTCGGATAATCGTAAAAAATGGATTAATGCTCGTTTAATGCTCGTTATTTGAGGCTGAATCGAATAGGTTAACTCCTGAAATGACCTCGGACGCGTGATTGAAAAACCAGAAGAAAAAGAAATAGGGTCCGGTACGACCTCCCGAACGGCTCAAATTGAAGTGTATAATACACGGTTTTTCGGGATTCCAGGGTCCCGGAACAAAATTCTCCGGAAATCACATAAAAAGTTCCTCGGGTCAGATAAAGCGGCCACGAAAAATTTGAATAGCAACGGCAGACATTTGGGGGTGCCGCTATGCCATTAACAAGCATTCGTCGAACCTTGGATAATCGTGAAAAACAGATTAATGCTCGTTTAATGCTCGTTATTTGAGGCTGAATCGAATAGGTTAACTCCTGAAATGACCTCGGACGCGTGATTGAAAAACTGGAAGAAAAAGAAACAGGGTCCGGTACGACCTCCCGAACGGCTCAAATTGAAGTGTATAATACACGGTTTTTCGGGATTCCAGGCTCCGGAAAAAAATTCTCCGGAATTCACATAGAAAGTTCCTCGGATCAGATAAAGCGGCCACTTAAAATTTGAGTAGCAACGGAAGACAGTTGGGGGTGCCGATATGCCATAAACCACCATTCGTCGAACCTCGGATAATCGTGAAAAATGGATTAATGCCCGTTTAATGCTCGTTATTTGAGGCTGAATCGAATAGGTTAAATCCTGAAATGATCTCGGACGCGTGATTGAAAAACAGGCAGAAAAAGAAACAGGGTTCGGTACGACCTCCCGAACGGCTCAAATTGACATACACGGTTTTTCGGGATTCCAGAGCCCCCGGAACAAAATTCTCCCGAAATCACATAGAAAGTTTCTGGGGTCAGATAAAGCGGCCACACAAAATTTGAGTAGCAACGGAAGACATTTGGGAGTGCCGTTATGCCATAAACCAGCATTCGTCGAACCTCGTATAATTGTGAAAAATGGATTAATGCTCGTTTAATGTTCGTTATTTGAAGCTGAATCGAATAGGTTAACTTCTGAAATGACCTCAGACGCGAAATTGAAAAACCGTGAGAAAAAGAAACTGGGTCCGGTACGACCTCCCGAACGGCTCAATTGAAGTGTATAATACACGGTTTTTTGGGATTCCAGGGTCTCGAAAAAAAATTCTACGGAAATCTCATAGAAAGTTCTTTGGGTCAGATAAAGCGGCCACGCAAAATTTGAGTAGCAACGGAAGACATTTGGGGGTGCCGGTTTGCCATAAACCAGCATTCGTCGAACCTCGGATAATCGTGAAAAATGGATTAATGCTCGTTTAATGCTTGTTATTTGAGGCTGAATCGAATAGGTTAAATCCTGAAATGATCTCGGACGCGTGATAGAAAAACCGGGAGAAAAAGAAACAGGGTCCGGTACGACCTCCCGAACGGCTCAAATTGAAGTGTATAATTCACGGTTTTTCGGGATTCCAGGGTCCCGGACAAAATTCTCCGTAAATCACATAGAAAGTTCCTCGGGTAAAATAAAGCGGCCACGCAAAATTTGAGTAGCAAAGGAAAACATTTGGGGGTGCCAGTATGCCATAAATCAGCATTCGTCGAACCTCGGATAATCGTGAAAATGGATTAATGCTCGTTATTTGAGGCTGAATCGAATAGGTTAACTCCTGAAATGACCTCGGACACGTGATTGAAAACCGGGAGAAAAAGAAACAGGATCTGGTACGACCTCCCGAACGGCTCAAATTAAAATGTATAATACACGGTTTTTCGGGATTCCGGGGTCTCGGAACAAACTTCTCCGAAATCACATATAAAGTTCCTCGGGTCAGATAAAGCGCCCTCGCAAAATTTGAGTAGCAACGGAAGAAATTTGGAGGTGCCGGTATGCCATAAACCAGCATTCGTCGAACCTCGGATAATTGTGAAAAATGGATTAATGCTCGTTTAATGTTCGTTATTTGAAGCTAAATCGAATAGGTTAACTCCTGAAATGACCCCGAACGCGAAATTGAAAAACTGTGCGAAAAAGAAACTGGGTCCGGTACGACCTCCCGAACGTCTCAAATTGAAGTGTATAATACACGGTTTTTCGGGATTCCAGGGTCCCGAAACAAAATTCTACGGAAATCACATAGAAAGTTCCTCGGGTAAGATAAAACGGCCACGAAAAATTTGAGTATCAACGGAAGATATTTGGGGGTGCCGGTATGCCATAAAACCAGGATTCGTCGAAACTCGGATAATCGTGAATAATGGATTAATGCTCGTTTAATGCTCGTTATTTGAGGCTTAATCGAATAGGTTAACTCCTGAAATGACCTCGGACGCGTGATTGAAAAATCGATGAAGAAAAAGAAACTGGGTCCGGTACGACCTCCCGAACGGCTCAAATTGAATTGTATATAATACACGGTTTTTCGGGATTACAGGGTCCTGGAACAAAATTCTGCGGAAATCACATAGAAAGTTCTCCGGGTCAGATAAAGCAGCCACGCAAAATTTGAGTAGCAACGGAAGACATTTGGGGTGCCGGTATGTCATAAACCAGAATTCGTTTAACCTCGGATAATCGTGAATAATGGATTAATGCTCGTTTAATGCTCGTTATTTGTGGCTGAATCGAATAGGTTAACTCCTGAAATGACCTCGGGCGCATGATTGAAAAACCGGGAGAAAAAGAAACCGGGTCCCGTACGACCTCCCGAATGGCTCAAATTGAAGTCGATAATACACGGTTTTTTGGGATTCCAGGTCCCAGAAAAAACTTCTCCGGAAATCACATAGAAAGTTCCTCGGGTTAAATAAAGCGACCCCTTATAATTTGAGTAACAACGGAAGACATTTGGGTTGCCGGTATGCCATAAACTAGCATTCGCCGAACCTCGGATAATCGTGTAAAATGGATTAATGCTCGTTTAATGCTCGTTATTTGAGGCTGAATCGAATAGGTTGACTCCTGAAATGACCTCGGACGCGTGATTGAAAAACCGGGAGAAAAAGAAATAGGGTCCGGTACAACCTCCCGAACGGCTCAAATTGACATACACGGTTTTTCGGGATTCCAGGGTCCTGGAACAAACTTCTCCAGAAATCACATATAAAGTTCCTCGGGTCAGATAAAGCGCCCTCGCAAAATTTGAGTAGCAACGGAAGAAATTTGGAGGTGCCGGTATGCCATAAACCAGCATTCGTCGAACCTCGGATAATTGTGAAAAATGGATTAATGCTCGTTTAATGTTCGTTATTTGAAGCTGAATCGAATAGGTTTTAACTTCTGAAATGACCTCAGACGCGAAAATGAAAAACCGTGTGAAAAAGAAACTGGGTCCGGTACGACCTCCCGAACGGCTCAATTGAAGTGTATAAAACACGGTTTTTCGGGATTCCAGGGTCTCGAAACAAAATTCTACGGAAATCACATAGAACGTTTTTCGGGTCAGATAAAGCTGCCACGCAAAATTTGAGTAGCAAGACATTTGGGGGTGCTTAGGTATGCCATAAACCAAAGATTCGTCGAACCTCGGATAATCGTGAAAAATGGATTAATGCTCGTTTAATGCTCGTTATTTGAGGTGAATCGAATAGGTTAAATCCTGAAATCATCTCGGACGCGTGATTGAAAAACAGGCAGAAAAAGAAACAGGGTTCGGTACGACCTCCCGAACGGCTCAAATTGACATACACGGTTTTTCGGGATTCCAGGGCCCCCGGAACAAAATTCTCCGGAAATCACATAGAAAGTTACTTGGGTCAGATAAAGCGGCCACACAAAATTTGAGTAGCAAGGAAGACATTTGGGGTGCGGTATGCCATAAACCAAAGATTCGTCGAATCTCGGATAATCGTGAAAAATTGATTAATGCTTGCTTAATGCTCGTTATTTGAGGCTGAACGAAATAGGTTAACTCCTGAAATGACCTCGGACACGTGATTGAAAACCGGGAGAAAAAGAAACAGGGTCTGGTACGACCTCCCGAACGGCTCAAATTGAAGTGTATAATACACGTTTTTCGGGATTCCAGGGTCCCGGAACAAAATTCTCCGAAATCACATAGAAAGTTCCTCGGGTCAGATAAAGCGGCCCCGCAAAATTTGAGTAGCAACGGAAGACATTTGGGAGTGTCGTTATGTCATAAACCAGCATTCGTCGAACCTCGGATAATCGTGAAAAATGGATTAATGCTCGTTTAATGCTCGTTATTTGAGGCTGAATCGAATAGGTTAAATCCTGAAATGATCTCGGACGCGTGATAGAAAAATCGGGAGAAAAAGAAACAGGGTCCGGTACGACCTCCCGAACGGCTCAATTGAAGTGTATAATACACGGTTTTTTGGGATTCCAGGGTCTCGAAAAAAAATTCTACGGAAATCTCATAGAAAGTTCTTTGGGTCAGATAAAGCGGCCACGCAAAATTTGAGTAGCAACGGAAGACATTTGGGGGTGCCGGTATGCCATAAACCAGCATTCGTCGAACCTCGGATAATCGTGAAAAATGGATTAATGCTCGTTTAATGCTTGTTATTTGAGGCTGAATCGAATAGGTTAAATCCTGAAATGATCTCGGACGCGTGATAGAAAAACCGGGAGAAAAAGAAACAGGGTCCGGTACGACCTCCCGAACGGCTCAAATTGACATACACGGTTTTTTCCGGATTCCAGGGCCCCGGAACAAAATTCTCCGGAAATCACATAGAAAGTTTTTCGGGTCAAATAAAGCGGCCACGCAAAATTTGAGTAGCAAAGGAAAACATTTGGGGGTGCCAGTATGCCATAAATCAGCATTCGTCAAACCTCGGATAATCGTGAAAATGGATTAATGCTCGTTATTTGAGGCTGAATCGAATAGGTTAACTCCTGAAATGACCTCGGACACGTGATTGAAAACCGGGAGAAAAAGAAACAGGATCTGGTACGACCTCCCGAACGGCTCAAATTAAAATGTATAATACACGGTTTTTCGGGATTCCAGGGTCCTGGAACAAACTTCTCCAGAAATCACATATAAAGATCCTCGGGTCAGATAAAGCGCCCTCGCAAAATTTGAGTAGCAACGGAAGAAATTTGGAGGTGCCGGTATGCCATAAACCAGCATTCGTCGAATCTCGGATAATTGTGAAAAATGGATTAATACTCGTTTAATGTTCGTTATTTGAAGCTAAATCGAATAGGTTAACTCCTGAAATGACCCCGGACGCGAAATTGAAAAACTGTGCGAAAAAGAAACTGGGTCCGGTACGACCTCCCGAACGTCTCAAATTGAAGTGTATAATACACGGTTTTTCGGGATTCCAGGGTCCCGAAACAAAATTCTACGGAAATCACATAGAAAGTTCCTCGGGTAAGATAAAACGGCCACGAAAAATTTGAGTATCAACGGAAGATATTTGGGGGTGCCGGTATGCCATAAAACCAGGATTCGTCGAAACTCGGATAATCGTGAATAATGGATTAATGCTCGTTTAATGCTCGTTATTTGAGGCTTAATCGAATAGGTTAACTCCTGAAATGACCTCGGACGCGTGATTGAAAAATCGATGGAGAAAAAGAAACTGGGTCCGGTACGACCTCCCGAACGGCTCAAATTGAATTGTATATAATACACGGTTTTTCGGGATTACAGGGTCCTGGAACAAAATTCTGCGGAAATCACATAGAAAGTTCTCCGGGTCAGATAAAGCAGCCACGCAAAATTTGAGTAGCAACGGAAGACATTTGGGGTGCCGGTATGTCATAAACCAGAATTCGTTTAACCTCGGATAATCGTGAATAATGGATTAATGCTCGTTTAATGCTCGTTATTTGTGGCTGAATCGAATAGGTTAACTCCTGAAATGACCTCGGGCGCATGATTGAAAAACCGGGAGAAAAAGAAACCGGGTCCCGTACGACCTCCCGAATGGCTCAAATTGAAGTCGATAATACACGGTTTTTTGGGATTCCAGGTCCCAGAAAAAACTTCTCCGGAAATCACATAGAAAGTTCCTCGGGTTAAATAAAGCGACCCCGTATAATTTGAGTAACAACGGAAGACATTTGGGTTGCCGGTATGCCATAAACTAGCATTCGCCGAACCTCGGATAATCGTGTAAAATGGATTAATGCTCGTTTAATGCTCGTTATTTGAGGCTGAATCGAATAGGTTGACTCCTGAAATGACCTCGGACGCGTGATTGAAAAACCGGGAGAAAAAGAAATAGGGTCCGGTACAACCTCCCAAACGGCTCAAATTGACATACACGGTTTTTCGGGATTCCAGAGCCCCCGGAACAAAATTCTCCGAAAATCACATAGAAAGTTTCTGGGGTCAAATAATGCGGCCACACAAAATTTGAGTAGCAACGGAAGACATTTGGGAGTGCCGTTATGCCATAAACCAGCATTCGTCGAACCTCGGATAATTGTGAAAAATGGATTAATGCTCGTTTAATGTTCGTTATTTGAAGCTGAATCGAATAGGTTTTAACTTCTGAAATGACCTCAGACGCGAAATTGAAAAACCGTGTGAAAAAGAAACTGGGTCCGGTACGACCTCCCGAACGGCTCAATTGAAGTGTATAAAACACGGTTTTTCGGGATTCCAGGGTCTCGAAACAAAATTCTACGGAAATCACATAGAACGTTTTTCGGGTCAGATAAAGCGGCCACGCAAAATTTGAGTAGCAAGACATTTGGGGGTGCCGGTATGCCATAAACCAGCATTCGTCGAACCTCGGATAATCGTGAAAAATGGATTAATGCTCGTTTAATGCTCGTTATTTGAGGTGAATCGAATAGGTTAAATCCTGAAATCATCTCGGACGCGCGATTGAAAAACAGGCAGAAAAAGAAACAGGGTTCGGTACGACCTCCCGAACGGCTCAAATTGACATACACGGTTTTTCGGGATTCCAGGGCCCCCGGAACAAAATTCTCCGGAAATCACATAGAAAGTTACTTGGGTCAGATAAAGCGGCCACACAAAATTTGAGTAGAAAGGAAGACATTTGGGGGTGCCGGTATGCCATAAACCAGCATTCGTCGAATCTCGGATAATCGTGAAAAATGGATTAATGCTTGCTTAATGCTCGTTATTTGAGGCTGAACGAAATAGGTTAACTCCTGAAATGACCTCGGACACGTGATTGAAAACCGGGAGAAAAAGAAACAGGGTCTGGTACGACCTCCCGAACGGCTCAAATTGAAGTGTATAATACACGGTTTTTCGGGATTCCAGGGTCCCGGAACAAACTTCTCCAGAAATCACATTGAAAGTTCCTCGGGTCAGATAAAGCGGCCCCGCAAAATTTGAGTAGCAACGGAAGACATTTGGGAGTGTCGTTATGTCATAAACCAGCATTCGTCGAACCTCGGATAATCGTGAAAAATGGATTAATGCTCGTTTAATGCTCGTTATTTGAGGCTGAATCGAATAGGTTAAATCCTGAAATGATCTCGGACGCGTGATAGAAAAATCGGGAGAAAAAGAAACAGGGTCCGGTACGACCTCCCGAACGGCTCAAATTGACATACACGGTTTTTAGGGATTCCAGGGCCCCGGAACAAAATTCTCCGGAAATCACATAGAAAGTTACTCGGGTCAAATAAAGCGGCCACGCAAAATTTGAGTAGCAAAGGAAAACATTTGGGGGTGCCGGTATGCCATAAATCAGCATTCGTCGAACATCGGATAATCGTGAAAAATGGATTAATGCTCGTTTAATGCTCGTTATTTGAGGCTGAATCGAATAGGTTAACTCCTGAAATGACCTCGGACACGTGATTGAAAACCGGGAGAAAAATAAACAGGATCTGGTACGACCTCCCGAACGGCTCAAATTGAAATGTATAATACACGGTTTTTCGGGATTCCAGGGTCCTGGAACAAACTTCTCCAGAAATCACATATAAAGTTCCTCGGGTCAGATAAAGCGCCCTCGCAAAATTTGAGTAGCAACGGAAGAAATTTGGAGGTGCCGGTATGCCATAAACCAGCATTCGTCGAACCTCGGATAATTGTGAAAAATGGATTAATGCTCGTTTAATGTTCGTTATTTGAAGCTAAATCGAATAGGTTAACTCCTTAAATAACCTCCGAAGCGTGACTGAAAAACCGGGAGAAAAAGAAACAGGGTCCGGTACGACCACCCGAACGGCTCAAATTGAAGTGTATAATTCGCGGTTTTTCGGGATTCCAGGGTCCCGGAACAAACTTCTCCGGAAATCACATAGAAAGTTCCTCGGGTCAGATAAAGCGGCCCCGCAAAATTTGAGTAGCAACGGAAGACATTTGGGGGTGCCGGTATGTCATAAACCAGGATTCGTTCGTCGAACCTCGGATAATCGTGAAAAAAGGATTAATGCTCGTTTAATGCTCGTCATTTGAGACTGAATCGAATAGGTTAACTCCCGAAATGACCCCGGACGCGAAATTGAAAAACCGTGCGAAAAAGAAACTGGGTCCGGTACGACCTCCCGAACGTCTCAAATTGAAGTGTATAATACACGGTTTTTCGGGATTCCAGGGTCCCGAAATAAAATTCCACGGAAATCACATAGAAAGTTCCTCGGGTAAGATAAAACGGCCACGCAAAATTTGAGTAGCAACGGAAGATATTTGGGGGTGCTGGTATGCCATAAAACCAGGATTCGTCGAAACTCGGATAATCGTGAAAAATGGATTAATGCTCGTTTAATGCTCGTTATTTGAGGCTTAATCGAATAGGTTAACTCCTGAAATGATCTCGGACGCGTGATTGAAAAATCGATGGAGAAAAAGAAACTGGGTCCGGTACGATCTCCCGAACGTCTCAAATTGAAGTGTATAATACACGGTTTTTCGGGATTACAGGGTCCTGGAACAAAATTCTGCGGAAATCACATAGAAAGTTCTTCGGGTCAGATAAAGCAGCCACGCAAAATTTGAGTAGCAACGGAAGACATTTAGGGTGCCAGTATGTCATAAACCAGAATTCGTCGAACCTCGGATAATCGTGAATAATGGATTAATGCTCGTTTAATGCTCGTTATTTGTGGCTGAATCGAATAGGTTAACTCCTGAAATGACCTCGGACGCGTGATTGAAAAACCGGGAGAAAAAGAAACCGGGTCCGGTACGTCCACCCGAATGGCTCAAATTGAAGTGTATAATACACAGTTTTTCGGGATTCCAGGTCCCAGAAAAAACATCTCCGGAAATCACATAGAAAGTTCCTCGGGTTAAATAAATCGGCCCCGCATAATTTGAGTAGCAACGGAAGACATTTGGGTTGCCGGTATGCCATAAACTAGCATTCGCCGAACCTCGGATAATCGTGAAAAATGGATTAATGCTCGTTTAATGCTCGTTATTTGAGGCTGAATCGAATAGGTTAACTCCTGCAATGAACTCGGACGTGTGATTGAAAAACCGGGAGAAATAGAAACTGGGTACGGTACGACCTCCCAAACGGCTCAAACTGAAGTGTATATAATACACGGTTTTTCGGGATTCCAAGGTCCCGGAAAAAAATTCTCCGGAAATCACATAGAAAGTTCGTCGGGTCAGATAAAGCGGCCACGAAAAATGGATTAGTGCTCGTTTAATGCTCGTTATTTGAGGCTGAATCAAATAGGTTAACTCCTGAAATGACCTCGGACGCGTGATTGAAAAACCGGGAGAAAAAGAACAGGGTCCGGTAAGACCTCCCGAACGGCTCAAATTGAAGTGTATAATACACGGTTTTTCGGGATTCCAGGGTCCCGGAACAAAATTCTCCGGAAATCACATAGAAAGTTCCACAGGTCAGATAAAGCGGCCACGCAAAATTTGAGTAGCAACAGAAGACATTTGGGGGTGTCGGTATGCCATAAACCTGTTGGGAAATGTGTCCTCAACAATAGTGCGATCACATGATTTAAATATCATTACTAAATCTCATTTTAAGAATACAATTGGGAAGTAATATTGTTACTGTCAACTGGTCAACATATATCGGTAATGATTGGTCGACTAGAGTTTGACATTCTTTGTCGTGTGACGGTGGTGATCGTTGACCCCTAGGTCATACCTATAGGGCAACACTCTTAATTGATTATTTAATTAATCGTATAACGTTACGAGTTAATTAAATTACTTGAAAAATTGACGGGCGATTTTGGAAGTAAAAATTTACGTATCAAATTGAAATGTGATTAAATGAGATACGGTCTGAGTAATTGAATTGTATCATTACTCGGATGAAATTATTGTTTAAAGAAACAATCGGAATTGAATGATTTATTATAAATACAATCTGTTGTGATTTATAAATTGGTAAAATATTTTGGCACAAGTAATTATGATATTACTAAGTCGATTTTTGTATGTGACGTATTTTTATTAATACGTTGAATTTTTAATGTGTTAAAAATTACATAACAAATATATGTGACATGTAACATGTTACATGTGACAAATTTGACAAATGACAAAATAAAATGGATTCTCCATTTTATGCCAAAACCGAAAATGTGGGTGTGTGTACATGGTTTATATTGTGTTGTTTATTTTTAAATAGAAACACAATCATAACACTTGTGAGTAGGCTTGCATGCCTAGTCTCTTGTGAAGAGCACAAACAAGAGGCATTGGGCATACTACCCAATGCTCTCTTTTTCGGCCACCAACAACAATAGAGAAGAGAGCTCTTCACTTTACTCATTCATTCATGCTTCTTATTTTTCTAGTGTAAGAAAATGAAAAATACTCTCTACAATTTATGAGAATTCTAGAGAAATAAACTCCAAAATCCCCTTACTCTTGACCGAATATTCAAGAGCACAAACAATATTTTTGGGTCATTTTTCTACAAGAATTAATATTATCTAGTACTCATAATATTAATTCTAATTAAGAGAAAGCCTTGGGTATAAAGCATAGGGAGAGATCTTACCCTTAGATCTTTGTTCTTCCATTGGAAAAGCTCAAGAACAAGAAGAGAAAGGAGATCTCTCTTGTGCCCTATTAGAACCGAAATCACAATGTAAGGATGATTTCTCCTCTATTTTATATTATTGTTTGCATGCATAAAATCCGTTTTAATTTTATGACAAATTAATTAGACATATATGAGTATGTTAAATATGTATATGAATCTACATTTCCTTTAATCGGTATCATGAGCCACGGTTGTTTGCATGCAAATTGGTTAAAAGTTTTTCCGAGTTATATGAATAACAAAATAAAACTTGTAAAATTTGTGTTATTATGATATATCACGAAATAATTACATGCATGTTAATATTTCTGGTCCTAAAGTGTTTTAGGATATTTTGGTTAATTTTTCGGATTTTTATTGTTCATATTTAATAATAATGACATTTAAATGTGATTTTATGAGTAAAAATGTCATTTTTGGTCGAAAATTAGCTATACTTCGAATTTTCACTTGGTTTTTGGATATGTTGTTACATATATTATTTTGAGATAACCTGTAAATTTTCATAATTTTTGCACTTGTTATGCTCGAAAAATGAATTTTTCATTATTAAATTCGGATTTAAGAGAAAAATAGGTTAATATGAGTTAAATTTCGAATCTGGTCATAGAAAATTTATATGTTGTCACATGCAATTTTACAAGATGTGTGTAAAATAATTGGCTATAAAGAAGTCTTTTAGCATGATTTATGAATTTTTGAAGAAAAATAGCATAAATAGTGACATTATTAGTGAAAAATTAATAAAACATAATCTATGACTTGGGAAAAACGTCTAATGTTGCATTTTATTATATTTTTCAGATCTAAAATTGAAAAGTTAATGAAAATAATTTTTCCATGTTTTTATGATTATTTTATTAAATATCGATAAACCGCAACATTGTTTTTCCGGAAAATTTCGAAATTTTTTTAACCTAAGGTTTTGAACATTATGAGTGTCATGGAATTTTTCTAGAATGTTCATGAATTTAAATTTCAAATTTTGAATTTATTTGAAATTTTTGTGATTTATTTGAAGTTTAATAGCTTATTTTTGTAATTTTTGTCCATTTATGAACAATTTAAGTAAATAAAAGTTAATTATGGTCAAATTATTAGTGAAGACTAAATTTTGAGTCCTAAGAGGTTAGGGTAATTAACTTATGCATAAATATGAGTTTATGTATTTTTGTGATTATAAAATGTTGAAATCACGCAAATCCGTAAAAACCGAGTAATATATGATATTGGCTAATTAAAGGCGATTTAGCATAAAATTGAGCATGTTCATACATATTATAAATGCTGCATTTTTTCCTTTATGATTGTCATAATTTTAATTTATGTAATTTTGAATTATGTAATTTTACTTAGTATGGCCTTAGATTTTAATTGATATTTCCCGAAATGTATGGGGATATCGATTCGGTTGTAATTTTTTATTGTGATCTCGTATCACCGTTTTGTAATTTAATAGATTTATTTTATTTTAGTTACAAATGTATAATAGGAAATTATGTAATTTATTATGTAATTTTATTCATTAGGAGTTCCAAAAGACGGATTTCTTCAAGAATGGCGATACATAAAGACGGTGTTACCTCGAGATGTGTGTCACAACCGAAGTTCAAGGGACCAATGGAGTTGGTTTCCGAATATGTAATAGATTAATAGTTTTTCTATTTTAGGAAAGGCCATACTAGGATTTATTTATTTTATGCTTGCATTTTATTTTATGTCACATGCATCGCTAAATCGCCATAACTAAAACATGCATCTTCTTTTATCGAGTTTATCGACCGTGTCAATTAGAATTATCGTAGTTCACCGCTTTAGTTCACTTAAAACGTGATAGATAATAAATTGACATGACCTCTCGCTAAAACAATCAATTGAGACATAGCCTTACCAAATAGTAGAAACCATGAAAACCTATTTCGCGAGGGGAGTGCGCTCGGCCCTACCGGGTACAAACCTTGTTACGTAGGGGAAGTGGGTGATGAATGTTAATCCACCGAATTCATGTTGATAAGGGATGAATCGGCCCTACCGTGCCCAAGTTGATGTGGATTTGGATCATGGACACATTTATTCGAAAATTGGATTGAACTCAACAAAAGTTTTTCGATAAAGGGATGAATCGCCCTACCGTGCCCTTGTCGGATGTGTTTTGGGCTATAGATAATTATTAGAGTAATTTTATCGACCAAGAGTTCTAAAAGTAGAATCGATTAAAGAGTTAATCCACCGAGTTATATTGATAAGGGATGAATCGGCCCTACCGTGCCCAAGTTAATATGAATTTGGATCTTGGAATCATTTATCATAGTTGGGTAGAGGTCACTATGTAAATGCTATACTTGTTTTACAAGTATTAATATAACGATGAATGTTAAGTTTTCCACTATTCCGTTTTTTATATTGTTCTATTTCTTTACCACAATTCATATACGATATCATTTCGATTTTGATACAAATCTCCATTAAAACAACGTAACTAAAGACAAATTTGAAATTGCTTCTAAAAACCTCAAATGAACCATTGCTAAGGATCTCTTGTAAAGAGTATAGATTAAAGTTATTCATTATCAAACAGGTTTTGATTCTTGACTAACACATCTACTTACAATGGATTGTTATTCATATACTTGATTGAATTAAGTACCTTGAAGCGATAAATTGTTTTGGTGATTAGATTTTCAGAATTCGTAATTGACCAAAATAACGCAACCACTTCAATGAAAGTTTTAAGACTAAAACGAACAAATGAAGAAGTGATCTTCGTGAATTCAATTTTGCTTCTCAAAGCAAAGGCTCATTGAAATAAGTGGGAGCATTCTCTTAAACTGTTAAGATGAGGACGAGGTTCAAGAAGTAAAAGGAATTGATACAAGGTAATGTTAAAGGTAAAGTTGTTGAGAATGACGATGCTAAACCTATCAATCCCGACCGATATGGTTTCCATTGTCTTAAATGTTAGACACGAGAAAGGAAACTACCCCAAATTATTGAAGAATCAACAAGTTAGTTGTGGGACATCTAATGGGACATTCTTCTTTAAAATGTTTATTTGATTAAACATAAATTTTGCTAGTACTACTTCGTCAATATTAGAAACAAGTGGAGGTTTTCATCATTATATTTGATACATAGGATGATTAGAATATGACGACTAGCAACAATAATGTCGAGAGATAGAGTAATTGTGTACTCAATCTAGTTTTTGGATTTAAAGTTGTACTTAATTATGACTATTAAGTGCATAAACTCTAAATAAGAATATAAACTTGTTAAGATACAAAAGAGGTTTTCACTTTTGTGACCCTATACACCACGATTTGATGTATGGCTAGCCCATTATCAAGGTGATCATATTCTAAACCAAACTAGAATGATATATCATGTAGATGATGTAAGATTCAAATTGGTAACCCAAGATTAAACCTTAAATTTTGGAATGATGAACGCAAAGAGTTATCGAGTACTCTTGAAACCATTAGATTGTTAATGGTATATGCGTATCTTGTATTCAAAGCAAGATATCTCGTGCCTTTTTGGTTGAAAAAGGAGATCGAGATTGTAAATCATTTATCCAAAATAGGTTGATCATTTTCTTTTACCAACGATTTAAGTTGACACTAGTATGTTCACTTAATAAGGTAAATAGAGAAATCTTTGAAGAATTTCAAAGAGTTCAAGGAATCACGATTTAGTCGTGATGGGATTATCAAAGTGAAGACTTTGATATAAGCCAAAGGAAATGTGATATTGTATCACAAATTAATCTCTCTTAGCACACGTTATGGAATAATGTGTGATTGGATATGAATTCAAACGCTATTCGATATGGTTTCGACTTCAATCAAGTTACTTTGAGTTACTTGATCCTTTTGGGGATTTTATCATTTTTGTCTAAATTTTTTTCCACTAAATCGAATCATATGAGATATGAAATGGTAATGTACCATATTTGTAAGTTTTCACAAAGAAACAAATGCTCATTTTTCCCTTTCAATTATCACGAGTACGACGAGTTTGCGGCTCGTGAAACTGTCTTTCTAAAATACAAGTTTATTTTTAGAAGACAGAGTGGGAGAAATTATTCAAGAGCCACAAAGAATGCCACAGAGAATGTTATGTTGCAAGAAACTGGTCTTTCTTGGCTACATGAGACGCTTTGTGTAAGACATTGTTTCTTTAAAACCTAGGAGGTTAAATTCGTCACTTGTTAAAAATGATGAATTCATGTTACTTTTAAGAAAGTAAAGAGCTTATAACTTACAAAGAAATTGTTTGATTCAAGATTGATTACTTCTAGAAAGTAATGAACATATGACTTACATAAGAGTGTTTAAGTCACAACTCAATACAAGGCTTAGAGCCATGAAAATCCGAAATAAAGGCTTGATTAGTGACAAAGGGTTTTGCACTAATAAAGAGATATTTCATAGCAAGATTAGTTGCAAAGGGTTTTGCACTAATTGAAATGCTTAAGTCTATTAGGATCTTCTTAGGGATTGTGTTTCATTATGAGGTTATGAAATACATAGCGAGTAAATCTAAAACCCACTTCTTCAATAGAAGGAATGTATTCAATACATGTCATGAGTTTAGTAGATTCTTGCAATCCTGAGATAATGTGAAACTTAAGAGAGGGTCTTAAGTAGGACATCAATGAGTTAGAATCAACATTTTGATCATGTGATAAAACATTTCTCGATAAGTCAAGAAGTTGTGTTTATACATGGAGTTTAGTGGGAGTTACGAAATTTTTAATTAGTCCGATATGTGGATGACATATTGATCATTGAGAATGATTTAAGACTTTTGGAGTATTATAATACATCTTGAATATCCGGATTTATGAAGATAAATCCACATGATATTAGCGTCGTTAAGAAGTCTTATGTTGATAAGATTCATGACTAGTTCAATTAAATTGAACATATTTGATTGATTTCATTTGCTTCCGCTGCCGAATCAATTAAAAAGAAATGATGTATAACACTTCATATACCTTGAGTATGATGAATTGTTTTCAAAAATCGAATTTAAGTAATCTTTACCAAGTAAGCTATAAAGATTACCCTTAAGTGCTTGCAGAAGCATTAAGGAAGTAAAGCAAAGTGTTTATGATGCAATTTTGTGTAAGGGTGTTACACAAGTGACAATTGACAATTGAGATTGCGCATGGTTTCCGACAAAACCATAATCAAAACACACTAGGATGGTTAAGATACCATTGTGGCAATGTTAATTAAGAAGTAGATTTTCTAGAATCGTTCTAGGCAATAAAGAACAATGAGAGATTTTTATAACGGAAATTAAGTACACTTGCGATCATGAGATGTGTAAGAAAGATGAGTCTCGCACACTGTGAAAACAGTGGGAGCTATTCTTAGGCTAGAGGGCCTATGTCTTGATTGGATCTCGACACGTACTCAGGAAGTTTTGTAATGCAAATGTATACATTACAAAGGAAAACAAGTATGTAGTAAGGTTGAGTAAGGTACAAAAGGTTGATAAAACCTACTAACCAAAGCCTTCTCAAAGGCTAAACATGATGAGTCATGTCATTTCAATTGAATTGAAATGAACAACTACGTACAAGATCAAATTAGATTATAGAATATGAAATAGTAATCAAGCATTGACTATTCATATGTGATAATCACATTTGTCGTTCGAGTTTTATTTTAAAACTCTTTTATTATACTTTGTTACATCCAAACGGGTTGTGGAGACAATTGAACCCCGTTAAAGTGAACACGGATTAACATTGTATTCGCCCATAGTCACTTATATGAGGTGACGTCTCGAAGTGACTAGAGTGTGATGCGATTGATGGCAAGTTCAAGTGCCATACAGTCATGTGAGATGACTAGTCGATCACATAGGCAGATGTTAGGAACACCTTGTCGGGCCTTATGACCGCTTATAGAGTTCTGCAAATTTATATAGCCTGGTCGTGGCGAGAGCTGCTATAGTATTCTAAATGAGTCGATTCTTTTGACTAAAGACTATTCACCTAAGATGGCACAGTTCAGATTAACTTTGATTTGTGTTACTACGACCTTCGTAAATGGGGTCAAATGGGCATATTTTGGGTTATGATGGTGTGGCTAGTCGAAGGGAATGAGTGCGATAGGAATTGTCCATCCCCTTGTCAGGGTTAAAACAATATCTCAGGGCCACTCGAGGAGTAATGAACTGGAAATGCGTGGCCACGCTCGGAAGGTATCCAGAGTGGATAAATCCGGTCAATCAGTTATTCTCCAGATCGAGGAAACCACTCTCGATATGATCACTTGCAAGTACGACCGAAAGACACCTTGCATTGAGTGGGAGATAGTAATAGGACAAGAGAATTGGTGACGCACACTTGTCGAGGACAAGTGGGAGATTGTTGGGAAATGTGTCCTCAACAATAGTGCGATCACATGATTTAAATATCATTACTAAATCTCATTTTAAGAATACAATTGGGAAGTAATATTGTTACTGTCAACTGGTCAACATATATCGGTAATGATTGGCTGACTAGAGTTTGACATTACTGTCGTGTGACGGTGGTGATCAGTTGACCCCCTAGGTCATACCTATAGGGCAACACTCTTAATTGATTATTTAATTAATCGTATAACGTTACGAGTTAATTAAATTACTTGAAAAAATTGACGGACGATTTTGGAAGTAAAAATTTACGTATCAAATTGAAATGTGATTAAATGAGATACGGTCTGAGTAATTGAATTGTATCATTACTCGGATGAAATTATTGTTTAAAGAAACAATCGGAATTGAATGATTTATTATAAATACAATCTGTTGTGATTTATAAATTGGTAAAATATTTTGGCACAAGTAATTATGATATTACTAAGTCGATTTTTGTATGTGACGTATTTTTATTAATACGTTGAATTTTTAATGTGTTAAAAATTACATAACAAATATATGTGACATGTAACATGTTACATGTGACAAATTTGACAAATGACAAAATAAAATGGATTCTCCATTTTATGCCAAAACCGAAAATGTGGGTGTGTGTACATGGTTTATATTGTGTTGTTTATTTTTAAATAGAAACACAATCATAACACTTGTGAGTAGGCTTGCATGCCTAGTCTCTTGTGAAGAGCACAAACAAGAGGCATTGGGCATACTACCCAATGCTCTCTTTTTCGGCCACCAACAACAATAGAGAAGAGAGCTCTTCACTTTACTCATTCATTCATGCTTCTTATTTTTCTAGTGTAAGAAAATGAAAAATACTCTCTACAATTTATGAGAATTCTAGAGAAATAAACTCCAAAATCCCCTTACTCTTGACCGAATATTCAAGAGCACAAACAATATTTTTGGGTCATTTTTCTACAAGAATTAATATTATCTAGTACTCATAATATTAATTCTAATTAAGAGAAAGCCTTGGGTATAAAGCTTAGGGAGAGATCTTACCCTTAGATCTTTGTTCTTCCATTGGAAAAGCTCAAGAACAAGAAGAGAAAGGAGATCTCTCTTGTGCCCTATTAGAACCGAAATCACAATGTAAGGATGATTTCTCCTCTATTTTATATTATTGTTTGCATGCATAAAATCCGTTTTAATTTTATGACAAATTAATTAGACATATATGAGTATGTTAAATATGTATATGAATCTACATTTCCTTCAAAACCACCATTCGTCGAACCTTGGATAATCGTGAAAAATGGATTAATGCTCGTTTAATGATCGTTATTTGAGGCTGAATCGAATAGGTTAACTCCTGAAATGACCTCGGACGCGTGATTGAAAAACCGGGAGAAATAGAAACAGGGTCCGGTACGACCTCCCGAACGGCTCAAATTGAAGTGATACACGGTTTTTCGGGATTACAGGGTCCCGGAAAAAATTCTATGGAAATCACATAGAAAGTTCCTCGGGTCAGATAAAGCGGCCACGCAAAATTTGAGCAGCAATGGAAGATATTTGGGGGTGCCGGTATGCCATAAACAAGCATTCGTCGAACCTCAGATAATCGTGAAAAATAGATTAATGCTCGTTATTTGAGGCTGAATCGAATAGGTTAACTCCTGAAATGACCTCGGACGCGTGATTGAAAAACCGGGAGAAAAAGAACAGGGTCCGGTAAGACCTCCCGAACGGCTCAAATTGAAGTGTATAATACACGATTTTTTGGGATTCCAGGGTCCCAAAAAAAATTCTCCGGAAATTACATAGAAAGTTCCTCGGGTCAGATAAAGCGTCCACGCAAAATTTGAGTAGCAACGGAAGACATTTGGGGGTGCCGGTATGCCATAAATCAGCATTCGTTAAACCTCCGATAATCTTGAAAAATGGATTAATGCATGTTATTTGAGGCTGAATCGAATAGGTTAACTCCTGAAATGACCTCGAACGCGTGAATGAAAAACCGGGAGAAAAAGAAACTGGGTCCGGTACGACCTCTCAAACGGCTCAAGTTGAAGTGTATATAATGCAACGGGTTTTCGGGATTCCAAGGTCCCGGAAAAAAGTTCTCCGGAAATCACACAGAAAGTTCGTCGGGTCAGATAAAGTGGCCACGCAAAATTTGAGTAGCCACAGAAGACATTTGGGGGTGCCGGTATGTCATAAACCAGCATTTGTCGAACCTCGAATAATCGTGAAAAATGGATTGGTGCTCGTTTAATACTCCTTATTTGAGGCTGAATCGAATAGGTAACTCCTGAAATGACGTCGGACGCGTGATTGAAAAACCGGGAGAAATAGAAACTGGGTCCGGTACGACCTCCCAAACGGCTCAAATTGAAGTGTATAATACACAGTTTTTCGGAATTCCAGGGTCCCGGAAAAAAATTATCCGGAAATCACATTAAAGTTTGTCGGGTCAGATAAAGCGGCCACGCAAAATTTGAGTAGCAACAAAAGACATTTCGGGGTGTCGGTATGCCATAAACCGCCATTCGTCGAACCTCGGATAATCGTGAAAAATGGATTAATGCTCGTTTAATGATTGTTATTTGAGGCTGAATCGAATAGGTTAACTCCTGAAATAACCTCGGACGCGTGATTGAAAAACTGGGAGAAATAGCAACAGGGTCCGGTACGACCTCCCGAACGGCTCAAATTGAAGTGACACACAGTTTTTCGGGATTCCAGGGTCCCGGAAAAAAATTCTCCGGAAATCACATAGAAAGTTCCTCGGGTCAGATAAAGCGGCCACGCAAAATTTGAGCAACAATGGAAGATATTTGGGGGTGCCGGTATGCCATAAACAAGCATTCGTCGAACCTCGGATAATCGTGAAAAATAGATTAATGCTCGTTATTTGAGGCTGAATCGAATAGGTTAACTCCTGAAATAACCTCGGACGCGTGATTGAAAAACCTGGAGAAAAAGAACAGGGTCCGGCAAGACCTCCCGAACGGCTCAAATTGAAGTGTATATGTGACACCCCTCGTTGAGGCAACTAAATATAACTAGTAAATCGTGGCGGAAACACGAGATTTTTAAAACTTTTAAGACTTCTAATGAAGTCCAACGCGAGGTATCACCAACACGATAAATAAGTTTAGATAGTTAGCCTTAAGTTTACAATACAAGTCTATTTATTGGGGAAAATATATCCCACGAATTAACATAGATTCGAAAAGTAGGTGAGTCTATTATGTGATAACTAAATAAGGTCCAAGGTAAGAACTCGCTAGCTCACACGGTCTTGCCCACTTAAGCTTCATCACCAACCTGTCATTCATAATAAATATGAAAGCCACAGTCAGTGGGGAGTAACTCAGGGTTCTCCCAGCCACAATATGTCAAAATACAAGTAATTAGGAATGTAATTAAACAAACAAGCATGAGGATAAATACTTACGGTGACGAGAGGATCATGATTAGTATACAAAATGTAATAAGAGTAGTTACGCATAAATGAGAGAAGAATAATTAGGTCAAACGGTAAAATATTGACTCAACTCAAATGTAAGACAAATTACAAAGTATAGACTCAAACAAGACAACCCTCTAGACTCCAACCTCTTGGTAGGACGACGATCATAATACGGTCCTAGTCTAAACCTGGCCAGATTCTCGGGATGGACGACACCCGATTCGACAAACGATACCAAATCGTATCCAAGACTCGAAATATGGTACACCTAACCGTGCCCGAAAGTCGAGTAACCTCAAATCGGAACCTTGTCACCTAACCGTGACCCCCGGTCCGAAGAGGCGGAAGGAAAAATAGCCCAACTCGGAAACAATGGCACCTAACCGTGACCCAATGTCCGAGGGCAATGAAATAAGGTATGTCGAGTAGTCTCACAATGTAAAAAGTCACACTCGGTTCACAAATACGAGCAACAAAGGTTGCACAAACATAACGTAAACAATTCATGTGAAGCATGCATAAAGTATAGGAGTAAAACAATATCAGGTGCACTCTGCCGGTGTGGGGGCACGGCTGCCGCTGCCCACCGGCAGAGGATAATTATTTGAAGGTGAAACAAGGTAAAAATGCTGATGTGTGTGTTTTGCCGGTAGACCGGCTGCTTGCCCACCGGCAGGGAACACCGCTATAGATGAAACAAGGTAAAAATACCGATACGTGTGTTCTGTAGCCAGATCTCGGCCACCGGCAGGGAACACACCCAGATATAAGAAGCACCAAAATTACATTGTCCTCGCTGCCGGTTGGTAGACCGGCTGCCGGCCCACCGGCGGGGACACACATTGAACTTGACAAAACACAAGAGGCGCTTTGCCGGTTGGTAGGACTGCTGTCAGGTCCACCAAGCAAAGACATGCAAATACTAAATTCTTCTTATTTTTCAACTCAGGAAGGCAAGGTCTCGCTGCCGGTTGGTAGGCCGGCTGCCGGCCCACCTGCAGAGACACACAGAGCACGAAATCACCATCATACGACATCCAAAGTCCTCCAAATTCAACTATCTTTCATTTAATCATTTCATGCTCCTCTAATATGATGAATACTCAGAAAATTACCACTTTCAAGATGTAATTAGCATATGGGGTTGTTTATCAATCATTAAAATGAGGTTTAATCATGTAATTATGAGAGAATTCCTTTAAGACAAGTCTCATATTTCAACAAGGCACAAAACTACTCCTTAAACATGTGAGGATTACCATACAAGCATTCTACTCAACATCAAATCACCAAAGGGCATGAAAGACATCAAATTTGACATTCATGTGAGTCTAATACTACACAATTCACACAAATTTAACATAAAAGTCGAGTAACCCTTCACCGTTACCTTTTTGCACTTCAATCTTCTAAAGACTCGTCAATGATGTAGCTATCCTCCTCCGGGTTGTCCAAGTTCTCCCCTAAACACAAAAATAAAGGTATTAAGTCAAGAATCCACATCCTTGTAAGATGAGAATTTCGAAAAAGAGGAAAAGATGACAACTTTCTTACTTAGAAAGAAGGGAAATGAGAAAAGGAAGAGAATGGCGCGAAAAGGAACGAGATTGGTGAAGAATTGAGTGAGATATGGTGATTCTAGGGTTAGTAAGGGAAGGTTCAACAATGGTGGGGTGGTTGTTGGAAAATTTCAGAAATTACAAGTGAGGGAGATGAAGTTGTGAGGGTTTAGTTGAGGTTTTGTGTAGAGAAAAGAGGGGAAAAAGGCCCATGAGTCAAGTTAAGCCCAATAACTCAAAATGAGTCGGTATCCACTAGAATTTTCGTCCCAAGTCTACTATAACTCGAGTCGGAGAATAATATTATTAAAATCTACACTATTATTACCGTTACACGGCTACGGCTATATTTTATGAAAATAAGCTTTAAATAATAATTATTTAATAAAAATCGCTTAAAAGTTTATTTAAAAATATAAGGAAAGCGCGGGGTGTTACAATCATCCCACCTTTTAAAAATTTTCGCCCTCGAAACTTGAAGTGAAAGGCATTACCTTAAGAAAACAAACTAGGGTACTTGACACGCATGGAAGCCTCCGGCTCCCAAGTCTCTTCTTCTACATCACCACACTTCCACAAAACCTTCACCAAGGGCACCACTTTACTCCTTAGCTTCTTCTCCTTCTTATCCAAGATACGAATCGGTCTCTCCTCGAAAGAAAGACTAGGCTCAAGCTCGGGAATTTCATTTTGCAACACATGACTAGGGTCGCTAATGTATTTCCTAAGTTGAGACACGTGGAAAACGTCATGAACTTTACCCAAACTCGGGGGCAAATCCAATCTATAAGCCACGACACCAATCCTCTTGATCACTTCATAAGGTCCAATGTACTTCGGACTCAACTTCCCTTTAACTCCGAATCTCTTTACTCCTTTCATCGGGGACACTTTCAAGAACACTTTATCTCCAACTTCAAACTCCAAGGGTCGACGGCGAACATCGGCGTAAGATTTCTGTCGATCTTGGGCGGCTTTCATTCTTTCACGGATGAGCTTCACTTGATCAATCGTCTCGGCTAACTTGTCGGGTCCTAGATCACGAACATCACTTGCTTGGTCCCAACAAATCGGACTACGGCATTTCCTTCCATAAAGGGCTTCATAAGGGGCCATCTTGATAGAAGCATGATAACTATTGTTGTAAGAAAATTCCACCAAAGGTAAGCTCTTCTCCCAACTAGAATGAAAATCAAGGACACAAGCACGCAACAAGTCTCCTAGAGTTTGTATCGTCCTCTCGGATTGTCCATCGGTAGCGGCATGAAAAGCGGTACTCATCAACAACTTACTACCCAAAGCATCTTGCAAGGCTTTCCAAAATCTTGAACAAAAACGCGGGTCACGATCCGACACGATCTCCTTAGGAACGCCATGGTAACGAACGATCTCTTCAACATAAGCACTAGCAAGACGGTCTAAACTCCAAGTCTCTTTGATAGGAATGAACCTAGCACACTTGGTCAACCTATCCACAACAACCCATACGGCATCCTTTCCACCAACGGTCTTAGGCAAAGCCATCACAAAATCCATGGAAATGGACTCCCACTTCCATAAAGGAACATCCAACGGTTGTAGCAAACCACCGGGTCTCTTATGCTCAATCTTCACTTGTTGACAAGTAAGACATCTTCCAACATATGACACAATGTCATTCTTCATGTTAGGCCACCAAAACTGAAGCTTCAAATCTTTATACATCTTGTCTCCTCCGGGGTGAATCGAATAAGGGGAAAGATGAGCTTCATCAAGAACTCTCTTCCTCAAATCAACGGCATCGGGTACGTACATGCGTCCTCGGTAACGAAGGTAACCTCTAGCATCAATCTCACAATCCTTTGCTTTCCCTTCAAGAAGCTTGGCTTGAAAACTTTTAAAGGTAGCATCGTCCACAAGGCTATCAAGGATCTCTCGGTGAAGAACGGGCTCGGCAACCATAGCACCAAGATAATCAAAACCACTCTCCACAAGTTGCAAACTTAGCTTACGAAACTCGGCACAAAGGTCGTCGGGGAGCACACGAATGACACTCAAGGAATGAGTAGACTTCCTACTAAGGGCATCGGCAACCACATTTGCCTTTCCTTCATGATACAACAACTCTACGTCGTAATCATTCACCAATTCTAACCATCTTCGTTGTCTCATATTCAAATCCTTTTGGGTGAAGATATACTTCAAACTCTTATGATCGGTGTAGATACGGCAATGAACTCCGATGAGGTAGTGTCTCCACATCTTCAAGGCATGAACAATGGCGGCTAACTCCAAATCATGGGTGGGATAGTTCACCTCATGAACTCTCAATTGTCGCGAAGCATAGGCAACAACTCTTCTATTTTGCATAAGAACACAACCTAAACCCATCTTAGAGGCGTCACAAAACACATCAAAATCAATTCCATCCTCGGGCAAGGTCAACACGGGAGCGGTAGTCAACCTCTTCTTCAACTCTTGGAATGCACCTTCACAAGCTTCGATCCACACAAACTTGGTCTCGTTCTTCAAAAGTTGAGTCATCGGTCTAGCAAGCTTGGAGAAATATTTCACAAAGCGACGATAGTAACCCGCCAAACCCAAGAAACTACGGATCTCACCGACATCGATTGGACTCTTCCACTCAATCACGGCTTCAATCTTCGAAGGATCCACCATGACACCATACTTAGATATAACATGGCCTAGAAAGGACACCTTAGACAACCAAAATTCACACTTGGAGAATTTGGCAAACCACTTTTGACGACGGAGGATCTCCAAAATAATACGGAGGTGATTGGCATGCTCTTCTTCGGACTTGGAATAGATGAGGATATCGTCGATGAAGACCACAACACACTTGTCTAAGAACTCACTGAAGGTCCGGTTCATTTGGTCCATGAAGATAGAAGGGGCATTGGTTAAACCAAAGGGCATCACCTTAAACTCGAAATGTCCATATCTTGTGCTAAAGGCGGTCTTAGGGATGTCGGACTCACGAACGGGAATTTGATGATAACCGGATCTCAAATCAATCTTGGAAAAAGTAGAAGCACCTTTGAGTTGATCGAACAAATCTTCAATTCTTTGTAGAGGATACTTGTTCTTGATGGTAACACGGTTAAGCTCACGGTAGTCAATGCAAAGTCTCATGGATCCATCTTTCTTCTTCACAAAGAGAACGGGAACACCCCAAGGCGAGGCACTAGGTCTAATGAATCCTTTCTCAATCATCTCATCAAGTTTCTTTCTCAACTCCTTCAACTCGGTTGGCGCCATACGGTTCGGGGCTTTAGCAATCGGTCCGGTTCCGGGTACAAGGTCGATAGAAAATTCTACATCACGCTCGGGAGGGATTCCGGGCAATTCTTCGGGAAAGACGTCGGCAAACTCACAAACCACGGGCACTTCTTCGATCTTTGGTAAGGAAGGGGAGGTAGAAGTCACCACGCATAGAAAGATTTGGTAACCTTTCCTCTTCATGCTCATCAACTTCAAAGCGGAAATCAATTTCACATCTTCTTGGGAACGAACTCCTTTATAGGATACGCGAGTGCCTAGCAGACTCTTGAGGCGGATCTTTTGGTCTCTACACTCGAATATTGCATCATACTTTGACAACCAATCCATACCCAAAATTACATCGAATTCCTCAAGGGGAAAACGAAGTAGGTTAGCGGGAAACACGGTTTCCGAAATAGAAATAGGAATGTCGGAGAAAGTGAGGGAGCAAGAGAATATTTCTCCGGAAGGTAAGGATATAGAAGTTTCCTCACTAGGAATAGGCTCAATGGCTAGTTTTTCCGAGAACTTGGAAGATATAAAAGATAAAGATGCGCCGGTATCAAATAAAATGAGGCAAGGTTGATCAAAAATTGAGAACATACCCGTAATGATATCGGGATGAGCGGCGGCTTCGGCTCGACTCATGACAAAGATAGTTCCTCTTGGCCTAGCCTTTGGAGTAGGAGTATTCTTCTTCTCGGGGCAATCGGCAACACGATGTCCGGGCTTCTTACAATGGAAACAAGTCAAGGGCTTGCCATAGCATCCAATTCCGGGGTGTGCAGCTTGCCTACAATGGTAGCACTTACGGTCCTTCTCAAGTTCATTAGTTGGTGTGGGAACTTGTCCTCTAGGTTCTTGAACTCTTGGTCCTTGTCCTCCATGGTCTTGTATCCTTGGTACAAACCTCCTCTTGTTGGCATAGTTGGAAGTAGAAGGTACAAATGGTCTCTTGCCATGAAAGTTAGAACGATAAGAATGAGAAGAGGAGTGGGTTTTGGAATCTTCTTCAATGGCCTTCAAAGAGCTTTCGGCCCAAATGGCATCATCATAAACTTCCACAAAGGTAGTTGAGCTTCTTCTCACCATGCTTTCCACCTTAGGATTCAACTTGTTCTTGTAGAAGTAGACACGATCCTCTTCATCTTTCACGAACTTGGAGGCATAATGAGCAAGTTCATTAAACTTGTCGGTGTAAGCTTGAATTGATAGCTTCCCTTGCTTGAAGTCCATGAACTCCTTCAATCTTTGTTGTTTGAGCTCCTTAGGGTAGAAGCGAGTCTCCACAAGTGACTTGAAGCGGCTCCAATCAAAGTTGGGGTCTTGAGTAGCGGTAGGACCGGTCAAAGTTGTGACACCCCTCGTTGAGGCAACTAAATATAACTAGTAAATCGTGGCGGAAACACGAGATTTTTAAAACTTTTAAGACTTCTAATGAAGTCCAACGCGAGGTATCACCCACACGATAAATAAGTTTAGATAGTTAGCTTTAAGTTTACAATACAAGTCTGATTATTGGGGGAAAGATATCCCACGAATTAACATAGATTCGAAAAGTAGGTGAGTCTATTATGTGATAACTAAATAAGGTCCAAGGTAAGAACTCGCTAGCTCACACGGTCTTGCCCACTTAAGCTTCATCACCAACCTGTCATTCATAATAAATATGAAAGCCACAGTCAGTGGGGAGTAACTCAGGGTTCTCCCAGCCACAATATGTCAAAATACAAGTAATTAGGAATGTAATTAAATAAACAAGTATAAGAATAAACACTTACGGTGACAAGGGAATCACGATTAATATACAAAATGCAATAAGAGTAGTTATGCATAAATGTGAGAAGAATAATTAGGTCCAACGGTCAAATATTGACTCAACTCAAATGTAAGACAAATTACAAAGTATAGACTCAAACAAGACAACCCTCTAGACTCCAACCTCTTGGTAGGACGACGATCATAATACGGTCCTAGTCTAAACCTGGCCAGACTCTCGGGATGGACGACACCCGATTCGACAAACGATACCAAATCGTATCCAAGACTCGAAATATGGTACACCTAACCGTGCCCGAAAGTCGAGTAACCTCAAGCGGAACCTTGTCACCTAACCGTGACCCCCGGTCCGAAAAAGGCGGAAGGAAAAATAGCCCAACTCGGAAACAATGGCACCTAACCGTGACCCAATGTCCGAGGGCAAATAAATAAGGTATGTCGAGTAGTCTCACAATGTAAAAGTCACACTTGGTTCACAATTACGAGCAACAAAGGTTACCCAAACATAACGTAAACAATTCATGTGAGGCATGCATAAAGTATAGGAGTAAAACAATATTAGGTGTACTCTGCCGGTGTGGGCACCGGCTGCCGGCCCACCGGCAAAGGATACCTGCTGCAAGGTGAAACAAGATAAAAATGCTGATATGTGTGTTTTGCCGGTAGACCGGCTGCCGGCCCACCGGCAGGGAACACCTGCTATGGATGAAACAAGGTAAAAATACCAAAGACGTGTGTTCGCCAGTAGGAGACTCTTGCCGCCCACCGCAGGGAACACCGACTATAGTCCCTTTTAGTTCAAAATGGCACATTGTGTGTTCTCTGCCGGTTGACCGGCTGCCGCCCACCGGCAGGAACACACCAGCTATAAAAGACGCCAAATTGCATTTGTCCTCTTAGGTTGGTAGGACTGTGCTTTGCGATCCACCGAGGACACACATTGAACTTAATAAAACACTGAGGGTGCTTTGCCGGTTGGTAGACCGGCTGCCGGTCCACCGGCAAAGTCATGCAATACTAAATTTTCCTAATTTTTCAACTCGGGGAGGCATGGTCTCGCTGCCGGTTGGTAGGCCGGCTGCCGGCCCACCGGCAGGGACACCCTGTACACGAAATCATCAACAAACAACTTCCAAAGTCCTCCAAATTCCACTATCTTTCATTCAATCATTTCATGCTCCTCTAATATGATGAATACTCAGAAAATTACCACTTTCAAGATGTAATTAGCATATGGGGTTGTTTATCAATCATTAAAATAAGGTTTAATCATGTAATTATGAGAGAATTTCTTTAAGACAAGTTTCATATTTCAACAAGGCACAAAACTACTCCTTAAACATGTGAGGATTACCATACAAGCATTCTACTCAACAACAAATCACCAAAGGGCATGAAAGACATCAAATTTGACATTTATGTGAGTCTAATACTACACAATTCACACAATTTTAACATAAAAGTCGAGTAACCCATCACCGTTACCTTTTTGCACTTCAATCTTCTAAAGACTCGTCAATGATGTAGCTATCCTCCTCCGGGTTGTCCAAGTTCTCCCTTAGAAAGAAGGGAAATGAGAAAAAGGAAGAGAATGGCGCGAAAAGGAACGAGATTGGTGAAGAATTGAGTGAGATATGGTGGTTTTAGGGTTAGTAAGGGAAGGTTCAACAATGGTGGGGTGGTTGTTGGGAAATTTCAGAAATTACAAGTGAGGGAGATGAAGTTGTGAGGGTTTAGGTGAGGTTTTGTGTAGAGAAAAGAGGGGAAAAAGGCCCATGAGTCAAGTTAAGCCCAATAACTCAAAATGAGTCGGTATCCACTAGAATTTTCGTCCCAAGTCTACTATAACTCGAGTCGGAGAATAATATTATTAAAATCTACACTATTATTACCGTTACACGGCTACGGCTATATTTTATGAAAATAAGCTTTAAATAATAATTATTTAATAAAAATTACTTAAAAGTTTATTTAAAAATATAAGGAAAGCGCGGGGTGTTACAATCATCCCACCTTTTAAAAAGTTTCGCCCTCGAAACTTGAAACGAAAAGGTATTACCTTAAGAAAACAAACTAGGGTACTTGGCACGCATGGAAGCCTCCGGCTCCCAAGTCTCTTCTTCTACATCACCACACTTCCACAAAACCTTCACCAAGGGCACCACTTTGCTCCTTAGCTTCTTCTCCTTCTTATCCAAGATACGAATCGGTCTCTCCTCGAAAGAAAGACTAGGCTCAAGCTCGGGAATCTCATTTTGCAACACATGACTAGGGTCGCTAATGTACTTCCTAAGTTGAGAAACATGAAAGACATCATGAACTTTACCCAAACTCGGGGGCAAATCCAATCTATAAGCCACGGTACCAATCCTTTTTATCACTTCATACGGTCCAATGTACTTCGGACTCAACTTCCGTTTAACTCCAAATCTCTTTACTCCTTTCATCGGGGACACTTTCAAGAACACCTTATCTCCAACTTCAAACTCCAAGGGTCGACGGCGAACATCGGCATAAGATTTCTGTCGATCTTGGGCGGCTTTCATTCTTTCACGGATGAGCTTCACTTGATCAATCGTCTCGGCTAACTTGTCGGGTCCTAGATCACGAACATCACTTGCTTGGTCCCAACAAATTGGACTACGGCATTTCCTTCCATAAAGGGCTTCATAAGGGGCCATCTTGATAGAAGCATGATAACTATTGTTGTAAGAAAATTCCACCAAAGGTAAGCTCTTCTCCCAACTAGAATGAAAATCAAGGGCACAAGCACGCAACAAGCCTTCTAGAGTTTGAATTGTCCTCTCGGATTGTCCATCGGTAGCGGCATGAAAAGCGGTACTCATCAACAACTTACTACCCATAGCATCTTGCAAAGCTTTCCAAAATCTTGAACAAAACCTCGGGTCACGATCCGAAACGATCTCCTTAGGAACACCATGGTAACGAACGATCTCTTCAACATAAGCACTAGCAAGACGGTCTAAACTCCAAGTTTCTTTGATAGGAATGAACCTAGCACACTTGGTCAACCTATCCACAACAACCCATACGGCATCCTTTCCACCAACGGTCTTAGGCAAAGCCATAACAAAATCCATGGAAATGGACTCCCACTTCCATAAAGGAACATCCAAGGGTTGTAGCAAACCTCCGGGTCTCTTATGCTCAATCTTCACTTGTTGACAAGTAAGACATCTTCCAACATATGACACAATGTCATTCTTCATGTTAGGCCACCAAAACTGAAGCTTCAAATCTTTATACATCTTGTCTCCTCCGGGGTGAATCGAATAAGGGGATAGATGAGCTTCATCTAGAACTCTCAATTGTCGCGAAGCATAGGCAACAACTCTTCTATTTTGCATAAGAACACAACCCAAACCCATCTTAGAAGCATCACAAAACACATCAAAATCAACTCCATCCTCGGGCAAGGTCAACACAGGGGCGGTAGTCAACCTCTTCTTCAACTCTTGGAATGCACCTTCACAAGCTTCGGTCCACACGAACTTGGTCTCTTTCTTCAAAAGTTGAGTCATCGGTCTAGCAAGCTTGGAAAAATCTTTCACAAAGCGACGGTAGTAAACCGCCAAACCCAAGAAACTACGGATCTCACCAACATCGGTTGGACTCTTCCACTCAATCACGGCTTCAATCTTCGAAGGGTCCACCATGACGCCATCCTTAGATATAACATGGCCTAGAAAAGATACCTTAGACAACCAAAATTCACACTTGGAGAATTTGGCAAACCACTTTTGACGACGGAGGATTCCCAAAATGATACGGAGGTGATCGGCATGCTCTTCTTCGGACTTGGAAAAGATGAGGATATCGTCGATGAAGACCACAACACACTTGTCTAAGAACTCATAGAAAGTCCGGTTCATTTGGTCCATGAAGATAGAAGGGGCATTGGTTAAACCAAAGGGCATCACCTTAAACTCGAAATGTCCATATCTCGTGCTAAAGGCGGTCTTAGGGATATCGGACTCACGAACGGGGATTTGGTGATAACCGGATCTCAAATCAATCTTGGAGAAAGTAGAAGCACCTTTGAGTTGATCAAACAAATCTTCAATTCTTGGTAAAGGATACTTGTTCTTGATGGTAACACGGTTAAGCTCACGGTAGTCAATGCAAAGTCTCATGGATCCATCTTTCTTCTTCACAAAGAGAACGGGAGCACCCCAAGGCGAGGCACTAGGTCTAATGAATCCTTTCTCAATCATCTCATCAAGTTGCTTTCTCAACTCCTTCAACTCGGTTGGCGCCATACGGTACGGGGCTTTAGCAATCGGTCCGGTTCCGGGTACAAGGTCGATAGAAAATTCTACATCACGCTCGGGAGGGATTAGGGCAACTCTTCGGGAAAGACGTCGGCAAACTCACAAACCACGGGCACTTCTTCGATCTTTGGCAAGGGAGGGGAGGTCGAAGTCACCACACAAAGAAAGATTTGGTAACCTTTCCTCCTCATACTCATCAACTTCAAAGCGGAAATCAATTTCACACCTTCTTGGGAACGAACTCCTTTATAGGATACGCGAGTGCCTAGCGGACTCTTGAGGCGGATCTTTTGGTCTCTACACTCGAATCTTGCATCATACTTTGACAACCAATCCATACCCAAAATTACATCGAATTCCTCAAGGGGAAAACGAAGTAGGTTAGCGGGAATAAGGTTCCGAAATAGAGATAGGAATGTCGGAGAAAGTGAGGGAACAAGAGAACATTTCTCCGGAAGGTAAGGATATAGAAGTTTCCTTACTAGGAATAGGCTCAATGGCTAGTTTTTCCGAGAACTTGGAAGATATAAAAGATAAAGATGCGCCGGTATCAAATAAAATGAGGCAAGGTTGATCAAAAATTGAGAACATACCCGTAATGATATCGGGATGAGCGGCGGCTTCGGCTCGGCTCATGACAAAGATAGTTCCTCTTGGCCCAGCATTTGGAGTAGGAGCATTCTTCTTCTCGGGGCAATCGGCAACACGATGTCCGGGCTTCTTACAATGAAAGCAAGTCAAGGGCTTGCCGTAGCATCCAACTCCGGGGTGTAGAGCTTGTCTACAATGGTAGCACTTACGGTCCTTCTCAAGCTCATTAGTTGGTGCGGGAACTTGTCCTCTAGGTTCTTGAACTCTTGGTCCTTGTCCTCCATGGTCTTGCATCCTTGGCACAAACCTTCTCTTGTTGGCATAGTTGGGAGTAGACGGCACAAATGGTCTCTTGCCATGAAAGTTAGGACGGTAAGAATGAGAAGAGGAGTGGATTTTGGAATCTTCTTCAATGGCCTTCAAAGAGCTTTCGGCCCAAATGGCATCATCATAAACTTCCACAAAGGTAGTTGAGCTTCTTCTCACCATGCTTTCCACCTTAGGATTCAACTTGTTCTTGTAGAAGTAGACACGATCCTCTTCATCTTTCACGAACTTGGAGGCATAATGAGCAAGTTCATTAAACTTGTCGGTGTAGGCTTGAATTGATAGCTTCCCTTGCTTGAAGTCCATGAATTCCTTCAATCTTTGTTGCTTGAGCTCCTTAGGGTAGAAGCGGGTCTCCACAAGTGACTTGAAGCGGTTCCAATCAAAGTTGGGGTCTTGAGTAGCGGTAGGACCGGTCAAAGTCCACCACCTATCGGCTTCCTTCACAAGAAAGTGAGAGGCTAATCTCACCTTGTCCTCCTCTCGGGCATCAAAGAGAGAGAAGTTCTTCTCCATATCACGAAACCACTCCGAGAGAGCAACGGGATCCACTTCACCACCATAGGTCTTAGCCTTGTTCCTTGCTAGTTGACTTGCAATCCAAGCATAACTTCCTTGACGGTTAGCTTCGGGTGCAAGGGGAGCGGGTTGAGCATTTTGTTGATTAGCAAGTACTTGAGTGAGGGCTTGCATGATAGCATTTTCCACTTGGGTTGGTCGTGCCATCTTTCACAAGAGCAAACAAGTTAGAACTTAACACAAAACATACACAAAAAGGCTACCAACTTAGGTCCTTAATTCTACCCATCTCTCATTCATTATTCAAGGTCAAGTGAGAATTTTAAGTTGGGGTACACGTGTGTGCGTCGGGAGCAATATAAGCTCTGATACCAACTGTGACACCCCTCGTTGAGGCAACTAAATATAACTAGTAAATCGTGGCGGAAACACGAGATTTTTAAAACTTTTAAGACTTCTAATGAAGTCCAACGCGAGGTATCACCCACACGATAAATAAGTTTAGATAGTTAGCTTTAAGTTTACAATACAAGTCTGATTATTGGGGGAAAGATATCCCACGAATTAACATAGATTCGAAAAGTAGGTGAGTCTATTATGTGATAACTAAATAAGGTCCAAGGTAAGAACTCGCTAGCTCACACGGTCTTGCCCACTTAAGCTTCATCACCAACCTGTCATTCATAATAAATATGAAAGCCACAGTCAGTGGGGAGTAACTCGGGTTCTCCAGCCACAATATGTCAAAATACAAGTAATTAGGAATGTAATTAAATAAACAAGTATAAGAATAAACACTTACGGTGACAAGGGAATCATGATTAATATACAAAATGCAATAAGAGTAGTTATGCATAAATGTGAGAAGAATAATTAGGTCCAACGGTCAAATATTGACTCAACTCAAATGTAAGACAAATTACAAAGTATAGACTCAAACAAGACAACCCTCTAGACTCCAACCTCTTGGTAGGACGACGATCATAATACGGTCCTAGTCTAAACCTGGCGGACTCTCGGGATGGACGACACCCGATTCGACAAACGATACCAAATCGTATCCAAGACTCGAAATATGGTACACCTAACCGTGCCCGAAAGTCGAGTAACCTCAAGCGGAACCTTGTCACCTAACCGTGACCCCCGGTCCGAAAAAGGCGGAAGGAAAATAGCCCAACTCGGAAACAATGGCACCTAACCGTGACCCAATGTCCGAGGGCAAATAAATAAGGTATGTCGAGTAGTCTCACAATGTAAAAGTCACACTTGGTTCACAATTACGAGCAACAAAGGTTACCCAAACATAACGTAAACAATTCATGTGAGGCATGCATAAAGTATAGGAGTAAAACAATATTAGGTGTACTCTGCCGGTGTGGGCACCGGCTGCCGGCCCACCGGCAAAGGATACCTGCTGCAAGGTGAAACAAGATAAAAATGCTGATATGTGTGTTTTGCCGGTAGACCGGCTGCCGGCCCACCGGCAGGGAACACCAGCTATAGTCCCTTTTAGTTCAAAATGGCACATTGTGTGTTCTCTGCCGGTTGACCGGCTGCCGGCCCACCGGCAGGGAACACACCCAGCTATAAAAGACGCCAAATTGCATTTGTCCTCGCTGCCGGTTGGTAGACCGGCTGCCGGTCCACCGGCAGGGACACACATTGAACTTAATAAAACACAAGGGGTGCTTTGCCGGTTGGTAGACCGGCTGCCGGTCCACCGGCAAAGTCATGCAATACTAAATTTTCCTAATTTTTCAACTCGGGGAGGCATGGTCTCGCTGCCGGTTGGTAGGCCGGCTGCCGGCCCACCGGCAGGGACACCCTGTACACGAAATCATCAACAAACAACTTCCAAAGTCCTCCAAATTCCACTATCTTTCATTCAATCATTTCATGCTCCTCTAATATGATGAATACTCAGAAAATTACCACTTTCAAGATGTAATTAGCATATGGGGTTGTTTATCAATCATTAAAATAAGGTTTAATCATGTAATTATGAGAGAATTTCTTTAAGACAAGTTTCATATTTCAACAAGGCACAAAACTACTCCTTAAACATGTGAGGATTACCATACAAGCATTCTACTCAACAACAAATCACCAAAGGGCATGAAAGACATCAAATTTGACATTTATGTGAGTCTAATACTACACAATTCACACAATTTTAACATAAAAGTCGAGTAACCCATCACCGTTACCTTTTTGCACTTCAATCTTCTAAAGACTCGTCAATGATGTAGCTATCCTCCTCCGGGTTGTCCAAGTTCTCCCTTAGAAAGAAGGGAAATGAGAAAAGGAAGAGAATGGCGCGAAAAGGAACGAGATTGGTGAAGAATTGAGTGAGATATGGTGGTTTTAGGGTTAGTAAGGGAAGGTTCAACAATGGTGGGGTGGTTGTTGGGAAATTTCAGAAATTACAAGTGAGGGAGATGAAGTTGTGAGGGTTTAGGTGAGGTTTTGTGTAGAGAAAAGAGGGGAAAAAGGCCCATGAGTCAAGTTAAGCCCAATAACTCAAAATGAGTCGGTATCCACTAGAATTTTCGTCCCAAGTCTACTATAACTCGAGTCGGAGAATAATATTATTAAAATCTACACTATTATTACCGTTACACGGCTACGGCTATATTTTATGAAAATAAGCTTTAAATAATAATTATTTAATAAAAATTACTTAAAAGTTTATTTAAAAATATAAGGAAAGCGCGGGGTGTTACAAAAGTCCACCACCTATCGGCTTCCTTCACAAGAAAGTGAGATGCTAATCTCACCTTGTCCTCCTCTCGGGCATCAAAGAGAGAGAAGTTCTTCTCCATATCACGAAACCACTCCGAGAGAGCAACGGGATCCACTTCACCACCGTATGTCTTAGCCTTGTTCCTTGCTAGTTGACTTGCAATCCAAGCATAGCTTCCTTGACGGTTAGCTTCAGGAGGAGGGGGAGCGGGTTGAGCATTTTGTTGATTAGCAAGCACTTGAGTGAGGGCTTGCATGATAGCATTTTCCACTTGGGTTGGTCGTGCCATCTTGCACAAGAGCAAACGAGTTAGAACCTAACACAAAACATACACAAAAAGGCTACCAACTTAGGTCCTTAATTCTACCCATCTCTCATTCATTATTCAAGGTCAAGTGAGAATTTTAAGTTGGGGTACACATGTGTGCGTCGGGAGCAATATAAGCTCTGATACCAACTGTGACACCCCTCGTTGAGGCAACTAAATATAACTAGTAAATCGTGGCGGAAACACGAGATTTTTAAAACTTTTAAGACTTCTAATGAAGTCCAACGCGAGGTATCACCAACACGATAAATAAGTTTAGATAGTTAGCCTTAAGTTTACAATACAAGTCTATTTATTGGGGAAACGATATCCCACGAATTAACATAGATTCGAAAAGTAGGTGAGTCTATTATGTGATAACTAAATAAGGTCCAAGGTAAGAACTCGCTAGCTCACACGGTCTTGCCCACTTAAGCTTCATCACCAACCTGTCATTCATAATAAATATGAAAGCCACAGTCAGTGGGGAGTAACTCAGGGTTCTCCCAGCCACAATATGTCAAAATAGAAGTAATTAGGAATGTAATTAAACAAACAAGCATGAGGATAAATACTTACGGTGACGAGAGGATCATGATTAGTATACAAAATGCAATAAGAGTAGTTACGCATAAATGAGAGAAGAATAATTAGGTCAAACGGTCAAATATTGACTCAACTCAAATGTAAGACAAATTACAAAGTATAGACTCAAACAAGACAACCCTCTAGACTCCAACCTCTTGGTAGGACGACGATCATAATACGGTCCTAGTCTAAACCTGGCCAGACTCTCGGGATGGACGACACCCGATTCGACAAACGATACCAAATCGTATCCAAGACTCGAAATATGGTACACCTAACCGTGCCCGAAAGTCGAGTAACCTCAAATCGGAACCTTGTCACCTAACCGTGACCCCCGGTCCGAAGAGGCGGAAGGAAAAATAGCCCAACTCGGAAACAATGGCACCTAACCGTGACCCAATGTCCGAGGGCAATGAAATAAGGTATGTCGAGTAGTCTCACAATGTAAAAAGTCACACTCGGTTCACAAATACGAGCAACAAAGGTTGCACAAACATAACGTAAACAATTCATGTGAAGCATGCATAAAGTATAGGAGTAAAACAATATCAGGTGCACTCTGCCGGTGTGGGCACCGGCTGCCGGCCCACCGGCAGAGGATACCTGTTGAAGGTGAAACAAGGTAAAAATGCTGATGTGTGTGTTTTGCCGGAGACCGGCCGCCCCACCGGCAGGGAACACCTGCTATAGATGAAACAAGGTAAAAATACCGATACGTGTGTTCCGCCGAGTGGACCGTGCCCGGCCCACCGGCAGGGAACACACCCGGATATAAGAAGCACCAAAATTACATTGTCCTCGCTGCCGGTTGGTAGACCGGCTGCCGGATGCCGGCCCACCGGCGGGGACACACATTGAACTTGACAAAACACAAGAGGCGCTTTGCCGGTTGGTAGACCGGCTGCCGGTCCACCGGCAAAGACATGCAAATACTAAATTCTTCTTATTTTTCAACTCAGGAAGGCAAGGTCTCGCTGCCGGTTGGTAGGCCGGCTGCCGGCCCACCGGCAGAGACACACAGAGCACGAAATCACCATCATACGACATCCAAAGTCCTCCAAATTCAACTATCTTTCATTTAATCATTTCATGCTCCTCTAATATGATGAATACTCAGAAAATTACCACTTTCAAGATGTAATTAGCATATGGGGTTGTTTATCAATCATTAAAATGAGGTTTAATCATGTAATTATGAGAGAATTCCTTTAAGACAAGTCTCATATTTCAACAAGGCACAAAACTACTCCTTAAACATGTGAGGATTACCATACAAGCATTCTACTCAACATCAAATCACCAAAGGGCATGAAAGACATCAAATTTGACATTCATGTGAGTCTAATACTACACAATTCACACAAATTTAACATAAAAGTCGAGTAACCCTTCACCGTTACCTTTTTGCACTTCAATCTTCTAAGGACTCGTCAATGATGTAGCTATCCTCCTCCGGGTTGTCCAAGTTCTCCCCTAAACACAAAAATAAAGGTATTAAGTCAAGAATCCACATCCTTGTAAGATGAGAATTTCGAAAAAGAGGAAAAGATGACAACTTTCTTACTTAGAAAGAAGGGAAATGAGAAAAGGAAGAGAATGGCGCGAAAAGGAACGAGATTGGTGACGAATTGAGTGAGATATGGTGATTCTAGGGTTAGTAAGGGAAGGTTCAACAATGGTGGGGTGGTTGTTGGGAAATTTCAGAAATTACAAGTGAGGGAGATGAAGTTGTGAGGGTTTAGTTGAGGTTTTGTGTAGAGAAAAGAGGGGAAAAAGGCCCATGAGTCAAGTTAAGCCCAATAACTCAAAATGAGTCAGTATCCACTAGAATTTTCGTCCCAAGTCTACTATTGAAAGAAAAGTAGATTCATATACATATTAACATACTCATATATGTCTAAACTAATTTGTCATAAAATTAAAACGGATCTTATGCATGCAAACAATAATATAAATAGAGGAGAAATCATGTCCTTACATAATAGATTTCGGCTATTAGGGCACAAGAGAGATCACCTTTCTCTTCTTGTTCTTGAGCTTTTCCAATGGAAGAACAAAGATCTAAGTGTAAGATCTCTCCCTATGTATTATACCCAAGGCTCCTCTTAATTAAAATTAATATTACAAGTACTAGTTATAATATTAATCAAGGTAGAAAATGGAACCAAAATATTTATAAACTTCTTATGTATTTCGGTTTTTAGAGAGATAATTAGGAGGATTTTTATTCTCTCTAAAACTATATTTTGGATGATTGAATTAGAATGAAAATAATACACTACCTTTAGTATATTATTAGGCAAAATAAAAGAAAAACAATGATCACATTTTTCTTCCCAAAACCGTGTAAGAGGAGAAGGAAAGGGAAGCCAATGCATGGACTTGTTGCTCTTAACAATGTTCATAGGCTTGCATGGCTAGACTTCTTTTTAATCATTATGTTTTCTTATTAAAATACAAACACAATATTAAGTCTATTCCTCCTCCTTTTTTTCGGCACTTTACATAATATGGTGTCCATATTATTTTTGTCAATTGTCTATATGTTACATGTCACATGTCACATATATTTGTTATGTATTTTTAACTTATTAAAAATCAACGTATTAATAAAACACGTCATATACAAAATCGACTTAGTAATATCATAATTACTTGTACCAAAAATATTTTACCATTTATAAATCACAACAGATTGTATTTATAATAATTCATTCAAATTTAATTGTTACATTAAACAATTTATTTCATCCGAGTAATTATACAATTTAATTACTCAGACCGTATCTTATTTAATCACATTTCAATATGATACGTAAATTTTACTTCCAAAATCGTCCGTCAATTTTCAAGTAATTTAATTAACTCGTAACATTATACGATTAATTAAATAATCAATTAAGAGTATTGCCCTTTAGGTATGACCTAGGGGGTCAACTGGTCACCACCGTCACACGACAGTAATGTCAAACTCTAGTCAGCCAATCATTACCGATATATGTTGACCGGTTGTGATAACAAAATTACTTCCCAATTGTATTCATTTTAATGAGACTTAAACATGTGATCATCATGATCAACAGTCGTGATCGCATTATTGTCGGAGGACACATATTCCAACAATCTCCCACTTGTCCTCGACAAGTGTGCGTCACCAATTCTCTTGTCCTATTACTATCTCCCACTCAATGCAAGGTGTCTTTGGGTCGTACTTGCAAGTGATCATATCGAGAGTGGTTTCCTCGATCTGGAGAATAACTGATTGACCGGATTTATCCACTCGGATATCTTCGAGCGTGGCCACGCATTTCCGATTCATTACTCCTCGAGTGGCCCCGAGATATTGTTATAACCCTGACTAGGGGTGGACAATTCCTATTGCACTCATTCCTTCGACTAGCCACACCATCATAACCCAAAATATGCCCATTTGACCCCATTTACGAAGGTCGTAGTAACACAAATCAAAGTTAATCGAAAGCGTGCCATCTTAGGTGAATAGCCTTTAGTCAAAAGAATCGACTCATTTTGAATACTATAGTAGCTCTCGCCACGACCAGGCTATATAAATTTGCCAGAACTCTATAAGCGGTCATAAGGCCCGACAAAATGTTCCTAACAGTCTGCCTATGTGATCGACTAGTCATCTCACATGACTCTATGGCACTTGAACTTGCCATCAATCGCATCACACTCTAGTCACTTCGAGACGTCACCTCATATAAGTAACTATGGGCAAAAACAATGTTAATCCATGTTCACTTTAACGGGGTTCAATTGTCTCTACAACCCGTTTGGATATAACAATGTACAAAGTGAGTTAATAATAACTCAAACGACAAATGTCGACATCACACTCGGGTAGTCAATATCATATTACAACCTTGTGATGTTTATCATAAGTGTAAACACTTATTGATTGCAATAGAAGTTTAACATCTCACGTGTCCATGTGTTCAAACTTCTTACACTTGCATTTTCCTTCACATTCATGTTCTCTCTCATAGCATGAATCTTACCAAGTACACATCAAGGTTCTCGACCTTGGTTTTGGTTCTTTAACTTGAAAGAACTTTCTTGTCGATCATCTCATAACGAACGAATTTGCGATGAATAATACAACTCGTACCGATCAAGTATTTCATCCACACACAATGCACTAGGTATATGTTTTGTAGAATCTTGTAATAGGTGACAAGATTGTTAGCTTAGTACTTCTCACAAGTCCTAACTTAACTAGGAAAGATTATCTTTGAATAACTTCTTATTCAACCAACCATCTTTCCAAAACTTCTCATTTCCTTTCCTAGGCTTGAAATATTTGGGATTCTCATAAATCCTCATATGTGCTCGGATTTTCAACAATATGTGCAACCTCTTAACACACAATGGAACATTCCGTCAATCACTGAAATCGCTCATCGGATTCTACTCGAGAATCCATGACGTTTCTATTATGGCTCACAAATCATTCATCATGCTCTTATGCATATGAATCATTATTGGACATGTACATGATTATTCTAATGGCGGAAACATTAGTCACTAATAATCATGAGATCAACCGTTCTCAGATTCAATGAACTACCATGACTGCTAATGGTAATCCCATTTTCATTCATATGAATAACCTATGTGTATGTTGATATGATGTGTATCTCTTAATACTAATCCAACATCCCATGACGTAATTGGATTCATCATTGTCCATTTTCATCCAGAATTGAAAACTCAAAAGCTTCTTTATTAAAGAAGGTATTGGCTCGTCATTTTTAATGAGTAATGAGTTTTATACATTCAAGGATGATAGTTCCCACTAAATTCCATGTCTTCACATGAGAATTTCCTAACTCCCACTCAATTCAACATATTTCGAAATTGACTTCTCAATCGAAATTTGTCAAGAATATAAATATAAATTGCTATGCCAAGTTACTAGGATAAAACCATATATGTTCCTATCATATCCTTTCAAAATGCCAATTTTGAAGTGGTCTTATCTCAACCATACGGAAAGAGATTTTAAATCTCTAACACACTCATGTCATAATGATGTGCAGCTATGTCATTATTCAAGTAAATAATATTTAAAATACGTCCCTCGCAAATACTCTTTTGGAAGGAGATTTAACCATTTCATAGGGAGGTTAAGCAATGACATTTGTATGGTTAAAACGTTGGCTATAGAAGATATCGGAATATCAATTTTGCAATTTGATTTTGATCATAACTAGTATGTTACTTTGATTCATTTAGGCTCTTAAGTAAAACTCATGATTGAAACTATTGGTCAAATGTTTCATAAACTTAGTCAAAAACTTGTTAAGACTATACATTAGTTATTTTTCTTCCAAAACTTTCTTTTGGTCTCCTCGTGTAGTTATCTTTCGAAAATACTCTATATGATTACCACACTTGGTCTCTTTAGTCATGTAGAACTAAGTTGAGACAATAGATCTCATCTATGCGGCATACTATGTAAATAGATATACCTTTATTCAAATCATTTTCTTTTGCGTAGATCTTCATATACACAAGTACACAATCTTAATCTTGTCTTGTTTGTTGTGTTCCTCATTTTTCTCCCACTCTATCTTTAGAATAAGTACACTAATCATTCAAAGATAGCATATGAGACACAAATTAATGATGTTGAATTATAAGGAGAACTACCTCATAGGTAGACTAATTGTTATTCATATGTGTACTTGGTGATTGACATACCTTAAGAGAGTTCATAGACTCAAAATCACTTTATAAATGATCATACACAAGCCTTAAGCATGTGGACATATAATGAAACCCGTCATTATAATTGTCTATTGGATCACTTTTAAGTGAATAATCTTATGTTTCAAAACGCAAGCATTTAAAGATGAAATTTTAGAACATAAAGGATAAATGATAAAACGGGTGACTTGGGTTGCAAACCAAGTCACTATCATCCAAAATACAAACCATTATCCAAAATACCTTTCCATGTCGAACACGGAAACTTAAAGTTCTAAAATTCAAAACATAACTTAAAATAAGACAATGAAAAACAAAGCTCCATAAAAGCTATCTTTAGCTTCTTCATGGTTTCTTATGCTTGCTTTTCTTTTCCTTTGTCTTTGCTTGGTGGCGGCCCTATTTACAATAAAAAGGGAGATACATTATCACAACTTTGCATCATAATACCATAGTTGAATTTAGAAACATAAAAGAAGGTTAGTCATTTACCTACTGGAGTGATCTTTCCAGCTTTGATATCACCAAGGTATTTGGAACAATTCCTCTTCCAATGTCCCATGCCATTACAATAATGGCACTTATCAAGAGGACCCTTCTTGACTTTGGATGTGCTAGCTTCACAAGACTTAGCTTTGGTGAATGTGGGAGCTTGCTTCTTGCCCTTTCTCCCATTCTTCTTGAACTTCCCTTTACTCTTTGTGCTTATGTTAAGCACATCCTTGGGAGGGTTCACATTTAACCCCATGTCCCTCTCGGCTTGCACAAGTAACTTGTGCAACTCCTCAAGAGACACATCCTTGTCTTGCATATTGAAATTCACCCGGAATTGCACATATGCCTTGACCTTAGACAAGGAGTGTAGAATCCTATCTACGATGAGTTCTTTGGGAATTTCAACTTTTTGAATCTTCAAGGTCTCGACAAGCTCCATGAGTTTGAGCACATGAGGGCTAACTTTTTGGCCCTCTTTAAAGTCGAGATCAAAGAATGCCGCGGCCGCCTCATATTGGACGATCCGCGGGGTTTGTGAAAACATGGTCACAAGTTTGGAGTAAATCTCATTAGCATTGCCCATTTTGAAGGCTCTCCTTTGGAGTTCCGCCTCCATCGCAAATATTAAGACATTTTTCATTGCGGCGGACTCCTTTTGGTAAGCCTCATAGGCTTCCCTAGTGGCCGCGGTGGACCTAGTAGAGGGCTCGGGTGGAGAGGCCTCGGTAAGGTAACGAAGCTTGTCGTCACCCTCGGCGGCTAATTTGAGTTGGGCATCCCACTCGGAGAAATTTGACCCATTCTTTTCAAGTTTACATCGATCCATAAAGGATCGGAGCCAAGATGAAGTAGCGAGTGGAGTAGCATTAGGAGTTGGTGTTGCCATTTGTTATGAATAAGAAGTGGTCTACAAAACAAAATATAAGGAGTAAAACAAATGTCGTTTTAATTATACTCGTAAAAATGTATGATTTAAACAAGTTTTATGCATTTTTCTAGTGACCTCTACCCAACTAGATAAATGATTCCAAGACCCAAATTCATATCGACTTAGGCACGGTATGGCCGATGAAACCTTTATCAATATAACTCGGTGGATTAACATTTTAATCGATTCTACTTTTAGAACTCTTGGTCGATAAAATTACTCTAATAATTATCTATAGCCCGGAACACATGCAACTACGGTCGCGAATACTTCCGTTGAGCTCAATCCAAATTTCGAATAAATGTGTCCATTATCCAAATCCACATCAACTTGGGCACGGTATGGCCGATGAAACCCTCATTAACATGAACTCGGTGGATTAACACTCATCACCCACTTCCCCTACGTAACAAGGTTTGTACCCCGGTATGGCCGAGTGCACTCCCTCGCGAAATAGGTTTTCATGGTTTCTACTATTTGGTAAGGCTATGTCTCAATTGTTTGTTTTAGCGAGAGGTCATGTCAATTTATTATCTATCACGTTTTAAGTGAACTAAAGCGGTGAACTACGATAATTCGAATTGACACGGTCGATAAACTCGATAAAATAAGACAATGCATGTTTAGTTATGGCGATTTAGCGATGCATGTGACATAAAATAAAATGCAAGCATAAAGATAAATAAATCCTAGTATGGCCTTTCCTAAAATAGAAAAACTATTAATCTATTACATATTCGGAAACCAACTCCATTGGTCCCTTGAACTTCGGTTGTGGCACGCATCTCGTGGTAACACCGTCTTTATGTATCGCCATTCTTGAAGAAATCCGTCTTTAGGAACTCCGGAATGAATAAAATTACATAATAAATTACATAATATCCTATTATACACTTGTAACTAAAATAAAATAAATCTATTAAATTACAAAACGGTGATACGAGATCACAATAAAAATTACAACCGAATCGATATTCCCATACATTTCGGGAAATACCAATTAAAATCTAAGGCCATACTAAGTAAAATTACATAATTCAAAATTACATAAATTAAAATTATGACAATAATAAAGGAAAAATGCAGCATTATAATATGTAAGAACATGCTCAATTTTTACGCTAAATCGCCTTTTAATTAGCCAATATCGTATATTACTCGGTTTTTACGGATTTGCGTGATTTCAACATTTTATAATCACAAAAATGCACAAACTCATATTTATGCATAAGTTAATTACCCTAACCTTTTAGGAATCAAAATATAGTCTTCACTAGTAATTTGACCATAATTAACTTTTATTTACAAAATTGTTCATAAATGGACAAAAATTACAAAAATAAGCTATTAAACTTCAAATAAATCCAAAAAATTTCAAATAAATTCAAAATTTGAAATTTAAATTCATGAACATTCTGGAAAAATTCCATGACACTCATAATGTTCAAAATCTTAGGTTAAAAATTTGAAATTTTTAGGAAAAACAATGTTGCGGTTTATCGATATTTAATAAAATAATCATAAAAACATGGAAAAATTATTTTCATTAACTTTTCAATTTTAGATCTGAAAAATATAATAAAATGCAACATTAGACGTTTTTCCTAAGTCATAGATTATGTTTTATTAATTTTCAACTAATAATGTCACTATTTATGCCATTTTTCTTCAAAAATTCATAAATCATGCTAAAAGACTTCTTTATAGCCAATTATTTTACACACATCTTGTAAAATTGCATGTGACAACATATTAATTTTCTATGACCAGATTCGAAATTTAACTCATATTAACCTATTTTTCTCTTAAATCCGAATTTAATGATGAAAAACTCATTTTTCGAGCATAACTAGTCCAAAAATTATGAAAATTTACAGGTTATCTCAAAATAATATATGTAACAACATATCCAAAAACCAAGTGAAAATTCGAAGTATAGCTAATTTTCGACCAAAAATGACATTTTTACTCATAAAATCACATTTAAATGTCATTATTATTAAATATGAACAATAAAAATCCGAAAAATTAACCAAAATATCCTAAAACACTTTAGGACCAGAAATATTAACATGCATGTAATTATTTCGTGATATATCATAATAACACAAATTTTACAAGTTTTATTTTGTTATTCGTATAACTCGGAAAAACTTTTAACCAATTTGCATGCAAACAACCGTGGCTCTTGATACCGATTGAAAGAAAAGTAGATTCATATACATATTAACATACTCATATATGTCTAAACTAATTTGTCATAAAATTAAAACGGATCTTATGCATGCAAACAATAATATAAATAGAGGAGAAATCATGTCCTTACATAATAGATTTCGGCTATTAGGGCACAAGAGAGATCACCTTTCTCTTCTTGTTCTTGAGCTTTTCCAATGGAAGAACAAAGATCTAAGTGTAAGATCTCTCCCTATGTATTATACCCAAGGCTCCTCTTAATTAAAATTAATATTACAAGTACTAGTTATAATATTAATCAAGGTAGAAAATGGAACCAAAATATTTATAAACTTCTTATGTATTTCGGTTTTTAGAGAGATAATTAGGAGGATTTTTATTCTCTCTAAAACTATATTTTGGATGATTGAATTAGAATGAAAATAACACTACCTTTAGTATATTATTAGGCAAAATAAAAGAAAAACAATGATCACATTTTTCTTCCCAAAACCGTGTAAGAGGAGAAGGAAAGGGAAGCCAATGCATGGACTTATTGCTCTTAACAATGTTCATAGGCTTGAATGGCTAGACTTCTTTTTAATCATTATGTTTTCTTATTAAAATACAAACACAATATTAAGTCTATTCCTCCTCCTTTTTTTTCGGCACTTTACATAATATGGTGTCCATATTATTTTTGTCAATTGTCTATATGTTACATGTCACATGTCACATATATTTGTTATGTATTTTTAACTTATTAAAAATCAACGTATTAATAAAACACGTCATATACAAAATCGACTTAGTAATATCATAATTACTTGTACCAAAAATATTTTACCATTTATAAATCACAACAGATTGTATTTATAATAATTCATTCAAATTTAATTGTTACATTAAACAATTTATTTCATCCGAGTAATTATACAATTTAATTACTCAGACCGTATCTTATTTAATCACATTTCAATATGATACGTAAATTTTACTTCCAAAATCGTCCGTCAATTTTCAAGTAATTTAATTAACTCGTAACATTATACGATTAATTAAATAATCAATTAAGAGTATTGCCCTTTAGGTATGACCTAGGGGGTCAATGGTCACCACCGTCACACGACGATAATGTCAAACTCTAGTCGACCAATCATTACCGATATATGTTGACCGAGTTTGAGAACAAAATTACTTCCCAATTGTATTCATTTTAATGAGACTTAAACATGTGATCATCATGATCAACAGTCGTGATCGCATTATTGTCGGAGGACACATATTCCAACAACTATAACTCGAGCCGGAGAATAATATTATTAAAATCTACACTATTATTACCGTTACACGGCTACGGCTATATTTTATGAAAATAAGCTTTAAATAATAATTATTTAATAAAAATCGCTTAAAAGTTTATTTAAAAATATAAGGAAAGCGCGGGGTGTTACAGTATAATACACGGTTTTTCAGGATTCCAGGGACCCGGAACAAAATTCTCCGGAAATCACATAGAGAGTTCCTCGGGTCAGATAAAGCGGCCATGCAAAATTTGAGTTGCAACGGAAGACATTTGGGGGTGCCGGTATGTCATAAACCAGCATTCGTCGAACCTCGAATAATCGTGAAAAATGGATTAGTGCTCGTTTAATGCTAGTTATTTGAGGCTGAATCGAATAGGTAACTCCTGAAATGACCTCGGACGCGTGATTGAAAAACCGGGAGAAATAGAAACTGGGCCCAGTACGACCTCCCAAACGGCTCAAATTGATGTGTATATAATACACGATTTTTTGGGATTCTAGGGTCCCGGAAAAAAAATTCACCGCAAATTATATAGAAAATTCCTCGGGTCAGATAAAGCGGCCACGCAAAATTTGAGTAGCAACGGAAGACATTTGGGGGTGCCGGTATGCCATAAACCAGCATTCGTTAAACCTCCGATAATCGTGAAAAATGGATTAATGCACGTTATTTGAGGCTGAATCGAATAGGTTAACTCCTGAAATGACCTCGAACGCGTGATTGAAAAACCGGGAGAAAAAGAAACTGGGTCCGGTACGACCTCTCAAACGGCTCAAATTGAAGTGTATATAATGCAACGGGTTTTCATGATTCCAAGGTCCCGGAAAAAAGTTATCCGGAAATCACACAGAAAGTTCGTCGGGTCAGATAAAGCGGCCACGCAAAATTTGAGTAGCCACAGAAGGCATTTGGGGGTGCCGGTATGTCATAAACCAGGATTTGTCGAACCTCGAATAATCGTGAAAAATGGATTAGTGCTCGTTTAATACTCGTTATTTGAGGCTGAATCGAATAGGTAACTCCTGAAATGACCTCGGACGCGTGATTGAAAAACCGGGAGAAATAGAAACTGAGTCCGGTACGACCTCCCAAACGGCTCAAATTGAATAATACACGGTTTTTCGGGATTCCAGGGTCCCGGAAAAAAATTCTCCGGAAATCACATATAAAGTTTGTCGGGTCAGATAAAGCGGCCACGCAAAATTTGAGTAGCAACAGAAGACATTTGGGGTGCCGCCCGTGCCGGTATGCCATAAACCAACATTCGTCGAACGTCCGATAATCGTGAAAAATGGTTTAATGCTCGTTATTTGAGGCTGAATCGAATAGGTTAACTCTTTATATGAACTCGGACGCGTGATTGAAAAACAGGAGAAAAGGAAACAGGGCCTGGTACGACCTCCCGAACGGCTCAAATTGAAGTGTATAATACACGGTTTTTCAGGATTCCAGGGTCCCGGAACAAAATTCTACGGAAATCACATAGAAGGTTCCTCCGGTCAGATAAAGCGGCCACGCAAAATTTGAGCAGCAACGAAAGACATTTGGGGGTGCCGGTATGCCATAAACAAGCATTCACCGAACCTCGGAAATCGTAAAAAATAGATTAATGCTCGTTATTTGAGGCTGAATCGAATAGGTTGACTCCTGAAATGACCTCGGACGCGTGATTGAAAAACCGGGAGAAAAAGAAATAGGGTCCGGTACGACCTCCCGAACGGCTCAAATTGAAGTGTGTAATACACGGTTTTTCGGGATTCCAGGGTCCCGGAATAAAATTCTCCAGAAATCACATAGAAAGTTCCTCGGGTCAGATAAAGCGGCCACGCAAAATTTGAGTAGCAACGAAAGACATTTGGGGGTGTCGGTATGCCATAAACCACCATTCGTCGAAACTCGGATAATCGTGAAAAATGGATTAATGCTCGTTTAATGCTCGTTATTTGAGGCTGAATCGAATAGGTTAACTCGTGAAATGACCTCGGACGCGTGATTGAAAAACCGGGAGAAATAGAAACAGGGTCCAGTACGACCTCCCGAACGGCTCAAATTGAAGTGTATAATACACGGTTTTTCGGGATTCCAGGGTCCCGGGACAAAATTCTCCGGAAATCACATAGAAAGTTCCTCGGGTCAGATAAAGCGGCCACGCAAAATTTGAGTAGCAACGGAAGACATTTGGGGGTGTCGGTATGCCATAAACCACCATTCGTCGAAACTCGGATAATTGTGAAAAATGGATTAATGCTCGTTTAATGCTCGTTACTTGAGACTGAATCGAATAGGTTAACTCCTGAAATGACATTGGACGCGTGATTGAAAAACCGGGAGAAAAAGAAACAGGGTTCGGTACGACCTCCCGAATGGCTCAAATTGAAGTGTATAATACACGTTTTTTCGGGATTCTAGGGTCCCGGAACAAAATTCTCCGGAAATCACATAGAAAGTTCTTCGGGTCAGATAAAGCGGCCACGGAAAATTTGAGCAGCAACGAAAGACATTTGGGGGTGCCGGTATGCCATAAACAAGCATTCGCCGAACCTCGGAAATCGTGAAAAATAGATTAATGCTTGTTATTTGAGGCTGAATCGAATAGGTTGACTCCTGAAATGACCTCGGACGCGTGATTGAAAACCGGGAGAAAAACAAATAGGGTTCGGTACGACCTCCAGAACGGCTCAAATTGAAGTGTACACGGTTTTTCGGAATTCCAGGGTCCCGGAATAAAATACTCCAGAAATCACATAGAAAGTTCCTCGGGTCAGATAAAGCGGCCACGCAAAATTTGAGTAGCAACGAAAGACATTTGGAGGTGTCGGTATGCCATAAACCACCATTCGTCGAAACTCGGATAATCGTGAAAAATGGAATAATGCTCGTTTAATGCTCGTTATTTGAGGCTGAATCGAATAGGTTAACTCCTGAAATGACCTCGGACGCGTGATTGAAAAACCGGGAGAAATAGAAACAGGGTCCGGTACGACCTCCCGAACGGCTCAAATTGAAGTGTATAATACACGGTGTTTCGGGATTCCAGGGTCCCGGAACAAAATTCTCTGGAAATCACATAGAAAGTTCCTCGGGTCAGATAAAGCGGCGACGCAAAGTTTGAGTAGCAACGGAAGACATTTGGGGGTGTCGGTATGCCATAAACCACCATTCGTCGAAACTCGGATAATTGTGAAAAATGGATTAATGCTCGTTATTTGAGGCTGAATCGAATAGGTTAACTCCTGAAATGACCTCGGACGCGTGATTGAAAAACCGGGAGAAATAGAAACAGGGTCCGGTACGACCTCCATAATAGATCAAATTGAAGTGTATAATATACGTTTTTTCGGGATTCCAGGGTTCCGGAACAAAATTCTTCGGAAATCACATAGAAAGTTCCTCGGGTCAGATAAAGCGGCCACGCAAAATTTGAGTAGCAACGGAAGACATTTGGGGGTGTCGGTATGCCATAAACCACCATTCGTCGAAACTCGGATAATCGTGAAAAATGGATTAATGCTCGTTTAATGCTCGTTACTTGAGGCTGAATCGAATAGGTTAACTCCTGAAATGACATTGGACGCGTGATTGAAAAACCGGGAGAAAAAGAAACAGGGTTCGGTACGACCTCCCGAATGGCTCAAATTGATGTGTATAATACACGTTTTTTCGGGATTCCAGGGTCCCGGAACAAAATTTTTCGGAAATCACATAGAAAGTTCTTCGGGTCAGATAAAGCGGCCACGCAAAATTTGAGCAGCAACGAAAGACATTTGGGGGTGCCGGTATGCCATAAACAAGCATTCGCCGAACCTCGGAAATCGTGAAAAATAGATTAATGCTCGTTATTTGAGGCTGAATCGAATAGGTTAACTCCTGAAATGACCTCGGACGCGTGATTGAAAAACCGGGAGAAAAAGAACAGGGTCCGGTAAGACCTCCTGAACGGCTCAAATTGAAGTGTATAATACATGGTTTTTCGGGATTCCAGGGTGTGGACAAGGCCCTCGGGAACTGCGTCCGAGGGATCCACACCTGACATAATCGACTCGAGGTTCTTTCGAATCGAATTAAGACATATTAGAGTCGCCACCAAGTTTTTTGGGAACTTGGAACCGTTCAAGTCAACTTTACACCTTTCATCGAAAAGCATAAAGCCCATCGACTACGAGTGATTAAAGATAAAGACTTGTACCCTTTATCACTCGATTTGAATGACTCTCGTAATCCAATGGTATTTAGACGGATCCACAAACCATAGATCTTGAGTAAGGGGTGAGGGTACGTGTTGGGAAGCCCATAAGGACACCCAACCCCGCCCGTCAATAACGGCCTCTACTAAGTCAAGTGTCGGATTTCAAACAAGGTCATAGCTACTGCGATGTATGATATGCAAACGTTGTTTTAACCCTATCATGTGACAACAATTTCTATGTCGTTTTAGATGCAACTAAACTAACTTTGTCAAAGTTGTAATTTAGCATGTGGGTTGATTGATCTAAGCAACATACAAATAAAACAAACAAGGCTTGATGGGGAATGGGGGAGCCGTTGGGATCTACCTATTACAAACCAGGCATTTCATGCCGACACAACAATAAATAAATTACAACTCGATCTAATTACAATTGCTATAAACAAAACAATACATGACGCAAACCCGCGGCCAATTGGCCTTGAAAACCGTGCACTTGAGGGTGGCCCTCGGCTCACATGACCCACGGTCCTTGGGTCATCCTCGTATTGCGTGCTCGCGCTTAATCTCATCGAATTAGACATAAGGCTACGCACCAAAGCATGTATTAGCATAAACCGGGCCATGTTGCTTTCGACAACATGCGGTTTACTACGCTTTTACAAGCATCGGGAACAACCGTCTAACCAAATAAGACCAAGGTTTTTGAAAAGGTTTTGACTCAAAAGAAGTAAAACAAAATTAGAAGATTACAACTCGATAAACAAAACCGTAAATTACAAGTTATAAACGACAAAGAACAAAAGATAAACAAAAGAGGGAGACGAACAAAGAAGGCCAAAATACACGGCCAAAGCACACGGCCAAGACACGGCCCAACCAAAGCCAACCTAGTTCCTAAGTTAGATTAATTGATTAGATCGAATGATCGCGAAAAGGGATCGAAAACAAGTTAGAAAATGAGTAAAAAAACGATGTCGATTGATTGCCGCGCAAGGGTGCATTCTACACGGCCTAAAGGGGCTATTTAGGTCAAATTTGCTAATTAAATTAACTCATCGAGTGTCAATAAGAAGGTTCTAATCACGCACTCTTATACTAGCGAGAAATTAGATGAAAGAGATAGATGCATTCAATTATTTACGTAAATCGTTAGTTGATTTTATAAATTACGTCAAAGCCACCTAAAGTGTCTAATTAAATTATTGAATTGAATTAAAGTCATCTAATTACGTCATAGGTTAACAATCAGAGGTTAAACTAACATACAACGGATCCTAAGGTCCATCGATTTGGCCGAAACCAAAAGGGGGTCGAAAACGAAGATCGAAGTTAAATAATTGTTTTATTTATGCCCTACCTTGAACACGAGGATATGTAAATGAGACGGGGGTGTACGACCGACAGAAGGAGCGGTTTCTTTTCCCATCTCAAGTCAACGCGGGTGTTCATGGTGGTACTTTAACTCATACTCGGACTAACTAGTTTCATAGTTAATTTAAAACAATCGAAAAACAAACCAAAACAAACGAAAAAACAAACTAAAAAAAGCATAAAAAAACGAAATAAAAAAGGAAAGAGAAGGGGATTTGATGCACCCTCAACCTACATGTATCGTTGACACCGTCTTGGGTCGTAATCGAAGGTAGATTTTATCTCGAGAGGCCGTCGTCGACGAAGAACAAAGCACGCGCGCGTTTTGGAAAGTTTCTGGACAGCAGTTTTAAAACAGTGATATCTCCCTCGTTTCACGACGAAAATTCAATCCGAAAGATGTTTTGGAAACTAGAAAGAGAGGAGAACAGGGATATTAAAGCAACCCCTGCTCGTTTTGGGTTATTGGGCACGAAAAACGAGCACAAACAGAACTGGACAGACAAGGAAAAACCGCGAAAACAGAGTGTTATTTCACTCTGTTTTTCGAGGGATTTCGTGTACTCTCAAGGGCAATTTGGCTCGTAATTCTTTATCTAATGTGTGTATGGATGTTCTATGGTTAATTAGGAACAAGAAACTCGAATTTTTATGGTGATTTGATGGAGGAACGAAAGGGTTTTCGAAGGAGACACACAAACAGTTTCAGTTTGTGTGTCGGTTTTGTTTAGGGTTTTTGGAGGATGTTTAGGGTTTGTTTCTGAGGTTTAAAGCTTCTATGTGAGGGTTGGATGTATGGAGAACTTAGAGGAATGAATGTATGGTGAAGGGGTGGTATTTATAAGGGTTTAAAATAGGTTAAAAGAGAGGAGAGGCAAATCGGGCTCAATGAACATAGCTGCTGTCCATCGGTTTTGGGAGGGGTTTCTAGGGTTCGTTTTGGGGGATTTCTTGGTGATTAAGCTAGGATAATATGGGTAGGATACTAGGGTATGGGTTAGGGTTAATGGGTACGGGTCTTGGTAGTGTTTGAAGCGGGTTTGGGCTCGGGAATTGGCTCGCAAAACAGGGGAGCTGTTCGGTTTTATGCGGGCTGCTTGGGGTTGGTTTTGAACGAGATTTTGGGCTGCTTGTGAGGGGGTTCGAACATGGGTTGATGGGTGTTGGTATAGGTGGGTTAGTGTACTCGAGATTCGTGCCAATTCGCAAAAGAAACGGGCTTAAAAAACGAGCTAAAATCGAGCTCAAAACACACGATGCAAAAACGAGTTCCTCGCTTTTAAAAAACGATTTTTCAAATCAAATAACAAATTAAAATAAATGACTTTTCAAATCAAATATACTCATAAAATGATTTTTCAAATCAAATACTTATTTTATTTTCAATAAAATAAACTTGGAAAATAAATTCAAAATAAAGCTTTAATTTAAATATCATTTAAATTAAATGAATAATGAATTCACTTAAAAAAACACATTAATCTTAAATATCATTTAAAATAACAAAATGAACTTACTAAAACATTAATTTAAATATCATTTAAAATAATAAATTACTTCATCGACGACGCCCATTCTACCTCGTAAAACGAGCCCAAATAATGACAATGACAACTAAAGAATACATGTGTCCTATCATCATCGGGTGTTTGTCGGGTTCTCTATAAATTCCAATATCGACGGATATGGGTATCTACAGAGCCCCCACTTTGACTGAGGCTTGGACAAGGCGAAAGTCAAAGTATACCCCAGGTCCCTCTCGACCTGAGGATTCTTCGGGTCGTTTATAGTCCATTAGACTTGCGTATATAAGCTCGCCAGCCATAAGAAGAGATCATACCTGAAACTTCGTTGGGGTTGACTCTTGCTTCTGTTACGTCGAAATATCATCGTTGGTCATCGACCCATAAATTGTATAAATGGTGGGTTGAGCCTTAGCCTTAGGCGCCTACGTATCCGTTTCTGACGGAATCAAACCCGCGTCGTAGTTCGGCAACTGCTGACTCATGCCCAAAGTTTATCATCTGCTGGCGTTTGTCCAAAATTCATCGTCTGCTGACATTTGCCCAAAATTTATCATCTGCTGGCGCTCGTCCGAACGGGACGGGACTTTCCAAGGAGGTTGTCGCCGCTTTCCTCATTTGCTTTCAGCTACGGAATTCTTCCATTTCATACTCTTGTATTGAATTGAATTCTTGGTGGATGTCATCCTTTACATCTTGATAATGGTCTCTGAAGCCAACGGCTTCAGAGCCCCCAGTTTGCAATGGCTCTAAAGTCGAAGACTTTAGAGCCCCCAGTTGAAGCATATCCTGCTACATTTGAAACATAGAAAATGTACTAGCAATAATCATACGTAAGCACATTTGGATCATCGATCTTGAAATTGAATTATTTGAAACACTGGGTTATCGACCCGAAAATTGAATCTTGAAAATTTCGAATAGTTGGGCCATCGGCCTGAAAATTGATTTTGACAGACTGGGTCATCGACCCGACATTTGAACATGTTGAAAATTTTGAATTTATAATGAATCCCTTGGATGTTGGGTCGTCGACCCCAAAAAAAAAGTTTTTTGAAATTTTGAAAGTTTTGAAATTTTTTGAATGTTGAAACTTTTGATGGGTGAGCATGAAATGCGACTCAGACATACTATATGATTCATGAACGTGGGCGTAGCCCGCTACCGCAAAATAAAAAAGAAAATAAAACCCTAAGTGTGCACGAGTTTTAATTCAAATATTGACTTGCTGGGGGTAAGAAAGTAAATTAGCCGTTCTGGCGTTCTCCAAAATGCGATAGATGTGCAAAAACCCGATGCATTGTGCCGAATATTGGTGTGGACTGGGGCGGGCCTCAGAGGCGCGCGACCCAAGGCCCACACGGCTCAAAAAACGGTACCCTAGGGGTGTCCTCCTAGGTGCTTCCTTCCCTTATACTTTCTATATATAAAGAAGAGCTGTACTGCCAAATTTATTCTGCCTTTTCCCTCAAACTGGTGCAAATAACATAAATCATTATGAATAATCTAGTTAGTGCTATGCGAGCATGGGAGACCGATTTTACTAGCGCAGAGAGACTAGAATTAAGGACCGTTCACTTGGCTCAATTACTTCCCTTACGCAGATCCCCTTCAACCTCGTTTGTTGGAGCACCGCCTTAGCTATTGGGATCCTCCGAACCATGTCTTTGCTTTTCCCGAGGGGGAGATCCGCCCTCTACCCGAAGAGTTTTCTCGCCCTTGGAGGATGGGATGCGAGGCCATACCGGCTATACCTAAATTTCATTCAGTGGTGGCGCGGAACCTATCTAGATCGCCTTGGCCTTTCCAGACCGAGTCCGAGGGGGTAGTGACTGGTGACGAAGTCAACCTTCTTGCTATTCATAGGAGGTTTTGTATCTTGCGGAGCAAAGATTGCCACAAAGATACATCGCCGCAGGCCTTTGGATTGATCATGCTACACCTTTATGTCTTCGAAGGTAGGATGAACAAGACAACTTGTGTAGGACAAGCGAAGCTTTTGTCCATTGTGTCTCAGATGGAGACGGGACATAACCCTTCCTGGATTATTCTTGCTGAAACCCTTCGAGGATTAGATGCTAAGAAAATGAACCCTGGTGCCGATTGGTCGGGATGCTCCCGTCTATTGCAGGTGATAAGATCTATTCTCCTGATTTCGCATCCTTAATTGATTTTCTTTTTTTTTTTTTTTTTTTACTACAATTCTTGTGTTATTGCCACGATTTTGTCACGATTTTGCTGCATTCTGCCACGATTTTGCTGTATTCTGCCACAATTTTGCTGTATTCTGCCACAATTTTGCCACAAATCCGTTTTTTCTTCTTTTTCGTTTTTTTTTTTTTTTTTTTTTTCTTTTTTTTTTTTTCGTTTTTTTTTTTTTTTTTTTTTTTTTTCTTCTTCTTTTTCTTTTTTTCTTTCTTTTCTCTTTTTTTTTCACGTTTTTTTTTTTTTTCTTTTTTCAGGTGTGGCTTTGCGAGAGATTTTGGCTCTTCGCCCCGCCGCGTGAGCCCAACTCGTATCTCGCTCGTATGCTGACGATGCGTGCAAGCGGTATGAAGACGGGCATCAAGATGACCTTGCCTATTGGCGAAACAAACCGACAGAAGGGGAAGGTCGCCCTCTTTGCTGGTTCATGCCTTGGCTTCGCCTCAAATCCTTTACTATCCTTCCGGAAGACGACAAGACCAGACGTTTGCAGCTACTGGGTTTAGAAAGGTCTATCCACATTTACCCTGACCGCGTCCTGCGTCAGATGGGCCGCAGACAAATGATTCCCAAGTGTGAGGTGTTCTGGGACGAGCAAGAGAGCGAATTCTTCTATATGTGACGATTGGCTCGGGAGGTGGCACCAAAGGCGTCTTTGGTACGTGTCCGCGCGCCCTCGACTATCCGGGTATCCCCGTCTTATACTAAATGGCTTAAAGAGAAGACCGAATCAGGTAAGGACTTGTGTCGGAAGGATGAGCTCGTCGACATCAAATATTATGACAAAAGCAAAAAAAATCGTGACTTCTTTGTTAACAATCTTTCGTCTACATCCGGACTCGAGGCTAGGACCGAGAAGACTCCTAAGACCGACTCACAAAGCATGTGTGTGTGGAAACGGTTGGGTTCAAAGGTACACTCGGACCTGACCTTAGAAGGGAGGCTTGGTCCTCGCTTGAGTGTAAAAGATAGGTTGGGCCCTCGGGAGGAAATGACAATTCCTCCTAAGAAGCGTGCTAGACAAAACACAACTACCCCTCCCCACGGGAGCCGCGGTCGCGCGACCCAAAAGGCAAAGGGAAAAAGAAGATGTAGGAGCCTTCGACTCCAATTTATTATTTAAATACTACTACTTATTATTTGTTGCTTGTTTGTGTGTTTTTTTTTGGATGTTGTAATGGGCATCGCCCGATTTTAATAAGACTTACTATTTATTAAAATCCCAGTTCGCGATAAAATTTCAATTTATTTAAAAGAAGGGTCGGTTGTACTCTTTTAAAGAGTCGCCTACGATCTCGTTATCAACAGAATCAAACCGAGCTCGTAGTTCCACAAAACAAACGCGCTACAATCATCGATTTATAACGCATAAAAAGCAGCGAAGCAAAGTGCCGCGGCCTAGACTCGCTCACGAGCACTACAATTCAAAAATTTATTTTACGACATTGAGAATGAGTTCTACGGATAGTATTTCTTGGTGATCCAAATTGTCGGATTTGCGAAGTCGTTTCCATCTAGATCTGTCAACTGACGCGCCTCCCGATAATATCTTCTTTACTGTAAGGACCGCCCAGTTCGGCTTGAATTTTCCCCTCGGGTCAATTGGTAGTAAAATGCGAACGGACTTTAGGACTAAATCCCCATCTTTTATTCCTCGAGGTTTCACCTTTTTGTTAAATGCCCTTTGTATCCTTTTCTGATAGAGTTGAACATGGTGTAACGCATTTAACCGTCGCTCGTCGAGCATGACCAAGGAATCATACGGCTTGCAGCCTTGTCGGCCTTCAGGGACCTGACTTTCTAACAGGATCCTTAAAGAAGGTACCTCTAGTTCGATAGGCTGAACAGCTTCCATCCCATATGTCAAATAGAACGGAGTTACTCCAGTGGCTGTGCGAATAGACGTTCTGTATCCCCACAGTGCGAATGGTATCTTTTCTGGCCACTCGCGATAATTGTCGGTCATCTTTCTGAGAATCACAGTGATTGTCTTGTTGGCGGCTTCCACCGCACCATTTGTTTGAGGTCGATATGGTGACGACTTGTGGTGTTTGATTTTATACTTTTCAAGTATTATGGCAGTTTCAGCCTGGAAGTGAGTGCCATGGTCGCTAATGAGCTCATGTGGCACCCCGTATCTGCAAATGATTTCATTCTGAATGAACTTTGCTACCTGCTTCGCTTGTAGAACCTTGTATGATTTCACTTCCACCCACTTTGTGAAGTAATCAATGGCGACTAGCATGAAACAATGCCCACCTGTTCCAGATGGGTTGACCTTTCCGATAATGTCGATTCCCCATGTTGAGAAAGGCCATGGTGATGTCAGAGTATACAACAGTGATGGCGGCACATGCTGTATGTTTGCGAAGATCTGGCAATTATGGCAATGTTTGACATATTGGCGACAATCTGTCTCCATCGTGGTCCAATAATACCCTAATCTCATGATTTTACGAACCAGCATATGGGCATTCATGTGTGGGCCACACTCTCCGTCATGGACTTCTTCCATAACTCTTTTCGCAGTTGGTGAGTCTATGCATCGCAGGAGGATATTCTGCGCAGTCTTCTTGTACAATTGTCCGTCATTGGTTCTAACGAATTGAGCGGCTAGCATTCGAATAGCGCGCTTTCCGCGGTTATCCATGTCGGGTGGATACTCCCCTGATTCTTTAAATTTCAGAGTAGCATGGTACCAAGGTTCGGCCTCGGTTTCTTCCGTGTCTCCGATTACATTAACATAGGCAGGTGACGATCTTCGTTCGACACATATTGGCATGGTATCCATGTGATCAGGTATGTTGATCAGAGCAGCTAGCTTTGATAGTGCATCAGCAAACTGGTTTTCATCTCTGGGGAGGTGCACATACTTGACCTCGGTGAACAACTTTTCTAGTTCTTCGATTCTCGCTTGGTATGGAGCCAAGCTATCACTTCGGGTTTTCCACGTCCCGGCCACTTGATTGATCACTAGTGACGAGTCCCCATGTACTACAAGCTTTTTGATGCCTAACTCGAGAGCACTGTGCAAACCGAGTAGGCATGCTTCATATTCAGCCGCGTTATTAGTGACGTTAAAGTCCAACTTGATCGAGATGGGCACATGTTCACCTTCCGGTGAGATGAGTAGAACTCCTATCCCGTATCCCCTATAGTTCGATGCTCCATCGAAATAGAGGTCCCATGTATCATTGTCTATGTGAACGATATCTTCGTCGGGAAACGACCACGTATCCACAACCTCAGTTTCTTCTATCGGGTTATCCGCCGGGGAAGTCTCGCAACCGCCCTTCCCTTTATCACTTTTAGCGGTACATATTTCAGGTCGAACTCGGAAAGCATTAGAGTCCACCTTGACACCCTGCCGTTCAGAACCGGTTTTTCAAACAGGTATTTAATTGGGTCCATCTTCGAGTGGATGCGACACTATGGCTGAGCATGTAGTGTCGTAACTTCTTTGTTGCCCATACTAGAGCCAAACATGTCTTTTCGAGCTGAGTATACTTGATTTCATACTCCAAGAACTTTTTACTAATGTAGTAAATCGCTCTTTCCTCTTTATCGATTGTCTGCGCCCAAGATTGCCCCCATTAAAGATTCAGAATCGTAAGATACAAAGCAAAGTGGTAAGCTTGCCGTTGGTGGGCTAAGCACGGGAGGGGAAGATAGTATTTCTTTGATCTTATCGAACGCAGCTTGACAGTGATCATCCCATACGACGTGTTCCCTGACCTTCAACTTCTTGAAAATTGGCTCGCATATCATCGTTAGCCTTGCCACGAACCGACTTATATATTGAATTCTTCCCAGGAAACCTCGAATTTCCTTCTCGGTTTCGGGTGAGGCATTTCCATTATGGCCTTTATTTTCGATGGGTCCACCTCGATGCCACGGTGGCTAACGATGTGACCCAACAGTTTGCCGGATGTGACTCCGAATGCGCATTTTTGTGGATTCAACCTCATGTTATACTTGCGCAGTCGCTCGAAGAATTTGCGTAATGTACCAAGGTGGCCATCACGCTCCTTTGACTTGACAATCATGTCGTCGACATAAACCTCGACTTCCTTGTGCATCAAATCATGTAACAACGTTGTCGCGGTCCTCTGGTATGTAGCCCCTGCGTTTATCAACCCAAAAGGCATTACTGTGTAGCAATAGGTTCCCCATTGCGTTCGAACGCAGATCTTATGCATATCTTCTTTCGCCATCTTGATCCGATTATAGCAGGCGTACCCATCCATAAAGGATAGTAACGCGTGTTTTGCCGTGTTGTCAACCAGGATGTCGATGTGAGGTAATGGGAAATCGTCCTTCGGACTTGCCTTGTTTAAATCCCGGAAGTCCACACAAACCCGAACTTTACCATCTTTCTTAGGCACCGGGACGACGTTAGCCACCCAGTCCGAGTATTCTGACACCTTGATGAACCCAGCTTTGAGTTGCTTGTCGATTTCTTCCTTGACTTTCAAAGACCAATCGGTATGCATTTTGCGTAGTTTCTGCTTGACCGGCTTATATCCTGGCTTGATTGGGATCCTGTGTTCCGCAATTTCCCTATCAATGCCTGGCATGTCTTTGTAGGACCATGCGAAAACATCTTTGAACTCATGCAATAAATCAATGAACCCCTGTCTTTCGGTGGGACTTAAAGTAGTTCCTATTTTAAGCTCCTGTGGTTCTAAGGTTGTACCTACGTTGATAGTTTCGGTATCTTCGATGATTGAAGTTTTCTGTTCGTACTCTTCCACCCCTTTTATCAATTGTAGAGGCGGTTCCATTTCTTCTTCCTCCTCTTCTTCGACCAACTGTTCATCCTCGACCTCAGTCTCAATGTCATTATTAAAACAATCATTTTCAAAAATTGAATTGCAATGTAAGGGAGACAAGTCGTAAGCAAACTGGTTCATATTATTATTGATTTGAAATTTCGCGAAATGCGCTAACATTTGAGCCAACCGATCGTAACTCGGTGGCGAGATAGGGGTATTCGGGACAGGCCCCGGAATACCACCATTAGGAAAAGGTGCACAGGAAGGGAAAGCTAGGGGAGGGGCATTTTCAACACCTGACTCCTTAGACTCAATCTTAGGACCTAACCCAGACTCAGACTCAGACTCTGACTCAGACTCAGAATCGGTGACATCACTTGGCTTGAACATCTCTCCTTCTCCCGTTGTCAACTTGAAAAGAAGTCCCTTGTTGTCAGTCCACTTGATTGTTTTCCGCCATCCCGTGTTGGCCCTAAGAGGATCCACATCGGTGATGAGGGTAGATGGGTCAAACCGCTCGCTCCTCAGGATCATGCTTACCAAATCTTCGTTTGGTATTGGTGATTTCTTCTCTTCACCGAAAAGGAGACCCATGGCTTTCTCGTCATCCATCGGGTCCGATTTGGCTTCTATTGGCATCACGGTCAGAATGTCTTCGGGGATGTAGTAGCAATCTTGGAATACTTCGATTCCTGGGACCATAAGGTTCTTCTTTGGATCAAAGATAGGTTCGGGAAAATCCATGCAAGGGAGTTCTTCCCCTGAGAGAGCTTCAAACGGTCTTCGATGAACTTGAACCGTTTCTCCAGGTCAGTCAGCGGTGGAGGGGGCGGAGGTGAATCTTCACTCAGCCTAGATTCGATTGCTTCCATTCTAGTCATCATGAGGTTCACGGCCTCAGTAAGCTTGTTAACAGCATCTTCCATTGCTTGACGTCGGGTTTTTGGCGGCCTTTCTACAAGAAAACCCCGTACTAAGTCAATATTTAAAGTAAGAGCCCCTGCACACTTAAGGACACGACCCCAACTTGACTCAAACAAAGACTCGACTTGAGATTGACTAACCAGAGGTTCGACTCACGGTTTGATTTAGACATCGGTTCATTTTAGACTCGACAAAACGACATGACTCAAACTGACATAACTCGATTCTAAACTGGACTTGGTGTGACTAAACCCGTGATTGGGCTAACATAGCCCAGGGGTTTGAGTGAAACGTCCATAAGGCCTAGCTTGGGCGTTTTTCGTGGACTATTCTAGACCAAAAGGTCGACCAACATGACTCAAAGCCCAAGAGGTGAGCTTGGGTGACCCAACAAGGTCGTGTTCTAGACTCTTAGAACGAAACAAACCCGGCCTAACATGGCCATGACCTGGACACGACTCGACGCATTTCATGCTTGGTTGAGGTTCGGGAAACATTTTGGATTGATTTTGAAAAACGAAGGATTGATTTGAAAATGAGATTTGAAATGGGCAGCATGCCGGCTATAAAAGCTTGTTTTGGGCCGAAATTCTAGTCCTATTTGGGCAGCGTTCCGCGTTTTGAAAATCATGCTAGGTTTGAAAGTAAGTTGTTCAAAAGTTCGGTTTTGAAAAGGACTTGGAATTTTCGAAAAAAAGGACTCGGGAAAACATATTGCACATTGTCATTCTCATGTTATAAGGATGTATGCTCCTAGACATCTCTAAGTCTCGGCAAGTCTTCTACAAGAAGGTCTATGCCCTCCATCCTTTTGCGGTCTTATAAAGCGAGGTGTCTTAAGGTAAAGTACCTAGAAGATCCTCCCCATTCCCAAGAACCGCGCGAGGCGAAGTGGAAGCGAGCAAAGTGCAGCTTCCTGGCATAGTGGGACGTCGCCCCCCACGCATCACGAAGAAACGGGACGGCCCGGCAAGTCCTTAAGGGTTTATGCATGAATCGTAGCACTATGAGTAATGTTTTACTTTCCAACACTTTCTTTTCAAGTTTCACCTCGGAGGAAAAGACCCTAGAAACACAGTGTAACTAGTCCTCTTTTCCCCAGGAGTCGCCAAATCGTGGACAAGGCCCTCGGGAGGCTGCGTCCGAGGGATCCACACGACATAATCGACTCGAGGTTCTTTCGAATCGAATTAAGACATATTAGAGTCGCCACCAAGTTTTTTGGGAACTTGGAACCGTTCAAGTCAACTTTACACCTTTCATCGAAAAGCATAAAGCCCATCGACTACGAGTGATTAAAGATAAAGACTTGTACCCTTTATCACTCGATTTGAATGACTCTCGTAATCCAATGGTATTTAGACGGATCCACAAACCATAGATCTTGAGTAAGGGGTGAGGGTACGTGTTGGGAAGCCCATAAGGACACCCAACCCCGCCCGTCAATAACGGCCTCTACTAAGTCAAGTGTCGGATTTCAAACAAGGTCATAGCTACTGCGATGTATGATATGCAAACGTTGTTTTAACCCTATCATGTGACAACAATTTCTATGTCGTTTTAGATGCAACTAAACTAACTTTGTCAAAGTTGTAATTTAGCATGTGGGTTGATTGATCTAAGCAACATACAAATAAAACAAACAAGGCTTGATGGGGAATGGGGGAGCCGTTGGGATCTACCTATTACAAACCAGGCATTTCATGCCGACACAACAATAAATAAATTACAACTCGATCTAATTACAATTGCTATAAACAAAACAATACATGACGCAAACCCGCGGCCAATTGGCCTTGAAAACCGTGCACTTGAGGGTGGCCCTCGGCTCACATGACCCACGGTCCTTGGGTCATCCTCGTATTGCGTGCTCGCGCTTAATCTCATCGAATTAGACATAAGGCTACGCACCAAAGCATGTATTAGCATAAACCGGGCCATGTTGCTTTCGACAACATGCGGTTTACTACGCTTTTACAAGCATCGGGAACAACCGTCTAACCAAATAAGACCAAGGTTTTTGAAAAGGTTTTGACTCAAAAGAAGTAAAACAAAATTAGAAGATTACAACTCGATAAACAAAACCGTAAATTACAAGTTATAAACGACAAAGAACAAAAGATAAACAAAAGAGGGAGACGAACAAAGAAGGCCAAAATACACGGCCAAAGCACACGGCCAAGACACGGCCCAACCAAAGCCAACCTAGTTCCTAAGTTAGATTAATTGATTAGATCGAATGATCGCGAAAAGGGATCGAAAACAAGTTAGAAAATGAGTAAAAAAACGATGTCGATTGATTGCCGCGCAAGGGTGCATTCTACACGGCCTAAAGGGGCTATTTAGGTCAAATTTGCTAATTAAATTAACTCATCGAGTGTCAATAAGAAGGTGCTAATCACGCACTCTTATACTAGCGAGAAATTAGATGAAAGAGATAGATGCATTCAATTATTTACAGAAATCGTTAGTTGATTTTATAAATTACGTCAAAGCCACCTAAAGTGTCTAATTAAATTATTGAATTGAATTAAAGTCATCTAATTACGTCATAGGTTAACAATCAGAGGTTAAACTAACATACAACGGATCCTAAGGTCCATCGATTTGGCCGAAACCAAAAGGGGGTCGAAAACGAAGATCGAAGTTAAATAATTGTTTTATTTATGCCCTACCTTGAACACGAGGATATGTAAATGAGACGGGGGTGTACGACCGACAGAAGGAGCGGTTTCTTTTCCCATCTCAAGTCAACGCGGGTGTTCATGGTGGTACTTTAACTCATACTCGGACTAACTAGTTTCATAGTTAATTTAAAACAATCGAAAAACAAACCAAAACAAACGAAAAAACAAACTAAAAAAAGCATAAAAAAAACGAGATAAAAAAAGGAAAGAGAAGGGGATTTGATGCACCCTCAACCTACATGTATCGTTGACACCGTCTTGGGTCGTAATCGAAGGTAGATTTTATCTCGAGAGGCCGTCGTCGACGAAGAACAAAGCACGCGCGCGTTTTGGAAAGTTTCTGGACAGCAGTTTTAAAACAGTGATATCTCCCTCGTTTCACGACGAAAATTCAATCCGAAAGATGTTTTGGAAACTAGAAAGAGAGGAGAACAGGGATCTTAAAGCAACCCCTGCTCGTTTTGGGTTATTGGGCACGAAAAACGAGCACAAACAGAACTGGACAGACAAGGAAAAACCGCGAAAACAGAGTGTTATTTCACTCTGTTTTTCGAGGGATTTCGTGTACTCTCAAGGGCAATTTGGCTCGTAATTCTTTATCTAATGTGTGTATGGATGTTCTATGGTTAATTAGGAACAAGAAACTCGAATTTTTATGGTGATTTGATGGAGGAACGAAAGGGTTTTCGAAGGAGACACACAAACAGTTTCAGTTTGTGTGTCGGTTTTGTTTAGGGTTTTTGGAGGATGTTTAGGGTTTGTTTCTGAGGTTTAAAGCTTCTATGTGAGGGTTGGATGTATGGAGAACTTAGAGGAATGAATGTATGGTGAAGGGGTGGTATTTATAAGGGTTTAAAATAGGTTAAAAGAGAGGAGAGGCAAATCGGGCTCAATGAACATAGCTGCTGTCCATCGGTTTTGGGAGGGGTTTATAGGGTTCGTTTTGGGGGATTTCTTGGTGATTAAGCTAGGATAATATGGGTAGGATACTAGGGTATGGGTTAGGGTTAATGGGTACGGGTCTTGGTAGTGTTTGAAGCGGGTTTGGGCTCGGGAATTGGCTCGCAAAACAGGGGAGCTGTTCGGTTTTATGCGGGCTGCTTGGGGTTGGTTTTGAACGAGATTTTGGGCTGCTTGTGAGGGGGTTCGAACATGGGTTGATGGGTGTTGGTATAGGTGGGTTAGTGTACTCGAGATTCGTGCCAATTCGCAAAAGAAACGGGCTTAAAAAACGAGCTAAAATCGAGCTCAAAACACACGATGCAAAAAACGAGTTCCTCGCTTTTAAAAAACGATTTTTCAAATCAAATAACAAATTAAAATAAATGACTTTTCAAATCAAATATACTCATAAAATGATTTTTCAAATCAAATACTTATTTTATTTTCAATAAAATAAACTTGGAAAATAAATTCAAAATAAAGCTTTAATTTAAATATCATTTAAATTAAATGAATAATGAATTCACTTAAAAAAACACATTAATCTTAAATATCATTTAAAATAACAAAATGAACTTACTAAAACATTAATTTAAATATCATTTAAAATAATAAATTACTTCATCGACGACGCCCATTCTACCTCGTAAAACGAGCCCAAATAATGACAATGACAACTAAAGAATACATGTGTCCTATCATCATCGGGTGTTTGTCGGGTTCTCTATAAATTCCAATATCGACGGATATGGGTATCTACACAGGGTCTCGGACAAAATTCTCCGGAAATCACATAAAAAGTTCCTCGGGTCAGTTAAAAGCGGCCACGCAAAATTTGAGTAGCAACGGAAGACATTTGAGGGTGCTGGTATGCCATAAACCACCATTTAAATGCATTACCTCGGATAATCGTGAAAAATGGATTAATGCTCGTTATTTGAGGCTGAATCGAATAGGTTAACTCCTGAAATGACCTCGGACACGTGATTGAAAAACCGGGAGAAAAAGAAAATGGGTCCTTTACGACCTCCCGAACGGCTCAAATTGAAGTGTAATACACGGTTTTCGGGATTCAGGTCCGGGACAAAATTCTCGGAAATCACATAGAAAGTTCATCGGTCGAGATAAAGCGGCCACGCAAAATTTGAGCAGCAATGGAAGACATTTGGGGGTGCCGGTATGCTATAAACAAGCATTCGTCGAACCTCGGATAATCGTGAAAAATAGATTAATGCTCGTTATTTGAGGATGAATTGAATAGGTTAACTCCTGAAATGACATTGGACGCGTGATTGAAAAACCGGGAGAAAAAGAAATAGGGTCCGGTAAGACCTCCCGAACGGCTCAAATTGAAGTGTGTAATACACGGTTTTTCGGGATTCGGGTCCGAGAATAAAATTCTCCGAAATCACATAGAAAGTTTATCGGGTCGGATAAAGCGGCCATGGAAAATTTGAGCGACAAAGAACGAAAGACATTTGGGGGTCCGGTATGCCATAAACAAGCATTCACCGAACCTCGAAATCGTGAAAAATAGATTAATGCTCGTTATTTGAGGTGAATCGAATAGGCTGACTCCTGAAATAACCTCAGACGCGTGATTGAAAAACCGGGAGAAAAAGAAATAGGGTCCGGTACGACCTCCAGAACGGCTCAAATTGAAGTGTATAATACATGGTTTTTCGGGATTCCAGGGTCTCGGAACAAAATTCTTCGGAAATCACATAGAAAGTTCCTCGGGTCATTTAAAAGCGGCCACGCAAAATTTGAGTAGCAACGGAAGACATTTGAGGGTGCTGGTATGCCATAAACCACCATTCGTCGTACCTCGGATAATCGTGAAAAATGGATTAATGCTCGTTATTTGAGGCTGAATCGAATAGGTTAACTCCTGAAATGACCTCGGACACGTGATTGAAAAACCGGGAGAAAAAGAAAATGGGTCCGGTACGACCTCCCGAACGGCTCAAATTGAACTGTATAATACACGGTTTTTCGGGATTCCAGGGTCCCGGGACAAAATTCTCCGGAAATCACATAGAAAGTTCCTCGGGTCAGATAAAGCGTCCACGCAAAATTTGAGCAGCAATGGAAGTCATTTGGGGGTCCCGGTATGCCATAAACAAGCATTCGTCGAATCTCGGATAATCGTGAAAAATAGATTAATGCTCGTTATTTGAGGCTGAATCGAATAGGTTAACTCCTGAAATGACCCCGGACGCGTGATTGAAAAATCGGGAGAAAAAGAAAATGGGTCCGGTACGACCTCCCGAACGGCTCAAATTGAAGTATATAATACACGGTTTCTCGGGATTCCAGGGTCCCGGAACAAAATTCTCCGGAAATCAAATAGAAAGTTCATCGGGTCAGATAAAGCGGCCACGCAAAGTTTGAGCAGCAATGGAAGACATTTGGGGGTGCCGGTATGCTATAAACAAGCATTCGTCGAAGCTCGGATAATCGTGAAAAATAGATTAATGCTCGTTATTTGAGGATGAATCGAATTGGTAAACTCCTGAAATGACCTCGGACGCGTGATTGAAAAACCGGGAGAAAAAGAAATAGGGTCCGGTACGACCTCCCGAACGGCTCAAATTGAAGTGTGTAATACACGGTTTTTCGGGATTCCAGGGTCCCAGAATAAAATTCTCCAGAAATCACATAGAAAGTTCCTCGGGTCAGATAAAGCGGCCACGCAAAATTTGAGTAGCAACGGAAGACATTTGGGGGTGTCGGTATGCCATAAACCACCATTCGTCGAAACTCGGATAATCGTGAAAAATGGATTAATGCTCGTTTAATGCTCGTTACTTGAGGCTGAATCAAATAGGTTAACTCCTGAAATGACATTGGACGCGTGATTGAAAAACCGGGAGAAAAAGAAACAGGGTTCGGTACGACCTCCCGAATGGCTCAAATTGAAGTGTATAATACACGGTTTTTCGGGATTCCATGGTCCCGGAACAAAATTCTCCGGAAATCACATAGAAAGTTCCTCGGGCCAGATAAAGCGGCCACGCAAAATTTGAGCAGCAATGGAAGACATTTGGGGGTGCCGGTATGCTATAAACAAGCATTCGTCGAACCTTGGATAATCGTGAAAAATAGATTAATGCTCGTTATTTGAGGCTGAATCGAATAGCTTAACTATTGAAATGACCTCGGACGCGTGATTGAAAAACCGGGAGAAAAAGAAAATGGGTCCGGTACGACCTCCCAAATGGCTCAAATTGAAGTGTATAATACACGGTTTTTCGGGATTCCAGGGTCCCAGAACAAAACTCTCCGGAAATCACATAGAAAGTTCCTCGGGTCAGATAAAGCGGCCACGCAAAATTTGAGTAGCAACGGAAGACATTTGGGGGTGCCGGTATGCTATAAACAAGCATTCGTCGAAACTCGGATAATCGTGAAAAATGGATAAATGCTCGTTTAATGATCGTTATTTGAGGCTGAATCGAATAAGTTAACTCCTGAAATTACCTCGGACGCGTGATTGAAAAACCGGGAGAAATAGAAACAGGGTCCGGTACGACCTCCCGAACGGCTCAAATTGAAGTGTATAATACACGGTTTTTCGAGATTCCAAGGTCTCGGAACAAAATTCTCCGAAAATCACATAGAAAGTTCCTCGGGTCAGATAAAGCGGCCACACAAAATTTGAGTAGCAACGGAAGACATTTGGGGGTGTCGGTATGCCATAAACCACCATTCGTCGAAACTCAGATAATCGTGAAAAATGGATTAATGTTCGTTTAATGCTCGTTATTTGAGGCTGAATCGAATAGGTTAAATCCTGAAATGACCTCGGACGCGTGATTGAAAAACCGGGAGAAATAGAAACAGGGTCCGGTACGACCTCCCGAACGGCTCAAATTGAAGTGTATAATACACGGTTTTCGGGATTCAAGGGTCCCGGAACAAAATTCTCCGGAAACCACATAGAAAGTTCCTCGGGTCGATTAAAAGCGGCCACGCAAAATTTGAGTAGCAACGGAATACATTTGAGGGTGCTGGTATGCCATAAACCACCATTCGTCGAACCTCGGATAATCGTGAAAAATGAATTAATCCACGTTTAATACTCGTTATTTGAGGCTGAATCAAATAGGTTAACTCCTGAAATGACCTCGGTCGCGTGATTGAAAAACCGGGAGAAAAAGAAAATGGGTCCGGTACGACCTCCCAAACGGCTCAAATTGAAGTGTATAATACACGGTTTTTCGGGATTCCAGGGTCCCAGAACAAAACTCTCCGGAAATCACATAGAAAGTTCCTCGGGTCAGATTAAGCGGCCACGCAATATTTGAGTAGCAACGGAAGACATTTGGGGGTGCCGGTATGCTATAAACAAGCATTCGTCGAAACTCGGATAATCGTGAAAAATGGATAAATGCTCGTTTAATGATCGTTATTTGAGGCTGAATCGAATAAGTTAACTCCTGAAATGACCTCGGACGCGTGATTGAAAACGGGAGAAAAAAAACAGGGTCCGGTAAGACCTCCCGAACGGCTCAAATTGAAGTGTATAATACACGGTTTTTCGGGATTCCAGGGTCCCAGAACAAAATTCTCCGGAAATCACATAGAAAGTTCCTCGGGTCAGATAAAGCGGCCACGCAAAATTTGAGCAGCAATGGAAGACATTTGGGGGTGCCGGTATGCTATAAACAAGCATTCGTCGAAACTCGGATAATCGTGAAAAATGGATAAATGCTTGTTTAATGATCGTTATTTGAGGCTGAATCGAATAAGTTAACTCCTGAAATGACCTCGGACGCGTGATTGAAAAACCGGGAGAAAAAAAACAGGGTCCGGTAAGACCTCCCGAACGGCTCAAATTGAAGTGTATAATACACGGTTTTTCGGGATTCCTGGGTCCCGGAACAAAATTCTCCGGAAATCACATAGAAAGTTCCTCGGGTCAGTTAAAAGCGGCCACGCAAAATTTGAGTAGCAACGGAAGACATTTTAAGGGTCTTTGGTATGCCATAAACCACCATTCGTCGAACCTCGGATAATCGTGAAAAATGGATTAATGCTCGTTTAATGCTCGTTATTTGAGGCTGAATCGAATAGGTTAACTCCTGAAATGACCTCGGACGCGTGATTGAAAAACCGGGCGAAAAAGAACAGGGTTCGGTAAGACCTCCCGAACGGCTCAAATTGAAGTGTATAATACACGGTTTTTCGGGATTCCAGAGTCCCAGAACAAAATTCTCCGGAAATCACATAGAAAGTTCCTCGGGTCAGATAAAGGGGCCACACAAAATTTGAGCAGCAATGGAAGACATTTGGGGGTGCCGGTATGCTATAAACAAGCATTCGTCGAAACTCGGATAATCGTGAAAAATGGATAAATGCTCGTTTAATGATCGTTATTTGAGGCTGAATCGAATAAGTTAACTCCTGAAATGACCTCGGACGCGTGATTGAAAACGGGAGGAGAAAAAACAAACAGGTCCGGTAAGACCTCCCGAACGGCTCAAATTGAAGTGTATAATACACGATTTTTCAGGATTCCAGGGTCCCGGAACAAAATTCTCCGGAAATCACATAGAAAGGTCGTCGGGTCAGATAAAGGCCACGCAAAATTTGAGCAGCAATGGAAGACATTTGGGGGTGCCGGTATGCTATAAACAAGCATTCGTCGAACCTCGGATAATCGTGAAAAATAGATTAATGCTCGTTATTTGAGGCTGAATCGAATAGCTTAACTCCTGAAATAACCTCGGACGCGTGATTGAAAAACCGGGAGAAAAAAAACAGGGTCCGGTAAGACCTCCCGAACGGCTCAAATTGAAGTGTATAATACACGGTTTTTCGGGATTCCCGGGTCCCGGAACAAAATTCTCCGGAAATCACATAGAAAGTTCCACGGGTCAGTTAAAAGCGGCCACGCAAAATTTGAGTAGCAACGGAAGACATTTGAGGGTGCTGGTATGCCATAAACCACCATTCGTCGAACCTCGGATAATCGTGATAAATGAATTAATGCACGTTTAATACTCGTTATTTGAGGCTGAATCAAATAGGTTAACTCCTGAAATGACCTCGGTCGCGTGATTGAAAAACCGGGAGAAAAAGAAAATGGGTCCGGTACGACCTCCCAAACGGCTCAAATTGAAGTGTATAATACACGGTTTTTCGGGATTCCAGGGTCCCAGAACAAAACTCTCCGGAAATCACATAGAAAGTTCCTCGGGTCAGATTAAGCGGCCACGCAATATTTGAGTAGCAACGGAAGTCATTTGGGGGTGCCGGTATGCTATAAACAAGCATTCGTCGAAACTCGGATAATCGTGAAAAATGGATAAATGCTCGTTTAATGATCGTTATTTGAGGCTGAATCGAATAAGTTAACTCTTGAAATGACCTCGGACGCGTGATTGAAAACCGGGATAAAAAAAACAGGGTCCGGTAAGACCTCCCGAACGGCTCAAATTGAAGTGTATAATACACGGTTTTCGGGATTCGGGTCCCGAGAACAAAATTCTCGGAAATCACATAGAAAGTTCCTCGGGTCAGATAAAGCGGCCACGCAAAATTTGAGCAGCAATGGAAGACATTTGGGGGTGCCGGTATGCTATAAACAAGCATTCGTCGAAACTCGGATAATCGTGAAAAATGGATAAATGCTTGTTTAATGATCGTTATTTGAGGCTGAATCGAATAAGTTAACTCCTGAAATGACCTCGGACGCGTGATTGAAAAACCGGGAGAAAAAAAACGTGGTCCGGTAAGACCTCCCGAACGGCTCAAATTGAAGTGTATAATACACGGTTTTTCGGGATTCCAAGGTCTCGGAACAAAATTCTCCGAAAATCACATAGAAAGTTCCTCGGGTCAGATAAAGCGGCCACGCAAAATTTGAGTAGCAACGGAAGACATTTGGGGGTGTCGGTATGCCATAAACCACCATTCGTCGAAACTCGGATAATCGTGAAAAATGGATTAATGCTCGTTTAATGCTCGTTATTTGAGGCTGAATCGAATAGGTTAAATCCTGAAATGACCTCGGACGCGTGATTGAAAAACCGGGAGAAATAGAAACAGGGTCCGGTACGACCTCCCGAACGGCTCAAATTGAAGTGTATAATACACGGTTTTTCGGGATTCCAAGGTCTCGGAACAAAATTCTCCGGAAATCACATAGAAAGTTCCTCGGGTCAGATAAAGCGGCCACGCAAAATTTGAGCAACAATGGAAGATATTTGGGGGTGCCGGTATGTTATAAACAAGCATTCGTCGAACCTCGGATAATCGTGAAAAATAGATTAATGCTCGTTATTTGAGGCTGAATCGAATAGCTTAACTCCTGAAATGACCTCGGACGCGTGATTGAAAAACCGGGAGAAAAAGAACAGGGTCCGGTAAGACCTCCCGAACGGCTCAAATTGAAGTGTATAATACACGGTTTTTCGGGATTCCGGGGTCTCGGAACAAAATTCTCCGGAAATCACATAGAAAGTTCCTCGGGTCGATAAAGCGGCCACGCAAAATTTGAGTAGCAACGGAATACATTTGAGGGTCTTTGGTATGCCATAAACCACCATTCGTCGAACCTCGGATAATCGTGAAAAATGAATTAATGCACGTTTAGTACTCGTTATTTGAGGCTGAATCAAATAGGTTAACTCCTGAAATGACCTCGGTCGCGTGATTGAAAAACCGGGAGAAAAAGAAAATGGGTCCAGTCGACCTCCCAAACGACTCAAATTGAAGTGTATAATACACGGTTTTCGGAATTCGGGGTCCGGAACTAAATTCTCCGAAAATCACATAGAAAGTTCCTCGGTCGATTAAGCGGCCACGCAATATTTGAGTAGCAACGGAAGTCATTTGGGGGTGCCGGTATGCTATAAACAAGCATTCGTCGAAACTCGGATAATCGTGAAAAATGGATAAATGCTCGTTTAATGATCGTTATTTGAGGCTGAATCGAATAAGTTAACTCCTGAAATGACCTCGGACGCGTGATTGAAAACCGGAGAAAAAAAAAAGGGGTCCGGTAAGACCTCCCGAACGGCTCAAATTGAAGTGTATAATACACGGTTTTTCGGGATTCCGGGGTCCCGAAACAAAATTCTCAGGAAATCACATAGAAAGTTCCTCGGGTCAGATAAAGCGGCCACGCAAAATTTGAGCACCAATGGAAGACATTTGGGGTGCGGTATGCTATAAACAAGCATTCGTCGAAACTCGGATAATCGTGAAAAATGGATAAATGCTTGTTTAATGATCGTTATTTGAGGCTGAATCGAATAAGTTAACTCCTGAAATGACCTCGGACGCGTGATTGAAAAACCGGGAGAAAAAAAACAGGGTCCGGTAAGACCTCCCGAACGGCTCAAATTGAAGTGTATAATACACGGTTTTTCGGGATTCCAAGGTCTCGGAACAAAATTCTCCGAAAATCACATAGTAAGTTCCTCGGGTCAGATAAAGCGGCCACGCAAAATTTGAGTAGCAACGGAAGACATTTGGGGGTGTCGGTATGCCATAAACCACCATTCGTCGAAACTCAGATAATCGTGAAAAATGGATTAATGTTCGTTTAATGCTCGTTATTTGAGGCTGAATCGAATAGGTTAAATCCTGAAATGACCTCGGACGCGTGATTGAAAAACCGGGAGAAATAGAAACAGGGTCCGGTACGACCTCCCGAACGGCTCAAATTGAAGTGTATAATACACGGTTTTTCGGGATTCCAAGGTCTCGGAACAAAATTCTCCGGAAATCACATAGAAAGTTCCTCGGGTCAGATAAAGCGGCCACGCAAAATTTGAGCAGCAATGGAAGACATTTGGGGGTGCCGGTATGCTATAAACAAGCATTCGTCGAACCTCGGATAATCGTGAAAAATAGATTAATGCTCGTTATTTGAGGCTGAATCGAATAGCTTAACTCCTGAAATGACCTCGGACGCGTGATTGAAAAACCGGGAGAAAAAGAACAGGGTCCGGTAAGACCTCCCGAACGGCTCAAATTGAAGTGTATAATACATGGTTTTTCGGGATTCCAGGGTCTCGGAACAAAATTCTCCGGAAATCACATAGAAAGTTCCTCGGGTCAGTTAAAAGCGGCCACGCAAAATTTGAGTAGCAACGGAATACATTTGAGGGTGCTGGTATGCCATAAACCACCATTCGTCGAACCTCGGATAATCGTGAAAAATGAATTAATGCACGTTTAGTACTCGTTATTTGAGGCTGAATCAAATAGGTTAACTCCTGAAATGACCTCGGTCGCGTGATTGAAAAACCGGGAGAAAAAGAAAATGGGTCCGGTACGAACTCCCAAACGGCTCAAATTGAAGTGTATAATACACGGTTTTTCGGGATTCCAGGGTCCCGGAACAAAACTCTCCGAAAATCACATAGAAAGTTCCTCGGGTCAGATTAAGCGGCCACGCAATATTTGAGTAGCAACGGAAGTCATTTGGGGGTGCCGGTATGCTATAAACAAGCATTCGTCGAAACTCGGATAATCGTGAAAAATGGATAAATGCTCGTTTAATGATCGTTATTTGAGGCTGAATCGAATAAGTTAACTCTTGAAATGACCTCGGACGCGTGATTGAAAACCGGGAGAAAAAAAACAGGGTCCGGTAAGACCTCCCGAACGGCTCAAATTGAAGTGTATAATACACGGTTTTTCGGGATTCCAGGGTCCCAGAACAAAATTCTCCGGAAATCACATAGAAAGTTCCTCGGGTCAGATAAAGCGGCCACGCAAAATTTGAGCAGCAATGGAAGACATTTGGGGGTGCCGGTATGCTATAAACAAGCATTCGTCGAAACTCGGATAATCGTGAAAAATGGATAAATGCTTGTTTAATGATCGTTATTTGAGGCTGAATCGAATAAGTTAACTCCTGAAATGACCTCGGACGCGTGATTGAAAAACCGGGAGAAAAAAAACAGGGTCCGGTAAGACCTCCCGAACGGCTCAAATTGAAGTGTATAATACACGGTTTTTCGGGATTCCAAGGTCTCGGAACAAAATTCTCCGAAAATCACATAGAAAGTTCCTCGGGTCAGATAAAGCGGCCACGCAAAATTTGAGTAGCAACGGAAGACATTTGGGGGTGTCGGTATGCCATAAACCACCATTCGTCGAAACTCAGATAATCGTGAAAAATGGATTAATGTTCGTTTAATGCTCGTTATTTGAGGCTGAATCGAATAGGTTAAATCCTGAAATGACCTCGGACGCGTGATTGAAAAACCGGGAGAAATAGAAACAGTGGTCCGCATTACGACCTCCGAACAGCTCAAATTGAAGTGTATAATACACGGTTTTTCGGGATTCCAGGGTCCCGGAACAAAATTCTCCGGAAATCACATAGAAAGTTCCTCGGGTCAGATAAAGCGGCCACGCAAAATTTGAGCAGCAATGGAAGACATTTGGGGGTGCCGGTATGCTATAAACAAGCATTCGTCGAACCTCGGATAATCGTGAAAAATAGATTAATGCTCGTTATTTGAGGCTGAATCGAATAGCTTAACTCCTGAAATGACCTCGGACGCGTGATTGAAAAACCGGGAGAAAAAGAACAGGGTCCGGTAAGACCTCCCGAACGGCTCAAATTGAAGTGTATAATACATGGTTTTTCGGGATTCCAGGGTCTCGGAACAAAATTCTCCGGAAATCACATAGAAAGTTCCTCGGGTCAGTTAAAAGCGGCCACGCAAAATTTGAGTAGCAACGGAATACATTTGAGGGTGCTGGTATGCCATAAACCACCATTCGTCGAACCTCGGATAATCGTGAAAAATGAATTAATGCACGTTTAGTACTCGTTATTTGAGGCTGAATCAAATAGGTTAACTCCTGAAATGACCTCGGTCGCGTGATTGAAAAACCGGGAGAAAAAGAAAATGGGTCCGGTACGACCTCCCAAACGGCTCAAATTGAAGTGTATAATACACGGTTTTTCGGGATTCCAGGGTCCCAGAACAAAACTCTCCGGAAATCACATAGAAAGTTCCTCGGGTCAGATTAAGCGGCCACGCAATATTTGAGTAGCAACGGAAGACATTTGGGGGTGCCGGTATGCTATAAACAAGCATTCGTCGAAACTCGGATAATCGTGAAAAATGGATAAATGCTCGTTTAATGATCGTTATTTGAGGCTGAATCGAATAAGTTAACTCCTGAAATGACCTCGGACGCGTGATTGAAAACCGGAGAAAAAAAACAGGGTCCGGTAAGACCTCCCGAACGGCTCAAATTGAAGTGTATAATACACGGTTTTTCGGGATTCCGGGGTCCTGGACAAAATTCTCCGGAAATCACATAGAAAGTTCCTCGGGTCAGATAAAGCGGCCACGCAAAATTTGAGCAAGCAATGGAAGACATTTGGGGTGCCGGTATACTATAAACAAGCATTCGTCGAAACTCGGATAATCGTGAAAAATGGATAAATGCTTGTTTAATGATCGTTATTTGAGGTCAATCGAATAAGTTAACTCTGAAATGACCTCGGACGCGTGATTGAAAAACCGGGAGAAAAAACAGTGGTCCGGTAAGACCTCCCGAACGGCTCAAATTGAAGTGTATAATACACGGTTTTTCGGGATTCCGTGGTCCCGGAACAAAATTCTCCGGAAATCACATAGAAAGTTCCTCGGGTCAGTTAAAAGCGGCCACGCAAAATTTGAGTAGCAACGGAAGACATTTAAGGGTGCTGGTATGCCATAAACCACCATTCGTCGAACCTCGGATAATCGTGAAAAATGGATTAATGCTCGTTTAATGCTCGTTATTTGAGGCTGAATCGAATGGGTTAACTCCTGAAATGACCTCGGACGCGTGATTGAAAAACCGGGCGAAAAAGAACAGGGTCCAGTAAGACCTCCCGAACGGCTCAAATTGAAGTGTATAATACACGGTTTTCGGATTCAGTGGTCCGAACAAAATTCTCCGGAAATCACATAGAAAGTTCCTCGGGTCAGATAAAGCGGCCACACAAAATTTGAGCAGCAATGGAAGACATTTGGGGGTGCCGGTATGCTATAAACAAGCATTCGTCGAAACTCGGATAATCGTGAAAAATGGATAAATGTTCGTTTAATGATCGTTATTTGAGGCTGAATCGAATAAGTTAACTCCTGAAATGACCTCGGACGCGTGATTGAAAAACTGGGAGAAAACAAACAGGGTCCGGTAAGACCTCCCGAACGGCTCAAATTGAAGTGTATAATACACGATTTTTCAGGATTCCAGGTCCCCGGAACAAAATTCTCCGGAAATCACATAGAAAGGTCGTCGGGTCAGATAAAGGCCACGCAAAATTTGAGTAGCAACAGAAGACATTTGAGGGTGCTGGTATGCCATAAACCACCATTCGTCGAATCTCGGATAATCGTGAAAAATGGATTAATGCACGTTTAATGCTCGTTATTTGAGGCTGAATCTAATAGGTTAACTCCTGAAATGACCTCGGTCGCGTGATTGAAAAACCGGGAGAAAAAGAAAATGGGTCCGGTACGACCTCCCGAACGGCTCAAATTGAAGTGTATAATACACGGTTTTTCGGGATTCCAGGGTCCCAGAACAAAACTCTCCGGAAATCACATAGAAAGTTCCTCGGGTCAGATAAAGCGGCCACGCAAAATTTGAGTAGCAACGGAAGACATTTGGGGGTGCCGGTATGCTATAAACAAGCATTCGTCGAAACTCGGATAATCGTGAAAAATGGATAAATGCTCGTTTAATGATCGTTATTTGAGGCTGAATCGAATAAGTTAACTCCTGAAATGACCTCGGACGCGTGATTGAAAACCGGGAGAAAAAAAAACAGTCCGGTAAGACCTCGAACGGCTCAAATTGAAGTGTATAATACACGGTTTTCGGGATTCAGGGGTCCCGTAACAAAATTCTCCGGAAATCACATAGAAAGTTCCTCGGGTCAGTTAAAAGCGGCCACGCAAAATTTGAGTAGCAACGGAAGACATTTGAGGGTGCTGGTATGCCATAAACCACCATTCGTCGAACCTCGGATAATCGTGAAAAATAGATTAATGCTCGTTATTTGAGGCTGAATCGAATAGGTTAACTCCTGAAATGACCTCGGACGCGTGATTGAAAAACCGGGAGAAAAAAAACAGGGTCCGGTAAGACCTCTCGAACGGCTCCAATTGAAGTATATAATACACGGTTTTTCGGAATTCCAGGGTCGCAGAACAAAATTCTCTGGAAATCAAATAGAAAGTTCATCGGGTCAGATAAGGCGGCCACGCAAAATTTGAGTAGCAACGGAAGACATTTGGGGGTGTCGGTATGCCATAAACCACCATTCGTCGAAACTCGGATAATCGTGAAAAATGGATTAATGCTCGTTTAATGCTCGTTACTTGAGGCTGAATCGAATAGGTTAACTCCTGAAATGACATTGGACGCGTGATTGAAAAACCGGGAGAAAAAGAAACAAGGTTCGGTACGACTTCCCGAATGGCTCAAATTGAAGTGTATAATACACGATTTTTCGGGATTCCAGGGTCCCGGAACAAAATTCTCCGGAAATCACATAGAAAGTTCCTCGGGTCAGATAAAGCGGCCACGCAAAATTTGAGCAGCAATGGAAGATATTTGGGGGTGCCGGTATGCTATAAACAAGCATTCGTCAAACCTCGGATAATCGTGAAAAATAGATTAATGCTCGTTATTTGAGGCTGAATCGAATAGCTTAACTTCTGAAATGACCTCGGACGCGTGATTGAAAAACCGGGAGAAAAAGAACAGGGTCCGGTAAGACCTCCCGAACGGCTCAAATTGATGTGTATAATACATGGTTTTTCGGGATTCCAGGGTCTCGGAACAAAATTCTCCGGAAATCACATAGAAAGTTCCTCGGGTCAGTTAAAAGCGGCCACGCAAAATTTGAGTAGCAACGGAAGACATTTGAGGGTGCTGGTATGCCATAAACCACCATTCGTCGAACCTCGGATAATCGTGAAAAATGGATTAATGCTCGTTTAATGCTCGTTATTTGAGGCTGAATCGAATAGGTTAAATCCTGAAATGACCTCGGACGCGTGATTGAAAAACCGGGAGAAATAGAAACAGGGTCCGGTACGACCTCCCGAACGGCTCAAATTGAAGTGTATAATACACGGTTTTTCGGGATTCCAAGGTCTCGGAACAAAATTCTCCGGAAATCACATAGAAAGTTCCTCGGGTAAGATAAAGCGGCCACGCAAAATTTGAGTAGCAACGGAAGACATTTGGGGGTGTCGGTATGCCATAAACCACCATTCGTCGAAACTCGGATAATCGTGAAAATGGATTAATGCTCGTTTAATGCTCGTTATTTGAGGCTGAATCTAATAGGTTAACTCCTGAAATGACCTCGGTCGCGTGATTGAAAAACCGGGAGAAAAAGAAAATGGGTCCGGTACGACCTCCCGAACGGCTCAAATTGAAGTGTATAATACACGGTTTTTCGGGATTCCAGGGTCCCAGAACAAAACTCTCCGGAAATCACATAGAAAGTTCCTCGGGTCAGATAAAGCGGCCACGCAAAATTTGAGTAGCAACGGAAGACATTTGGGGGTGCCGGTATGCTATAAACAAGCATTCGTCGAAACTCGGATAATCGTGAAAAATGGATAAATGCTCGTTTAATTATCGTTATTTGAGGCTGAATCGAATAAGTTAACTCCTGAAATGACCTCGGACGCGTGATTGAAAACCGGGAGAAAAAAAACAGAGTCCGGTAAGACCTCCCGAACGGCTCAAATTGAAGTGTATAATACACGGTTTTTCGGGATTCCAGGGTCCCGTAACAAAATTCTCCGGAAATCACATAGAAAGTTCCTCGGGTCAGTTAAAAGCGGCCACGCAAAATTTGAGTAGCAACGGAAGACATTTGAGGGTGCTGGTATGCCATAAACCACCATTCGTCGAACCTCGGATAATCGTGAAAAATAGATTAATGCTCGTTATTTGAGGCTGAATCGAATAGGTTAACTTCTGAAATGACCTCGGACGCGTGATTGAAAAACCGGGAGAAAAAAAACAGGGTCCGGTAAGACCTCTCGAACGGCTCCAATTGAAGTATATAATACACGGTTTTTCGGGATTCCAGGGTCGCGGAACAAAATTCTCTGGAAATCAAATAGAAAGTTCATCGGGTCAGATAAAGCGGCCACGCAAAATTTGAGTAGCAACGGAAGACATTTGGGGGTGTCGGTATGCCATAAACCACCATTCGTCGAAACTCGGATAATCGTGAAAAATGGATTAATGCTCGTTTAATGCTCGTTACTTGAGGCTGAATCGAATAGGTTAACTCCTGAAATGACATTGGACGCGTGATTGAAAAACCGGGAGAAAAAGAAACAAGGTTCGGTACGACTTCCCGAATGGCTCAAATTGAAGTGTATAATACACGATTTTTCGGGATTCCAGGGTCCCGGAACAAAATTCTCCGGAAATCACATAGAAAGTTCCTCGGGTCAGATAAAGCGGCCACGCAAAATTTAAGCAGCAATGGAAGATATTTGGGGGTGCCGGTATGCTATAAACAAGCATTCGTCAAACCTCGGATAATCGTGAAAAATAGATTAATGCTCGTTATTTGAGGCTGAATCGAATAGCTTAACTTCTGAAATGACCTCGGACGCGTGATTGAAAAACCGGGAGAAAAAGAACAGGGTCCGGTAAGACCTCCCGAACGGCTCAAATTGATGTGTATAATACATGGTTTTTCGGGATTCCAGGGTCTCGGAACAAAATTCTACGGAAATCACATAGAAAGTTCCTCGGGTCAGTTAAAAGCGGCCACGCAAAATTTGAGTAGCAACGGAAGACATTTGAGGGTGCTGGTATGCCATAAACCACCATTCGTCGAACCTCGGATAATCGTGAAAAATGGATTAATACTCGTTTAATGCTCGTTATTTGAGGCTGAATCGAATAGGTTAAATCCTGAAATGACCTCGGACGCGTGATTGAAAAACCGGGAGAAATAGAAACGGTGGTCCGCACGACCTCCCGAACGGCTCAAATTGAAGTGTATAATACACGGTTTTTCGGGATTCCAAGGTCTCGGAACAAAATTCTCCGGAAATCACATAGAAAGTTCCTCGGGTAATATAAAGCGGCCACGCAAAATTTGAGTAGCAACGGAAGACATTTGGGGGTGTCGGTATGCCATAAACCACCATTCGTCGAAACTCGGATAATCGTGAAAAATGGATTAATGCTCGTTTAATGCTCGTTACTTGAGGCTGAATCGAATAGGTTAACTCCTGAAATGACCTCGGACGCGTGATTGAAAAACCGGGAGAAAAAAAACGGGGTTCGGTACGACCTCCCGAATGGCTCAAATTGAAGTGTATAATACACGGTTTTTCGGGATTCCAGGGTCCCGGAACAAAATTCTACGGAAATCACATAGAAAGTTCCTCGGGTCAGATAAAGCGGCCACGCAAAATTTGAGCAGCAATGGAAGACATTTGGGGGTGCCGGTATGCTATAAACAAGCATTCGTCAAACCTCGGATAATCGTGAAAAATAGATTAATGCTCGTTATTTGAGGCTGAATCGAATAGCTTAACTTCTAAAATGACCTCGGACGCGTGATTGAAAAACCGGGAGAAAAAGAACAGGGTCCTGTAAGACCTCCAGAACGGCTCAAATTGAAGTGTATAATACATGGTTTTTCGGGATTCCAGGGTCTCGGAACAAAATTCTCCGGAAATCACATAGAAAGTTCCTCGGGTCAGTTAAAAGCGGCAACGCAAAATTTGAGTAGCAACGGAAGACATATGGGGGTGCCGGTATGCCATAAACCACCATTCGTCGAACCTCGGATAATCGTGAAAAATGGATTAATGCACGTTTAATGCTCGTTATTTGAGGCTGAATCAAATAGGTTAACTCCTGAAATGACCTCGGTCGCGTGATTGAAAAACCGGGAGAAAAAGAAAATGGGTCCGGTACGACCTCCCGAACGGCTCAAATTGAAGTGTATAATACACGGTTTTTCAGGATTCTAGGGTCCCAGAACAAAACTCTCCGGAAATCACATAGAAAGTTCCTCGGGTCAGATAAAGCGGCCACGCAAAATTTGAGTAGCAACGGAAGACATATGGGGGTGCCGGTATGCTATAAACAAGCATTCGTCGAAACTCGGATAATCGTGAAAAATGGATAAATGCTCGTTTAATGATCGTTATTTGAGGTTGAATCGAATAAGTTAACTCCTGAAATGACCTCGGAGGCGTGATTGAAAACCGGGAGAAAAAAAACAGGGTCCGGTAAGACCTCCCGAACGGCTCAAATTGAAGTGTATAATACACGGTTTTTCGGGATTCCAGGGTCCCGGAACAAAATTCTCCGGAAATCACATAGAAAGTTCCTCGGGTCAGTTAAAAGCGGCCACGCAAAATTTGAGTAGCAACGGAAGACATTTGAGGGTGCTGGTATGCCATAAACCACCATTCGTCGAACCTCGGATAATCGTGAAAAATAGATTAATGCTCGTTATTTGAGGCTGAATCGAATAGGTTAACTCCTGAAATGACCTCGGACGCGTGATTGAAAAACCGGGAGAAAAAAAACAGGGTCCGGTAAGACCTCTGGAACGGCTCAATTTGAAGTATATAATAAACGGTTTTTCGGGATTCCAGGGTAGCGGAACAAAATTCTCTGGAAATCAAATAGAAAGTTCATCGGGTCAGATAAAGCGGCCACGCAAAATTTGAGTAGCAACGGAAGACATTTGGGGGTGTCGGTATGCCATAAACCACCATTCGTCGAAACTCGGATAATCGTGAAAAATGGATTAATGGTCGTTTAATGCTCGTTACTTGAGGCTGAATCGAATAGGTTAACTCCTGAAATGACATTGGACGCGTGATTGAAAAACCGGGAGAAAAAGAAACAGGGTTCGGTACGACTTCCCGAATGGCTCAAATTGAAGTGTATAATACACGGTTTTTCGGGATTCCAGGGTCCCGGAACAAAATTCTCTGGAAATCAAATAAAAATTTCATCGGGTCAGATAAAGCGGCCACGCAAAATTTGAGTAGCAACGGAAGACATTTGGGGGTGTCGGTATGCCATAAACCACCATTCGTCGAAACTCGGATAATCGTGAAAAATGGATTAATGCTCGTTACTTGAGGCTGAATCGAATAGCTTAACTTCTGAAATGACCTCGGACGCGTGATTGAAAAACCGGGAGAAAAAGAACAGGGTCCGGTAAGACCTCCCGAACGGCTCAAATTGAAGTGTATAATACATGGTTTTTCGGGATTCCAGGGTCTCGGAACAAAATTCTCCGGAAATCACATAGAAAGTTCCTCGCGTCAGTTAAAAGCGGCCACGCAAAATTTGAGTAGCAACGGAAGACATTTGAGGGTGCTGGTATGCCATAAACCACCATTCGTCGAACCTCGGATAATCGTGAAAAATGGATTAATGCACGTTTACTGCTCGTTATTTGAGGCTGAATCAAATAGGTTAACTCCTGAAATGACCTCGGTCGCGTGATTTAAAAATCGGGAGAAAAAGAAAATGGGTCCGGTACGACCTCCCGAACGGCTCAAATTGAAGTGTATAATACACGGTTTTTCGGGATTCCAGGGTCCCAGAACAAAACTCTCCGGAAATCACATAGAAAGTTCCTCGGGTCAGATAAAGCGGCCACGCAAAATTTGAGTAGCAACGGAATACATTTGGGGGGCGCCGGTATGCTATAAACAAGCATTCGTCGAAACTCGGATAATCGTGAAAAATGGACAAATGCTCGTTTAATGATCGTTATTTGAGGCTGAATCGAATAAGTTAACTCCTGAAATGACCTCGGACGCGTGATTGAAAACCGGGAGAAAAAAAACAGGGTCCAGTAAGACCTCCCGAACGGCTCAAATTGAAGTGTATAATACACGGTTTTTCGGGATTCCAGGGTCCCGGAACAAAATTCTCCGGAAATCACATAGAAAGTTCCTCGGGTCGATAAAGCGGCCACGCAAAATTTGAGTAGCAACGGAAGACATTTGGGGTCTTTGGTATGCCATAAACCACCATTCGTCGAACCTCGGATAATCGTGAAAAATAGATTAATGCTCGTTTAATGCTCGTTATTTGAGGCTGAATCGAATAGGTTAACTTCTGAAATGACCTCGGACGCGTGATTGAAAAACCGGGAGAAAAAAAACAGGGTCCGGTAAGACCTCTCGAATGGCTCAAATTGAAGTATATAATACACGGTTTTTCGGGATTCCAGGGTCGTGGAACAAAATTCTCTGGAAATCAAATAAAAATTTCATCGGGTCAGATAAAGCGGCCACGCAAAATTTGAGTAGCAACGGAAGACATTTGGGGGTGTCGGTATGCCATAAACCACCATTCGTCGAAACTCGGATAATCGTGAAAAATGGATTAATGCTCGTTACTTGAGGCTGAATCGAATAGGTTAACTCCTGAAATGACATTGGACGCGTGATTGAAAAACCGGGAGAAAAAGAAACAGGATTCGGTACGACTTCCCGAATGGCTCAAATTTAAGTGTATAATACACGGTTTTTCGGGATTCCAGGGTCCCGGAACAAAATTCTCCGGAAATCACATAGAAAGTTCCTCAGTCGATAAAGCGCCACGCAAAATTTGAGCAAAGAATGGAAGACATTTGGGGGTGCCGGTATGCTATAAACAAGCATTCGTCAAACCTCGGATAATCATGAAAAATAGATTAATGCTCGTTATTTGAGGCTGAATCGAATAGCTTAACTTCTGAAATGACCTCGGACGCGTGATTGAAAAACCGGAGAAAAGAACGTGGTCCGGTAAGACCTCCCGAACGGCTCAAATTGAAGTGTATAATACATGGTTTTTCGGGATTCCGGGGTCTCGGAACAAAATTCTCCGGAAATCACATAGAAAGTTCCTCGGGTCGATAAAGCGGCCACGCAAAATTTGAGTAGCAACGGAAGACATTTGAGGGTGCTGGTATGCCATAAACCACCATTCGTCGAACCTCGGATAATCGTGAAAAATGGATTAATGCACGTTTAATGCTCGTTATTTGAGGCTGAATCAAATAGGTTAACTCCTGAAATGACCTCGGTCGCGTGATTTAAAAACCGGGAGAAAAAGAAAATGGGTCCGCACGACCTCCCGAACGGCTCAAATTGAAGTGTATAATACACGGTTTTTCGGGATTCCGGGGTCCCAGAACAAAATTCTCCGGAAATCACATAGAAAGTTCCTCGGGTCGAGATAAAGCGCGCCACGCAAAATTTGAGTAGCAACGGAAGACATTTGGGGGGCGCCGGTATGCTATAAACAAGCATTCGTCGAAACTCGGATAATCGTGAAAAATGGACAAATGCTCGTTTAATGATCGTTATTTGAGGCTGAATCGAATAAGTTAACTCCTGAAATGACCTCGGACGCGTGACTGAAAAACCGGAGAAAAAAAAACAGGGTCCAGAAGACCTCTGAACGGCTCAAATTGAAGTGTATAATACACGGTTTTTCGGGATTCGGTGGTCCCGGAACAAAATTCTCCGGAAATCACATAAAAAGTTCCTCGGGTCGATAAAGCGGCCACGCAAAATTTGAGTAGCAACGGAAGACATTTGAGGGTGCTGGTATGCCATAAACCACCATTCGTCGAACCTCGGATAATCGTGAAAAATAGATTAATGCTCGTTTAATGCTCGTTATTTGAGGCTGAATCGAATAGGTTAACTTCTGAAATGACCTCGGACGCGTGATTGAAAAATCGGGAGAAAAAAAACAGGGTCCGGTAAGACCTCTTGAACGACTCAAATTGAAGTATATAATACACGGTTTTTCGGGATTCCAGGGTCGTGGAACAAAATTCTCTGGAAATCAAATAAAAATTTCATCGGGTCAGATAAAGCGGCCACGCAAAATTTGAGTAGCAACGGAAGACATTTGGGGGTGTCGGTATGCCATAAACCACCATTCGTCGAAACTCGGATAATCGTGAAAAATGGATTAATGCTCGTTACTTGAGGCTGAATCGAATAGGTTAACTCCTGAAATGACATTGGACGCGTGATTGAAAAACCGGGAGAAAAAGAAACAGGATTCGGTACGACTTCCCGAATGGCTCAAATTGAAGTGTATAATACACGGTTTTTCGGGATTCCAGGGTCCCGGAACAAAATTCTCCGGAAATCACATAGAAAGTTCCTCGGGTCAGATAAAGCGGCCACGCAAAATTTGAGCAGTAATAGAAGACATTTGGGGGTGCCGGTATGCTATAAACAAGCATTCGTCAAACCTCGGATAATCGTGAAAAATAGATTAATGCTCGTTATTTGAGGCTGAATCGTATAGCTTAACTTCTGAAATGACCTCGGACGCGTGATTGAAAAACCGGGAGAAAAAGAACAGGGTCCGGTAAGACCTCCCGAACGGCTCAAATTGAAGTGTATAATACATGGTTTTTCGGGATTCCAGGGTCTCGGAACAAAATTCTCCGGAAATCACATAGAAAGTTCCTCGGGTCGATAAAGCGGCCACGCAAAATTTGAGTAGCAACGGAAGACATTTGAGGGTGCTGGTATGCCATAAACCACCACTCGTCGAACCTCGGATAATCGTGAAAAATGGATTAATGCACGTTTAATGCTCGTTATTTGAGGCTGAATCAAATAGGTTAACTCCTGAAATGACCTCGGTCGCGTGATTGAAAAACCGGGAGAAAAAGAAAATGGGTCCCGTACGACCTCCCGAACGGCTCAAATTGAAGTGTATAATACACGGTTTTTCGGGATTCCAGGGTCCCAGAACAAAACTCTCCGGAAATCACATAGAAAGTCCTCGGGTCAGATAAAGCGGCCACGCAAAATTTGAGTAGCAACGGAAGACATTTAGGGGTGCCGGTATGCTATATACAAGCATTCGTCGAAACTCGGATAATCGTGAAAAATGGATAAATGCTCGTTTAATGATCGTTATTTGAGGCTGAATCGAATAAGTTAACTCCTGAAATGACCTCGGACGCGTGATTGAAAACCGGGAGAAAAAAAACAGGGTCCGGTAAGACCTCCCGAACGGCTCAAATTGAAGTGTATAATACACGGTTTTTCGGGATTCCAGGGTCCCGGAACAAAATTCTCCGGAAATCACATAGAAAGTTCCTCGGGTCAGTTAAAAGCGGCCACGAAAATTTTGAGTAGCAACGGAAGACATTTGAGGGTGTTGGTATGCCATAAACCACCATTCGTCGAACCTCGGATAATCGTGAAAAATAGATTAATGCTCGTTTAATGCTCGTTATTTGAGGCTGAATCGAATAGATAACTCCTGAAATGACCTCGGACGCGTGATTGAAAAACCGGGAGAAAAAAAACAGGGTCCGGTAAGACCTCTCGAACGTCTCAAATTGAAGTATATAATACACGGTTTTTCGGGATTCCAGGGTCGCGGAACAAAATTCTCTGGAAATCAAATAGAAAGTTCATCGGGTCAGATAAAGCGGCCACGCAAAATTTGAGTAGCAACGGAAGACATTTGGGGGTGTCGGTATGCCATAAACCACCATTCGTCGAAACTCGGATAATCGTGAAAAATGGATTAATGCTCGTTACTTGAGGCTGAATCGAATAGGTTAACTCCTGAAATGACATTGGACGCGTGATTGAAAAACCGGGAGAAAAAGAAACAGGGTTCGGTACGACTTCCCGAATGGCTCAAATTGAAGTGTATAATACACGGTTTCGGGATTCGTGGTCCCGGAACAAAATTCTCCGGAAATCACATAGAAAGTTCCTCGGGTCAGATAAAGCGGCCACGCAAAATTTGAGCAGCAATGGAAGACATTTGGGGGTGCCGGTATGCTATAAACAAGCATTCGTCGAACCTCGGATAATCGTGAAAAATAGATTAATGCTCGTTATTTGAGGCTGAATCGAATAGCATAACTTCTGAAATGACCTCGGACGCGTGATTGAAAAACCGGGAGAAAAAGAACAGGGTCCGGTAAGACCTCCCGAACGGCTCAAATTGAAGTGTATAATACATGGTTTTTCGGGATTCCAGGGTCTCGGAACAAAATTCTCCGGAAATCACATAGAAAGTTCCTCGGGTCAGTTAAAAGCGGCCACGCAAAATTTGAGTAGCAACGGAAGACATTTGAGGGTGCTGGTATGCCATAAACCACCATTCGTCGAACCTCGGATAATCGTGAAAAATGGATTAATGCACGTTTAATGCTCGTTATTTGAGGCTGAATCAAATAGGTTAACTCCTGAAATGACCTCGGTCGCGTGATTGAAAAACCGGGAGAAAAAGAAAATGGGTCCGGTACGACCTCCCGAACGGCTCAAATTGATGTGTATAATACACGGTTTTTCGGGATTCCAGGGTCCCAGAACAAAACTCTCCGGAAATCACATAGAAAGTTTCTCGGGTCAGATAAAGCGGCCACGCAAAATTTGAGTAGCAACGGAAGACATTTGGGGATGCCGGTATGCTATAAACAAGCATTCGTCGATACTCGGATAATCGTGAAAAATGGATAAATGCTCGTTTAATGATCGTTATTTGAGGCTGAATCGAATAAGTTAACTCCTGAAATGACCTCGGATGCGTGATTGAAAACCGGGAGAAAAAAAACAGGGTCCGGTAAGACCTCCCGAACGGCTCAAATTGAAGTGTATAATACACGGTTTTTCGGGATTCCAGGGTCCCGGAACAAAATTCTCCGGAAATCACATAGAAAGTTCCTCGGGTCAGTTAAAAGCGGCCACGCAAAATTTGAGTAGCAACGGAAGACATTTGAGGGTGCTGGTATGCCATAAACCACCATTCGTCGAACCTCGGATAATCGTGAAAAATAGATTAATGATCGTTTAATGCTCGTTATTTGAGGCTGAATCGAATAGGTTAACTCCTGAAATGACCTCGGACGCGTGATTGAAAAACCGGAGAAAAAACAGGTCGGTAAGACCTCCGAACGGCTCAAATTGAAGTGTATAATACACGGTTTTCGGGATTCCGGGGTCCCGGAACAAAATTCTCCGGAAATCACATAGAAAGTTCCTCGGGTCGATAAAGCGGCCACGCAAAATTTGAGTAGCAACGGAAGACATTTAAGGGTGCTGGTATGCCATAAACCACCATTCGTCGAACCTCGGATAATCGTGAAAAATGGATTAATGCTCATTATTTGAGGCTGAATCGAATAGGTTAACTCCTTAAATGACCTCGGACGCGTGATTGAAAAACCGGGAGAAAAAGAACAGGATCCGGTAAGACCTCCCGAACGGCACAAATTGAAGTGTATAATACACGGTTTTTCGGGATTCCAGGGTCCCAGAACAAAATTCTCCGGAAATCACATAGAAAGTTCCTCGGGTCAGATAAAGCGGCCACGCAAAATTTGAGCAGCAATGGAAGACATTTGGGGGTGCCGGTATGCTATAAACAAGCATTCGTCGAAACTCGGATAATCGTGAAAAATGGATAGATGCTCGTTTAATGATCGTTATTTGAGGCTGAATCGAATAAGTTAACTCCTGAAATGACCTCGGACGCGTGATTGAAAAACCGGGAGAAAAAAAACAGGGTCCGGTTAGACCTCCCGAACGGTTCAAATTGATGTGTATAATACACGGTTTTTCGGGATTCCAGGGTCCCGGAACAAAATTCTCCGGAAATCACATAGAAAGTTCCTCGGGTCAGATAAAGCGGCCACGCAAAATTTGAGCAGCAATGGAAGACATTTGGGGGTGCCGGTATGCTATAAACAAGCATTCGTCGAACCTCGGATAATCGTGAAAAATAGATTAATGCTCGTTATTTGAGGCTGAATCGAATAGCTTAACTCCTGAACTAACCTCGGACGCGTGATTGAAAAACCGGGAGAAAAAGAACAGGGTCCGGTAAGACCTCTCGAACGGCTCAAATTGAAGTGTATAATACATGGTTTTTCGAGATTCCAGGGTCTCGGAACAAAATTCTCCGGAAATCACATAGAAAGTTCCTCGGGTCAGTTAAAAGCGGCCACGCAAAACTTGAGTAGCAACGGAAGACATTTGAGGGTGCTAGTATGCCATAAACCACTATTCGTCGAATCTCGGATAATCGTGAAAAATAGACTAATGCTCGTTTAATACTCGTTATTTGAGGCTGAATCGAATAGGTTAACTCTTGAAATGACCTCGGACGCGTGATTGAAAAACCGGGAGAAAAAGAACAGGGTCCGGAAGACCTCCCGAACGGCTCAAATTGAAGTGTATAATACACGGTTTTTCGGGATTCAAGGGTTATGGAACAAAATTCTCCGGAAATCACATAGAAAGTTTCCCGGGTCAGATAATGCGGCCACGCAAAATTTGAGTAACAACGCAAGACATTTGGGGGTGTTGGTATGCCATAAACCACCATTCATCGAACCTCGGATAATCGTGAAAAATGGATTAATGCTCGTTTAATGCTCGTTATTTGAGGCTGAATCGAATAGGTTAACTCCTGAAATGACTTCGGACGCGTGATTGAAAATCTGGGAGAAAAAGAAACAGGGTCCAGTACGACCTCCAGAACGGCTCAAATTGAAGTGTATAATACACGGTTTTTCGGGATTCCAGGGTCCCGGAACAAAATTCTCCGAAAATCACATAGAAATTTTCTCGGGTCAGATAAAGCGGCCACGCAAAATTTGAGTAGCAACGGAAGACATTTGAGGGTGCTGGTATGCCATAAACCACCATTCGTCGAAACTCGGATAATCGTGAAAAATGGATTAATGCTCGTTTAATGCTCGTTATTAGAGGCTGAATCGAATAGGTTAACTCCTGAAATGACTTCGGACGCGTGATTGAAAATCCGGGAGAAAAAGAAAATGGGTCCGGTACGACCTCCCGAACGGCTCAAATTGAAGTGTATAATACACGGTTTTTCGGGATTCCAGGGTCCCTGAACTAAATTCTCCGGAAATCACATAGAAAGTTCCTCGGGTCAGACAAAGCGGCCACGCAAAATTTGAGGAGCAACGGAAGACATTTGGGGGTGTCGGTATGCCATAAACCACCATTCGTCGAACCTCGGATAATCGTGAAAAATGGATTAATGCTCGTTCAATGATCGTTATTTGAGGCTGAATCGAATAAGTTAACTCCTGAAATGACCTCGGACGCGTGATTGAAAAACCGGGAGAAAAAAAACAGCGTCCGGTAAGACCTCCCGAACGGCTCAAATTGAAGTTTATAATACACGGTTTTTCGGGATTCCAGGGTCCCGGAACAAAATTCTCCGGAAATCACATAGAAAGTTCCTCGGGTAAGATAAAGCGGTCACGCAAAATTTGAGCAGCAATGGAAGACATTTGAGGGTGCCGGTATGCCATAAAAAAGCATTCGTCGAACCTCGGATAATCGTGAAAAATAGATTAATGCTCGTTATTTGAGGCTGAATCGAATAGGTTAACTCTTGAAATGACCTCGGACGCGTGATTGAAAAACCGGGAGAAAAAGAACAGGGTCCGGAAGACCTCCCGAACGGCTCAAATTGAAGTGTATAATACACGGTTTTTCGGGATTCAAGGGTTATGGAACAAAATTCTCCGGAAATCACATAGAAAGTTTCCCGGGTCAGATAATGCGGCCACGCAAAATTTGAGTAACAACGCAAGACATTTGGGGGTGTTGGTATGCCATAAACCACCATTCATCGAACCTCGGATAATCGTGAAAAATGGATTAATGCTCGTTTAATGCTCGTTATTTGAGGCTGAATCGAATAGGTTAACTCCTGAAATGACTTCGGACGCGTGATTGAAAATCAGAGAGAAAAAGAAACGTGGTCCAAGACGACCTCCGGAACGGCTCAAATTGAAGTGTATAATACACGGTTTTTCGGGATTCCAGGGTCCCGGAACAAAATTCTCCGAAAATCACATAGAAATTTTCTCGGGTCAGATAAAGCGGCCACGCAAAATTTGAGTAGCAACGGAAGACATTTGAGGGTGCTGGTATGCCATAAACCACCATTCGTCGAAACTCGGATAATCGTGAAAAATGGATTAATGCTCGTTTAATGCTCGTTATTAGAGGCTGAATCGAATAGGTTAACTCCTGAAATGACTTCGGACGCGTGATTGAAAATCCGGGAGAAAAAGAAAATGGGTCCGGTACGACCTCCCGAACGGCTCAAATTGAAGTGTATAAATACACGGTTTTGGGATTCGTGGTCCCGAACAAAATTCTCCGGAAATCACATAGAAAGTTCCTCGGGTAAGATAAAGCGGTCACGCAAAATTTGAGCAGCAATGGAAGACATTTGAGGGTGCCGGTATGCCATAAACAAGCATTCGTCGAACCTCGGATAATCGTGAAAAATAGATTAATGCTCGTTATTTGAGGCTGAATCGAATAGGTTAACTCCTGAAATGACTTCGGACGCGTGATTGAAAAACCGGGAGAAAAAGAACAGGGTCCGGTAAGACCTCTCGAACGGCTCAAATTGAAGTATATAATACACGGTTTTTCGGGATTCCAGGGTCCCGGAACAAAATTCTCCGGAAATCACATAGAAAGTTCCTCGGGTCAGATAAAGCGGTGACGCAAAATTTGAGTAGCAATGTAAGACATTTGGGGGTGCCGGTATGCCATAAACCACCATTCGTCGAACCTCGGATAATCGTGAAAAATGGATTAATGCCTGTTTAATGCTCGTTATTTGAGGTTGAATCGAATAGATTAACTCTTGAAATGACCTCGGACGCGTAATTGAAAAACCGGGAGAAAAAGAAAATGGGCCTGTTACGACCTCCCGAACGGCTCAAATTGAAGTAATATAATACACGGTTTTTCAGGATTCCAGGGTCCCGGAACAAAATTCTTCGGAAATCACACAGAAAGTTCGTCGGGTCAGATAAAGCGGCCACGCAAAATTTGAGTAGCAACGGAAGACATTTGGGGGTGCCGGTATGCTATAAACCGCCATTCGTCGAAACTCGGATAATCGTGAAAAATGGATTAATGCCCGTTTAATGCTCGTTATTTGAGGCTGAATCGAATAGGTTAACTCTCGAAATGACCTCGGACGCGTGATTGAAAAATCGGGAGAAAAAGAAACAGGGTCCGGTACGACCTCCCGAACGGCTCAAATTGAAGTGTATTATACACGGTTTTTCGGGATTCCAGGGTCCCGGAACAAAATTCTCTGAAAATCACATAGAAAGTTTCCCGGGTCAGATAAAGCGGCCACGCAAAATTTGAGTAACAACGGAAGACATTTGGGGGTGTTGGTATGCCATAAACCACCATTCATCAAACCTCGGATAATCGTGGAAAATGGATTAATGCTCGTTTAATCCTCGTTATTTGAGGTTGAATCGAATAGCTTAACTCCTGAAATGACCTCGGACGCGTGATTGAAAACCGGGAGAAAAAGAACAGGGTCCGGTAAGACCTCCAGAACGGCTCAAATTGAAGTGTATAATACACGGTTTTTCGGGATTCCAGGGTTATGGAACAAAATTCTCCGGAAATCACATAGAAAGTTCCTCGGGTCAGATAAAGCGGCCACGCAAAATTTAAGTAGCAACCGAAGACATTTGGGGGTGCCGGTATGCCATAAACCACCATTAGTCGAACCTCGGACAATCGTGAAAAATGGATTAATGCCCGTTTAATGCTCGTTATTTGAGGCTGAATCGAATAGGTTCACTCATGAAATGACCTCAGACGTGTGATTGAAAAACCTGGAGAAAAAGAAACAGGGTCCAGTACGACCTCCCGAACGGCTCAAATTGAAGTGTATAATACACGGTTTTTCGGGATTCCAGGGTCCCGGAACAAAATTCTCCGAAAATCACATAGAAATTTTCTCGGGTCAGATAAAGCGGCCACGCAAAATTTGAGTAGCAACGGAAGACATTTGATGGTGCTCGTATGCCATAAACCACCATTCGTCGAACCTCGGATAATCGTGAAAAATGGATTAATGCTCGTTTAATGCTCGTTATTTGAGGCTGAATCGAATAGGTTAACTCCTGAAATGACTTCGAACGCGTGATTGAAAATCCGGGAGAAAAAGAAAATGGGTCCGGTACGACCTCCCGAACGGCTCAAATTGAAGTGTATAATACACGGTTTTTCGGGATTCCAGGGTCCCGGAACTAAATTCTCCGGAAATCATATAGAAAGTTCCTCCGGTAAGACAAAGCGGCTACGCAAAATTTGAGGAGCAACGGAAGACATTTGGGGGTGTCGGTATGCCATAAACCACCATTCGTCGAACCTCGGATAATCGTGAAAAATGGATTAATTCTCGTTTAATGATCGTTATTTGAGGCTGAATTGAATAAGTTCTGTAATGACCTCGGACGCGTGATTGAAAAACCGGGAGAAAAAAAACAGGGTCCGGTAAGACCTCCCAAACGGTTCAAATTGAAGTGTATAATACACGGTTTTTCGGGATTCCAGGGTCCCGGAACAAAATTCTCCGGAAATCACATAGAAAGTTCCTCGGGTCAGATAAAGCGGCCACGCAAAATTTGAGCAGCAATGGAAGACATTTGGGGGTGCCGGTATGCCATAAACAAGCATTCGTCGAACCTCGGATAATCGTGAAAAATAGATTAATGATCGTTATTTGAGGCTAAATCGAATAGGCTAACTCCTGAAATGACCTCGGACGCGTGATTGAAAAACCGGGAGAAAAAGAATAGGGTCCGGTAAGACCTCTCGAACGGCTCAAATTGAAGTATATAATACACGGTTTTTCGGGATTCCAGGGTCCCGGAACAAAATTCTCCGGAAATCACATAGAAAGTTCCTCGGGTCAGATAAAGCGGCCACGCAAAATTTGAGTAGCAATGTAAGACATTTGGGGGTGCGGGTATGCCATAAACCACCATTCGTCGAACCTTGGATAATCGTGAAAAATGGATTAATGCATGTTTAATGCTCGTTATTTGAGGTTGAATCTAATAGGTTAACTCTTGAAATGACCTCGGACGCGTAACTGAAAAACCGGGAGAAAAAGAAACAGGGTCTGGTACGACCTCCCAAACGGCTCAAACTGAAGTGTATAATACAGGGTTTTTCGGGATTCCAGGGTCCCGGAACAAAATTCTCCGGTAATCACATAGAAAGTTCATCGGGTCAGATAAAGCGGCCACGCAAAATTTTAGTAGCAACGGAAGACATTTGGGAGTGTCGGTATGCCATAAACCACCATTCGTCGAACCTCGGAAAATCGTGAAAAATGGATTAATGCTCGTTTAATGCTCGTTATTTGAGGCTGAATCAAATAGGTTAACTCCTGAAATGACCTCGGACGTGTGATTGAAAAACCGGGAGAAATAGAGACAGAGTCCGGTACGACCTCCCGAACGGCTCAAATTGAAGTGTATAATACACGGTTTTTCGGGATTCCAGGGTCCCAGAACAAAATACTCCGGAAATCACATCGAAAGTTTCTCGGGTCAGATAAAGCGGCCACACAAAATTTGAGTAGCAACGGAAGACATTTGAGGGTGCTGGTATGCCATAAACCACCATTCGTCGAACCTCGGATAATCGTGAAAAATGGAATAATGCTCGTTTAATGCTCGTTATTTGAGGCTGAATCAAATAGGTTAACTCCTGAAATGACCTCGGACGCGTGATTGAAAAAACGGAAGAAAAAGAACAGGGTCCGGTAAGACCTCTCGAATGGCTCAAATTAAAGTATATATAATACACGGTTTTTCGGGATTCCAGGGTCCCGGAACAAAATACTCCGGAAATCACATAGAAAGTTTCTCGGGTCAGATAAAGCGGCCACGCAAAATTTGAGTAGCAACGGAAGACATTTGAGGGTGCTGGTATGCCATAAACCACCATTCGTCGAACCTCGGATAATCGTGAAAAATGGATTAATGCTCGTTTAATGCTCGGTATTTGAGGCTGAATCGAATAGGTTCACTCATGAAATGACCTCAGACGCGTGATTGAAAAACCGGGAGAAAAAGAAACAGGGTCCAGTACTACCTCCCGAACGGCTCAAATTGAAGTGTATAATACACGGTTTTTCGGGATTCCAGGGTCTCGGAACAAAATTCTCCGAAAATCACATAGAAAGTTTCTCGGGTCAGATAAAGCGGCCACGAAAAATTTGAGTAGCAACGGAAGACATTTGAGGGTGCTGGTATGCCATAAACCACCATTCGTCGAACCTTGGATAATCGTGAAAAATGGATTAATTCTCGTTTAATGCTCGTTATTGGAGGCTGAATCGAATAGGTTAACTCCTGAAATGACTTCGGACGCGTGATTGAAAAACCGGGAGAAAAAGAAAATGGGTCCGGTACGACCTCCCGAACGACTCAAATTGAAGTGTATAATACACGGTTTTTCGGAATTCCAGGGTCCGGAACTAAATTCTCCGAAAATAACATAGAAAGTTCCTCGGGTCAGACAAAGCGGCCACGCAAAATTTGAGTAGCAACGGAAGACATTTGGGGGTGTCGGTATGCCATAAACCACCATTCGTCGAACCTCGGATAATCGTGAAAAATGGATTAATGCCCGTTTAATGCTCGTTATTGGAGGCTGAATCGAATAGGTTAACTCTTGAAATGACCTCGGACGCGTAATTGAAAAACCGGGAGAAAAGAAAACGGGGGTCCGCACGACCTCCCGAACGGCTCAAATTGAAGTGTATAAGACAGGGTTTTTCGGGATTCCAGGGTCCCGGAACAAAATTCTCCGGAAATCACATAGAAAGTTCCTCGGGTCAGATAAGGAGGCCACACAAAATTTGAGTAGCAACGGAAGACATTTGGGGGTGCCGGTATGCCATAAACCACCATTCGTCGAACCTCGGACAATCGTGAAAAATGGATTAATGCCCGTTTAATGCTCGTTATTTGAGGCTGAATCGAATAGGTTCACTCCTGAAATGACCTGAGACGCGTGACTGAAAAACCGGGAGAAAAAGAAACAGGGTCCGGTACGACCTCCCGAACGGCTCAAATTGAAGTGTATAATACACGGTTTTTCGAGATTCCAGGGTCCCGGAACAACATTCTCCGGAAATCACATATAAAGTTCCTCGGGTCAGATAAAGCGGCCACGCAAAATTTGAGCAGCAATGGAAGACATTTGGGGGTGCCGGTATGCCATAAACAAGCATTCGTCGAACCTCGGATAATCGCGAAAAATGGATTAATGCCTGTTTAATGCTCGTTATTTGAGGTTGAATCGAATAGGTTAACTCTTGAAATGACCTTGGACGCGTGATTGAAAAACCGGGAGAAAAAGAAACAGGGTCCGGTACGACCTCCCAAACGGCTCAAACTGAAGTGTATAATACACGGTTTTTCGGGATTCCAGGGTCCCGGAAATCACATAGAAAGTTCCTCGGGTCAGATAAAGCGGCCACGCAAAATTTGAGTAGCAACGGAAGACATTTGGGGGTGTCGGTATGCCATAAACCACCATTCGTCGAACCTCGGATAATCGTGAAAAATGGATTAATGCTCGTTTAATGCTCGTTATTGGAGGCTGAATCAAATAGGTTAACTCCTGAAATGACCTCGGACGCGTGATTGAAAAACCGGGAGAAATAGAGACAGGGTCCGGTACGACCTCCCGAACGGCTCAAATTGAAGTGTATAATACACGGTTTTTCGGGATTCTAGGGTCCCGGAACAAAATTCTCCGGAAATCACATAGAAAGTTCCTCGGGTCAGATAAAGAGGCCACGCAAAATTTGAGTAGCAGCGGAAGACATTTGAGGGTGCCGGTATGCCATAAACCACCATTCGTCGAAACTCGGACAATCGTGAAAAATGGATTAATGCCCGTTTAATGCTCGTTATTTGAGGCTGAATCGAATAGGTTCACTCCTGAAATGACCGAGACGCGTGTTGAAAAACCGGGAGAAAAAGAAACAGGGTCCGGTACGACCTCCCGAACGGCTCAAATTGAAGTGTATAATACACGGTTTTTCGAGATTCCAGGGTCCCGGAACAAAATACTCCGGAAATCACATAGAAAGTTTCTCGGGTCAGATAAAGCGGGCACGCAAAATTTGAGTAGCAACGGAAGACATTTGAGGGTGCTGGTATGCCATAAACCACCATTCGTCGAACCTCGGATAATCGTGAAAAATGGATTAATGCTCGTTTAATGCTCGTTATTTGAGGCTGAATTGAATAGGTTAACTCCTGAATTAACCTCGGACGCGTGATTGAAAAACCGGGAGAAAAAGAAACAGGTCGAGCACGACCTCCCGAACGGCTCAAATTGAAGTGTATAATACATGGTTTTTTGGGATTCCAGGGTCTCGGAACAAAATTCTCCGGAAATCACATAGAAAGTTCCTCGGGTCGATTAAAAGCAGCCACGCAAAATTTGAGTAGCAAAGGAAGACATTTGAGGGTCTTTGGTATGCCATAAACCACCATTCGTCGAACCTCGGATAATCGTAAAAAATGGATTAATGCTCGTTTAATGCTCGTTATTTGAGGCTGAATCGCATAGGTTAACTCTTGAATTGACCTCGGACGCGTGATTAAAAAATTGGGAGAAAAAGAAAATGGGTCCAGTACGACCTCCCGAACGGCTCGAATTGAAGTGTATAAAACACGGTTTTTCGGGATTCCAGGGTCCCAGAACAAAATTCTCCGGAAATCACATAGAAAGTTCCTCGGGTCAGATAAAGAGGCCACGCAAAATTTGAGTAGCAACGGAAGACATTTGGGGGTGCCGGTATGCCATAAACCACCATTCGTCGAAGCTCGGACAATCGTGAAAAATGGATTAATGCCCGTTTAATGCTCGTTATTTGAGGCTGAATCGAATAGGTTCACTCCTGAAATGACCTGAGACGCGTGACTGAAAAACCGGGAGAAAAAGAAACAGGGTCCGGTACGACCTCCCGAACGGCTCAAATTGAAGTGTATAATACACGGTTTTTCGAGATTCCAGGGTCCCGGAACAACATTCTCCGGAAATCACATATAAAATTCCTCGGGTCAGATAAAGCGGCCACGCAAAATTTGAGCAGCAATGGAAGACATTTGGGGGTGCCGGTATGCCATAAACAAGCATTCGTCGAACCTCGGACAATCGCGAAAAATGGATTAATGCCCGTTTAATGCTCGTTATTTGAGGCTTAATCGAATAGGTTCACTCCTGAAATGACCGAGACGCGTGTTTGAAAAACCGGGAGAAAAAAACAGGGTCCGATCGACCTCCCGAACGGCTCAAATTGAAGTGTATAATACACGGTTTTTGAGATTCCAGGGTCCCGGAACAAAATACTCCGGAAATCACATAGAAAGTTTCTCGGGTCGAGATAAAGCGGGCACGCAAAATTTGAGTAGCAACGGAAGACATTTGAGGGTCTTTGGTATGCCATAAACCACCATTCGTCGAACCTCGGATAATCGTGAAAAATGGATTAATGCTCGTTTAATGCTCGTTATTTGAGGTGAATCGAATAGGTTAACTCCTGAATTAACCTCGGACGCGTGATTGAAAAACCGGGAGAAAAAAAACTTGGTCGCACGACCTCCCGAACGGCTCAAATTGAAGTGTATAATACATGGTTTTTTGGGATTCCAGGGTCTCGGAACAAAATTCTCCGGAAATCACATAGAAAGTTCCTCGGGTCGATTAAAAGCAGCCACGCAAAATTTGAGTAGCAACGGAAGACATTTGAGGGTCTTTGGTATGCCATAAACCACCATTCTTCGAACCTCGGATAATCGTAAAAAATGGATTAATGCTCGTTTAATGCTCGTTATTTGAGGCTGAATCGCATAGGTTAACTCTTGAATTGACCTCGGACGCGTGATTAAAAAATTGGGAGAAAAAGAAAATGGGTCTGTCGACCTCCCGAAGCGGCTCGAATTGAAGTGTATAAAACACGGTTTGCCGGGATTCCGGGGTCCAGAACAAAATTCTCCGGAAATCACATAGAAAGTTCCTCGGGTCAGATAAAGAGGCCACGCAAAATTTGAGTAGCAACGGAAGACATTTGGGGGTGCCGGTATGCCATAAACCACCATTCGTCGAACCTCGGACAATCGTGAAAAATGGATTAATGCCCGTTTAATGCTCGTTATTTGAGGCTGAATCGAATAGGTTCACTCACGAAATGACCGAGACGCGTGGACTGAAAAACCGGGAGAAAAAGAAACGTGGTCCCAGACGACCTCCCGAACGGCTCAAATTGAAGTGTATAATACACGGTTTTTCGAGATTCCAGGGTCCCGGAACAACATTCTCCGGAAATCACATATAAAGTTCCTCGGGTCAGATAAAGCGGCCACGCAAAATTTGAGCAGCAATGGAAGACATTTGGGGGTGCCGGTATGCCATAAACAAGCATTCGTCGAACCTCGGATAATCGCGAAAAATGGATTAATGCCTGTTTAATGCTCGTTATTTGAGGTTGAATCGAATAGGTTAACTCTTGAAATGACCTTGGACGCGTGATTGAAAAACCGGGAGAAAAAGAAACAGGGTCCGGTACGACCTCCCAAACGGCTCAAACTGAAGTGTATAATACACGGTTTTTCGGGATTCGGGTTCCCGGAACAAAATTCTCCGGAAATCACATAGAAAGTTCCTCGGGTCGGATAAAGCGGCCACGCAAAATTTGAGTAGCAACGGAAGACATTTGGGGGTGTCGGTATGCCATAAACCACCATTCGTCGAACCTCGGATAATCGTGAAAAATGGATTAATGCTCGTTTAATGCTCGTTATTGAGGTGAATCAAATAGGTTAACTCCTGAAATGACCTCGGACGCGTGATTGAAAAACCGGGAGAAATAGAGACGGGTCCCGCACGACCTCCCGAACGGCTCAAATTGAAGTGTATAATACACGGTTTTTCGGGATTCTAGGGTCCAGAACAAAATTCTCCGGAAATCACATAGAAAGTTCCTCGGGTCAGATAAAGAGGCCACGCAAAATTTGAGTAGCAACGGAAGACATTTGGGGGTGCCGGTATGCCATAAACCACCATTCGTCGAACCTCGGACAATCGTGAAAAATGGATTAATGCCCGTTTAATGCTCGTTATTTGAGGCTGAATCGAATAGGTTCACTCCTGAAATGACCGAGACGCGTGGACTGAAAAACCGGGAGAAAAAGAAACAGGTCCGTACGACCTCCCGAACGGCTCAAATTGAAGTGTATAATACACGGTTTTTGAGATTCCGTGGTCCGGAACAAAATACTCCGGAAATCACATAGAAAGTTTCTCGGGTCAGATAAAGCGGGCACGCAAAATTTGAGTAGCAACGGAAGACATTTGAGGGTGCTGGTATGCCATAAACCACCATTCGTCGAACCTCGGATAATCGTGAAAAATGGATTAATGCTCGTTTAATGCTCGTTATTTGAGGCTGAATTGAATAGGTTAACTCCTGAATTAACCTCGGACGCGTGATTGAAAAACCGGGAGAAAAAGAAACAGGGTCCGGTACGACCTCCCGAACGGCTCAAATTGAAGTGTATAATACATGGTTTTTTGGGATTCCAGGGTCTCGGAACAAAATTCTCCGGAAATCACATAGAAAGTTCCTCGGGTCAGTTAAAAGCAGCCACGCAAAATTTGAGTAGCAACGGAAGACATTTGAGGGTCTTTGGTATGCCATAAACCACCATTCGTCGAACCTCGGATAATCGTAAAAAATGGATTAATGCTCGTTTAATGCTCGTTATTTGAGGCTGAATCGCATAGGTTAACTCTTGAATTGACCTCGGACGCGTGATTAAAAAATTGGGAGAAAAAGAAAATGGGTCGAGACGACCTCCCGAACAGCTCGAATTGAAGTGTATAATACACGGTTTTTCGGGATTCCAGGGTCCCTGAACAAAATTCTCCGGAAATCACATAGAAAGTTCCTCGGGTCAGATAAAGAGGCCACGCAAAATTTGAGTAGCAACGGAAGACATTTGGGGGTGCCGGTATGCCATAAACCACCATTCGTCGAACCTCGGACAATCGTGAAAAATGGATTAATGCCCGTTTAATGCTCGTTATTTGAGGCTGAATCGAATAGGTTCACTCCTGAAATGACACGAGACGCGTGGTGAAAAACCGGGAGAAAAGAAACAGGGTCGGTCGACCTCCCGAACGGCTCAAATTGGAAGTGTATAATACACGGTTTTGAGATTCCGGGTCCGGAACAACATTCTCGGAAATCACATATAAAGTTGCTCGGGTCGGATAAAGCGCCACGCAAAATTTGAGCAAGCAATGGAAGACATTTGGGGGTGCCGGTATGCCATAAACAAGCATTCGTCGAACCTCGGATAATCGCGAAAAATGGATTAATGCCTGTTTAATGCTCGTTATTTGAGGTTGAATCGAATAGGTTAACTCTTGAAATGACCTTGGACGCGTGATTGAAAAACCGGGAGAAAAAGAAACAGGGTCCGGTACGACCTCCCAAACGGCTCAAACTGAAGTGTATAATACACGGTTTTTCGGGATTCGGGGTCCGGAACAAAATTCTCCGAAAATCACATAGAAAGTTTCTCGGGTCAGATAAAGCGGCCACGAAAAATTTGAGTAGCAACGGAAGACATTTGAGGGTGCTGGTATGCCATAAACCACCATTCGTCGAACCTTGGATAATCGTGAAAAATGGATTAATTCTCGTTTAATGCTCGTTATTGGAGGCTGAATCGAATAGGTTAACTCCTGAAATGACTTCGGACGCGTTATTGAAAAACCGGGAGAAAAAGAAAATGGGTCCGGTACGACCTCCCGAACGACTCAAATTGAAGTGTATAATACACGGTTTTTCGGAATTCCAGGGTCCCGGAACTAAATTCTCCGAAAATAACATAGAAAGTTCCTCGGGTCAGACAAAGCGGCCACGCAAAATTTGAGTAGCAACGGAAAACATTTGGGGGTGTCGGTATGCCATAAACCACCATTCATCGAATCTCGGATAATCGTGAAAAATGGATTAATGCCCGTTTAATGCTCGTTATTTGAGGCTGAATCGAATAGGTTCACTCCTGAAATGACCTGAGACGCGTGACTGAAAAACCGGGAGAAAAAGAAAGGGGGTCCGCACGACCTCCCGAACGGCTCAAATTGAAGTGTATAATACACGTTTTCGAGATTCGGGGTCCCGGAACAACATTCTCCGGAAATCACATATAAAGTTCCTCGGGTCAGATAAAGCGGCCACGCAAAATTTGAGCAGCAATGGAAGACATTTGGGGGTGCCGGTATGCCATAAACAAGCATTCGTCGAACCTCGGATAATCGCGAAAAATGGATTAATGCCTGTTTAATGCTCGTTATTTGAGGTTGAATCGAATAGGTTAACTCTTGAAATGACCTTGGACGCGTGATTGAAAAACCGGGAGAAAAAGAAATAGGGTCCGGTACGACCTCCCAAACGGCTCAAATTCAAGTGTATAATACACGGTTTTCGGGATTCGGGGTCCCGGAACTAAATTCTCCGGAAATCACATAGAAAGTTCCTCGGGTCGATAAAGCGGCCACGCAAAATTTGAGTAGCAACGGAAGACATTTGGGGGTGTCGGTATGCCATAAACCACCATTCGTCGAACCTCGGATAATCGTGAAAAATGGATTAATGCTCGTTTAATGCTCGTTATTGGAGGCTGAATCAAATAGGTTAACTCCTGAAATGACCTCGGACGCGTGATTGAAAAACCGGGAGAAATAGAGAGTGGTCCCACGACCTCCCGAACGGCTCAAATTGAAGTGTATAATACACGGTTTTTCGGGATTCTAGGGTCCCGGAACAAAATTCTCCGGAAATCACATAAAAAGTTCCTCGGGTCAGATAAAGAGGCCACGCAAAATTTGAGTAGCAGCGGAAGACATTTGAGGGTGCCGGTATGCCATAAACCACCATTCGTCGAAACTCGGACAATCGTGAAAAATGGATTAATGCCCGTTTAATGCTCGTTATTTGAGGCTGAATCGAATAGGTTCACTCTGAAATGACCGAGACGCGTGGATCGTAAAAAAAACCGGGAGAAAAAGAAACAGGTCCAGCACGACCTCCCGAACGGCTCAAATTGAAGTGTATAATACACGGTTTTTCGAGATTCCAGGGTCCCGGAACAAAATACTCCGGAAATCACATAGAAAGTTTCTCGGGTCAGATAAAGCGGGCACGCAAAATTTGAGTAGCAACGGAAGACATTTGAGGGTGCTGGTATGCCATAAACCACCATTCGTCGAACCTCGGATAATCGTGAAAAATGGATTAATGCTCGTTTAATGCTCGTTATTTGAGGTGAATTGAATAGGTTAACTCTGAATTAACCTCGGACGCGTGATTGAAAAACCGGGAGAAAAAGAAACAGGGTCCGGTACGACCTCCCGAACGGCTCAAATTGAAGTGTATAATACATGGTTTTTTGGGATTCCAGGGTCTCGGAACAAAATTCTCCGGAAATCACATAGAAAGTTCCTCGGGTCAGTTAAAAGCAGCCACGCAAAATTTGAGTAGCAACGGAAGACATTTGAGGGTGCTGGTATGCCATAAACCACCATTCTTCGAACCTCGGATAATCGTAAAAAATGGATTAATGCTCGTTTAATGCTCGTTATTTGAGGCTGAATCGCATAGGTTAACTCTTGAATTGACCTCGGACGCGTGATTAAAAAATTGGGAGAAAAAGAAAATGGGTCCAGTACGACCTCCCGAACGGCTCGAATTGAAGTGTATCATACACGGTTTTTCGGGATTCCAGGGTCCCAGAACAAAATTCTCCGGAAATCACATAGAAAGTTCCTCGGGTCAGATAAAGAGGCCACGCAAAATTTGAGTAGCAACGGAAGACATTTGGGGGTGCCGGTATGCCATAAACCACCATTCGTCGAACCTCGGACAATCGTGAAAAATGGATTAATGCCCGTTTAATGCTCGTTATTTGAGGCTGAATCGAATAGGTTAACTCTTGAAATGACCTTGGACGCGTGATTGAAAAACCGGGAGAAAAAGAAACAGGGTCCGGTACGACCTCCCAAACGGCTCAAACTGAAGTGTATAATACACGGTTTTTCGGGATTCCAGGGTCCCGGAACAAAATTCTCCGAAAATCACATAGAAAGTTTCTCGGGTCAGATAAAGCGGCCACGAAAAATTTGAGTAGCAACGGAAGACATTTGAGGGTGCTGGTATGCCATAAACCACCATTCGTCGAACCTTGGATAATCGTGAAAAATGGATTAATTCTCGTTTAATGCTCGTTATTGGAGGCTGAATCGAATAGGTTAACTCCTGAAATGACTTCGGACGCGTTATTGAAAAACCGGGAGAAAAAGAAAATGGGTCCGGTACGACCTCCCGAACGACTCAAATTGAAGTGTATAATACACGGTTTTTCGGAATTCCAGGGTCCCGGAACTAAATTCTCCGAAAATAACATAGAAAGTTCCTCGGGTCAGACAAAGCGGCCACGCAAAATTTGAGTAGCAACGGAAAACATTTGGGGGTGTCGGTATGCCATAAACCACCATTCATCGAATCTCGGATAATCGTGAAAAATGGATTAATGCCCGTTTAATGCTCGTTATTGGAGGCTGAATCGAATAGGTTAACTCTTCAAATGACCTCGGACGCGTAATTGAAAAACCGGGAGAAAAAAAAGTGGTCCAGACGACCTCCCGAACGGCTCAAATTGAAGTGTATAAGACAGGGTTTTTCGGGATTCCAGGGTCCCGGAACAAAATTCTCCGGAAATCACATAGAAAGTTCCTCGGGTCAGATAAAGAGGCCACGCAAAATTTGAGTAGCAACGGAAGACATTTGGGGGTGCCGGTATGCCATAAACCACCATTCGTCGAACCTCGGACAATCGTGAAAAATGGATTAATGCCCGTTTAATGCTCGTTATTTGAGGCTGAATCGAATAGGTTCACTCCTGAAATGACCTGAGACGCGTGACTGAAAAACCGGGAGAAAAAGAAACAGGGTCCGGTACGACCTCCCGAACGGCTCAAATTGAAGTGTATAATACACGGTTTTTCGAGATTCCAGGGTCCCGGAACAACATTCTCCGGAAATCACATATAAAGTTCCTCGGGTCAGATAAAGCGGCCACGCAAAATTTGAGCAGCAATGGAAGACATTTGGGGGTGCCGGTATGCCATAAACAAGCATTCGTCGAACCTCGGATAATCGCGAAAAATGGATTAATGCCTGTTTAATGCTCGTTATTTGAGGTTGAATCGAATAGGTTAACTCTTGAAATGACCTTGGACGCGTGATTGAAAAACCGGGAGAAAAAGAAATAGGGTCCGGTACGACCTCCCAAACGGCTCAAACTGAAGTGTATAATACACGGTTTTTCGGGATTCCAGGGTCCCGGAACTAAATTCTCCGGAAATCACATAGAAAGTTCCTCGGGTCAGATAAAGCGGCCACGCAAAATTTGAGTAGCAACGGAAGACATTTGGGGGTGTCGGTATGCCATAAACCACCATTCGTCGAACCTCGGATAATCGTGAAAAATGGATTAATGCTCGTTTAATGCTCGTTATTGGAGGCTGAATCAAATAGGTTAACTCCTGAAATGACCTCGGACGCGTGATTGAAAAACCGGGAGAAATAGAGACAGGGTCCGGTACGACCTCCCGAACGGCTCAAATTGAAGTGTATAATACACGGTTTTTCGGGATTCTAGGGTCCCGGAACAAAATTCTCCGGAAATCACATAGAAAGTTCCTCGGGTCAGATAAAGAGGCCACGCAAAATTTGAGTAGCAGCGGAAGACATTTGAGGGTGCCGGTATGCCATAAACCACCATTCGTCGAAACTCGGACAATCGTGAAAAATGGATTAATGCCCGTTTAATGCTCGTTATTTGAGGCTGAATCGAATAGGTTCACTCCTGAAATGACCTGAGACGCGTGACTGAAAAACCGGGAGAAAAAGAAACAGGGTCCGGTACGACCTCCCGAACGGCTCAAATTGAAGTGTATAATACACGGTTTTTCGAGATTCCAGGGTCCCGGAACAAAATACTCCGGAAATCACATAGAAAGTTTCTCGGGTCAGATAAAGCGGGCACGCAAAATTTGAGTAGCAACGGAAGACATTTGAGGGTGCTGGTATGCCATAAACCACCATTCGTCGAACCTCGGATAATCGTGAAAAATGGATTAATGCTCGTTTAATGCTCGTTATTTGAGGCTGAATTGAATAGGTTAACTCCTGAATTAACCTCGGACGCGTGATTGAAAAACCGGGAGAAAAAGAAACAGGTCCGCATTTACGACCTCCCGAACGGCTCAAATTGATGTGTATAATACATGGTTTTTGGGATTCGGGGTCTCGGAACAAAATTCTCCGGAAATCACATAGAAAGTTCCTCGGGTCAGTTAAAAGCAGCCACGCAAAATTTGAGTAGCAACGGAAGACATTTGAGGGTGCTGGTATGCCATAAACCACCATTCGTCGAACCTCGGATAATCGTAAAAAATGGATTAATGCTCGTTTAATGCTCGTTATTTGAGGCTGAATCGCATAGGTTAACTCTTGAATTGACCTCGGACGCGTGATTAAAAAATTGGGAGAAAAAGAAAATGGGTCCAGTACGACCTCCCGAACGGCTCGAATTGAAGTGTATAATACACGGTTTTTCGGGATTCCAGGGTCCCAGAACAAAATTCTCCGGAAATCACATAGAAAGTTCCTCGGGTCAGATAAAGAGGCCACGCAAAATTTGAGTAGCAACGGAAGACATTTGGGGGTGCCGGTATGCCATAAACCACCATTCGTCGAACCTCGGACAATCGTGAAAAATGGATTAATGCCCGTTTAATGCTCGTTATTTGAGGTCAATCGAATAGGTTCACTCCTGAAATGACCTGAGACGCGTGACTGAAAAACCGGGAGAAAAAGAAACAGGGTCCGGTACGACCTCCCGAACGGCTCAAATTGAAGTATATAATACACGGTTTTTCGAGATTCCAGGGTCCCGGAACAACATTCTCCCGAAATCACATATAAAGTTCCTCGGGTCAGATAAAGCGGCCACGCAAAATTTGAGCAGCAATGGAAGACATTTGGGGGTGCCGGTATGCCATAAACAAGCATTCGTCGAACCTCGGATAATCGCGAAAAATGGATTAATGCCTGTTTAATGCTCGTTATTTGAGGTTGAATCGAATAGGTTAACTCTTGAAATGACCTTGGACGCGTGATTGAAAAACCGGGAGAAAAAAAAGTGGTCCGGCACGACCTCCCAAACGGCTCAAATCGAAGTGTATAATACACGGTTTTCGGGATTCCGGGGTCCGGAACAAAATTCTCCGAAAATCACATAGAAAGTTTCTCGGGTCAGATAAAGCGGCCACGAAAAATTTGAGTAGCAACGGAAGACATTTGAGGGTGCTGGTATGCCATAAACCACCATTCGTCGAACCTTGGATAATCGTGAAAAATGGATTAATTCTCGTTTAATGCTCGTTATTGGAGGCTGAATCGAATAGGTTAACTCCTGAAATGACTTCGGACGCGTTATTGAAAAACCGGGAGAAAAAGAAAATGGGTCCGGTACGACCTCCCGAACGACTCAAATTGAAGTGTATAATACACGGTTTTTCGGAATTCCAGGGTCCCGGAACTAAATTCTCCGAAAATAACATAGAAAGTTCCTCGGGTCAGACAAAGCGGCCACGCAAAATTTGAGTAGCAACGGAAAACATTTGGGGGTGTCGGTATGCCATAAACCACCATTCGTCGAACCTCGGATAATCGTGAAAAATGGATTAATGCCCGTTTAATGCTCGTTATTGGAGGCTGAATCGAATAGGTTAACTCTTGAAATGACCTCGGACGCGTAATTGAAAAACCGGGAGAAAAAGAAACAGGGGTCTGTCGACCTCCCGAACAGCTCAAATTGAAGTGTATAAGACACGGTTTTTCGGGATTCCAGGGTCCCGGAACAAAATTCTCCGGAAATCACATAGAAAGTTCCTCGGGTCAGATAAAGAGGCCACGCAAAATTTGAGTAGCAACGGAAGACATTTGGGGGTGCCGGTATGCCATAAACCACCATTCGTCGAACCTCGGACAATCGTGAAAAATGGATTAATGCCCGTTTAATGCTCGTTATTTGAGGTCAATCGAATAGGTTCACTCCTGAAATGACCCGAGACGCGTGATTTGAAAAACCGGGAGAAAAAGAAACAGTGGTCCGCACGACCTCCCGAACGGCTCAAATTGAAGTGTATAATACACGGTTTCGGGATTCCAGGGTCCCGGAACAAAATACTCCGGAAATCACATAGAAAGTTTCTCGGGTCAGATAAAGCGGGCACGCAAAATTTGAGTAGCAACGGAAGACATTTGAGGGTCTTTGGTATGCCATAAACCACCATTCGTCGAACCTCGGATAATCGTGAAAAATGGATTAATGCTCGTTTAATGCTCGTTATTTGAGGTCAATTGAATAGGTTAACTCTGAATTAACCTCGGACGCGTGATTGAAAAACCGGGAGAAAAAGAAACAGTGGTCGATGTACGACCTCCGAACGGCTCAAATTGAAGTGTATAATACATGGTTTTTCGGGATTCCAGGGTCCCGGAACAAAATTCTCCGAAAATCACATAGAAATTTTCTCGGGTCAGATAAAGCGGCCACGAAAAATTTGAGTAGCAACGGAAGACATTTGAGGGTGCTAGTATGCCATAAACCACCATTCGTCGAACCTCGGATAATCGTAAAAAATGGATTAATGCTCGTTTAATGCTCGTTATTTGAGGCTGAATCGCATAGGTTAACTCTTGAATTGACCTCGGACGCGTGATTAAAAAATTGGGAGAAAAAGAAAATGGGTCCAGTACGACCTCCCGAACGGCTCGAATTGAAGTGTATAAAACACGGTTTTTCGGGATTCCAGGGTCCCAGAACAAAATTATCCGGAAATCACATAGAAAGTTCCTCGGGTCAGATAAAGAGGCCACGCAAAATTTGAGTAGCAACGGAAGACATTTGGGGGTGCCGGTATGCCATAAACCACCATTCGTCGAACCTCGGACAATCGTGAAAAATGGATTAATGCCCGTTTAATGCTCGTTATTTGAGGCTGAATCGAATAGGTTCACTCCTGAAATGACCTGAGACGCGTGACTGAAAAACCGGGAGAAAAAGAAACAGTGGTCCATTACGACCTCCCGAACGGCTCAAATTGAAGTGTATAATACACGGTTTTTCGAGATTCCGGGGTCCCGGAACAAAATTCTCCGGAAATCACATATAAAGTTCCTCGGGTCAGATAAAGCGGCCACGCAAAATTTGAGCAGCAATGGAAGACATTTGGGGGTGCCGGTATGCCATAAACAAGCATTCGTCGAACCTCGGATAATCACGAAAAATGGATTAATGCCTGTTTAATGCTCGTTATTTGAGGTTGAATCGAATAGGTTAACTCTTGAAATGACCTTGGACGCGTGATTGAAAAACCGGGAGAAAAAGAAACAGGGTCCGGTACGACCTCCCAAACGGCTCAAACTGAAGTGTATAATACACGGTTTTTCGGGATTCCAGGGTCCCGGAACTAAATTCTCCGGAAATCACATAGAAAGTTCCTCGGGTCAGATAAAGCGGCCACGCAAAATTTGAGTAGCAACGGAACACATTTGGGGGTGTCGGTATGCCATAAACCACCATTCGTCGAACCTCGGATAATCGTGAAAAATGGATTAATGCTCGTTTAATGCTCGTTATTGGAGGCTGAATCAAATAGGTTAACTCCTGAAATGACCTCGGACGCGTGATTGAAAAACCGGGAGAAATAGAGACAGGGTCCGGTACGACCTCCCGAACGGCTCAAATTGAAGTGTATAATACACGGTTTTTCGGGATTCTAGGGTCCCGGAACAAAATTCTCCGGAAATCACATAGAAAGTTCCTCGGGTCAGATAAAGAGGCCACGCAAAATTTGAGTAGCAGCGGAAGACATTTGAGGGTGCCGGTATGCCATAAACCACCATTCGTCGAAACTCGGACAATCGTGAAAAATGGATTAATGCCCGTTTAATGCTCGTTATTTGAGGCTGAATCGAATAGGTTCACTCCTGAAATGACCGAGACGCGTGATGAAAAACCGGGAGAAAAAGAAACAGGGTCCGGTACGACCTCCCGAACGGCTCAAATTGAAGTGTATAATACACGGTTTTTCGAGATTCCAGGGTCCCGGAACAAAATACTCCGGAAATCACATAGAAAGTTTCTCGGGTCAGATAAAGCGGGCACGCAAAATTTGAGTAGCAACGGAAGACATTTGAGGGTGCTGGTATGCCATAAACCACCATTCGTCGAACCTCGGATAAGCGTGAAAAATGGATTAATGCTCGTTTAATGCTCGTTATTTGAGGCTGAATTGAATAGGTTAACTCCTGAATTAACCTCGGACGCGTGATTGAAAAACCGGGAGAAAAAGAAACAGGGTCCGGTACGACCTCCCGAACGGCTCAAATTGAAGTGTATAATACATGGTTTTTCGGGATTCCAGGGTCCCGGAACAAAATTCTCCGGAAATCACATAGAAAGTTCCTTGGGTCGATTAAAAGCAGCCACGCAAAATTTGAGTAGCAACGGAAGACATTTGAGGGTGCTGGTATGCCATAAACCACCATTCGTCGAACCTCGGATAATCGTAAAAAATGGATTAATGCTCGTTTAATGCTCGTTATTTGAGGCTGAATCGCATAGGTTAACTCTTGAATTGACCTCGGACGCGTGATTAAAAAATTGGGAGAAAAAGAAAATGGGTCCAGTACGACCTCCCGAACGGCTCGAATTGAAGTGTATAATACACGGTTTTTCGGGATTCCAGGGTCCAAGAACAAAATTCTCCGGAAATCACATAGAAAGTTCCTCGGGTCAGATAAAGAGGCCACGCAAAATTTGAGTAGCAACGGAAGACATTTGGGGGTGCCGGTATGCCATAAACCACCATTCGTCGAACCTCGGACAATCGTGAAAAATGGATTAATGCCCGTTTAATGCTCGTTATTTGAGGCTGAATCGAATAGGTTCACTCCGAAATGACCGAGACGCGTGATCTGAAAAACCGGGAGAAAAAGAAACAGGTCCGCACGACCTCCCGAACGGCTCAAATTGAAGTGTATAATACACGGTTTTTCGAGATTCCAGGGTCCCGGAACAACATTCTCCGGAAATCACATATAAAGTTCCTCGGGTCAGATAAAGCGGCCACGCAAAATTTGAGCAGCAATGGAAGACATTTGGGGGTGCCGGTATGCCATAAACAAGCATTCGTCGAACCTCGGATAATCGCGAAAAATGGATTAATGCCTGTTTAATGCTCGTTATTTGAGGTTGAATCGAATAGGTTAACTCTTGAAATGACCTTGGACGCGTGATTGAAAAACCGGGAGAAAAAAGAAAGGTCCGTACGACCTCCCAAACGGCTCAAATCGAAGTGTATAATACACGGTTTTTCGGGATTCCAGGGTCCCGGAACAAAATTCTCCGGAAATCACATAGAAAGTTCCTCGGGTCAGATAAAGCGGCCACGCAAAATTTGAGTAGCAACGGAAGACATTTGGGGGTGTCGGTATGCCATAAACCACCATTCGTCGAACCTCGGATAATCGTGAAAAATGGATTAATGCTCGTTTAATGCTCGTTATTGGAGGCTGAATCAAATAGGTTAACTCCTGAAATGACCTCGGACGCGTGATTGAAAAACCGGGAGAAATAGAGACGGGGGTCCCAGTACGACCTCCCGAACGGCTCAAATTGAAGTGTATAATACACGGTTTTTCGGGATTCTAGGGTCCCGGAACAAAATTCTCCGGAAATCACATAGAAAGTTCCTCGGGTCAGATAAAGAGGCCACGCAAAATTTGAGTAGCAGCGGAAGACATTTGAGGGTGCTGGTATGCCATAAACCACCATTCGTCGAACCTCGGATAATCGTGAAAAATGGATTAATGCTCGTTTAATGCTCGTTATTTGAGGCTGAATCGAATAGGTTAACTCATGAAATGACCTCGGACGCGTGATTGAAAAACAGGGAGAAAAAGAAACAGGGTCCGGTACGACCTCCCGAACGGCTCAAATTGAAGTGTATAATACACGGTTTTTCGGGATTCCAGGGTCCCGGAACAAAATTCTCCGAAAATCACATAGAAAGTTTCTCGGGTCAGATAAAGCGGCCACGAAAAATTTGAGTAGCAACGGAAGACATTTGAGGGTGCTGGTATGCCATAAACCACCATTCGTCGAACCTTGGATAATCGTGAAAAATGGATTAATTCTCGTTTAATGCTCGTTATTGGAGGCTGAATCGAATAGGTTAACTCCTGAAATGACTTCGGACGCGTTATTGAAAAACCGGGAGAAAAAGAAAATGGGTCCAGTACGACCTCCCGAACGACTCAAATTGAAGTGTATAATACACGGTTTTTCGAATTCGGGTCCGGAACTAAATTCTCCGAAAATAACATAGAAAGTTCTCGGGTCGACAAAGCGGCCACGCAAAATTTGAGTAGCAACGGAAAACATTTGGGGGTGTCGGTATGCCATAAACCACCATTCGTCGAACCTCGGATAATCGTGAAAAATGGATTAATGCCCGTTTAATGCTCGTTATTGGAGGCTGAATCGAATAGGTTAACTCTTGAAATGACCTCGGACGCGTAATTGAAAAACCGGGAGAAAAAGAAACAGGGTCCGGTACGACCTCCCGAACGGCTCAAATTGAAGTGTATAAGACAGGGTTTTTCGGGATTCCAGGGTCCCGGAACAAAATTCTCCGGAAATCACATAGAAAGTTCCTCGGGTCAGATAAAGAGGCCACGCAAAATTTGAGTAGCAACGGAAGACATTTGGGGGTGCCGGTATGCCATAAACCATCATTCGTCGAACCTCGGACAATCGTGAAAAATGGATTAATGCCCGTTTAATGCTCGTTATTTGAGGCTGAATCGAATAGGTTCACTCCTGAAATGACCTGAGACGCGTGAGTGAAAAACCGGGAGAAAAAGAAACAGGGTCCGGTACGACCTCCCGAACGGCTCAAATTGAAGTGTATAATACACGGTTTTTCGAGATTCCAGGGTCCCGGAACAAAATACTCCGGAAATCACATAGAAAGTTTCTCGGTCGAGATAAAGCGGGCACGCAAAATTTGAGTAGCAACGGAAGACATTTGAGGGTCTTTGGTATGCCATAAACCACCATTCGTCGAACCTCGGATAATCGTGAAAAATGGATTAATGCTCGTTTAATGCTCGTTATTTGAGGTGAATCGAATAGGTTAACTCCTAAATTAACCTCGGACGCGTGATTGAAAAACCGGGAGAAAAAGAAACAGGTCCGTCGACCTCCCGAACGGCTCAAATTGAAGTGTATAATACATGGTTTTTTGGGATTCCGTGGTCTCGGAACAAAATTCTCCGGAAATCACATAGAAAGTTCCTCGGGTCGATTAAAAGCAGCCACGCAAAATTTGAGTAGCAACGGAAGACATTTGAGGGTGTTGGTATGCCATAAACCACCATTCGTCGAACCTCGGATAATCGTAAAAATGGATTACGCTCGTTTAATGCTCGTTATTTGAGGTCAATCGCATAGGTTAACTCTTGAATTGACCTCGGACGCGTGATTAAAAAATTGGGAGAAAAAGAAAATGGGTCGATCGACCTCCCGAACGGCTCGAATTGAAGTGTATAATACACGGTTTTCGGGATTCCGTGGTCCCAGAACAAAATTCTCCGGAAATCACATAGAAAGTTCCTCGGGTCGGATAAAGAGGCCACGCAAAATTTGAGTAGCAACGGAAGACATTTGGGGGTGCCGGTATGCCATAAACCACCATTCGTCGAACCTCGGACAATCGTGAAAAATGGATTAATGCCCGTTTAATGCTCGTTATTTGAGGCTGAATCGAATAGGTTCACTCTGAAATGACCGAGACGCGTGTGCAAAAAAAAAAAACCGGGAGAAAAAGAAACAGTGGTCCGATGACGACCTCCCGAACGGCTCAAATTGAAGTGTATAATACACGGTTTTCGAGATTCGGGGTCCCGGAACAACATTCTCCGGAAATCACATATAAAATTCCTCGGGTCAGATAAAGCGGCCACGCAAAATTTGAGCAGCAATGGAAGACATTTGGGGGTGCCGGTATGCCATAAACAAGCATTCGTCGAACCTCGGATAATCGCGAAAAATGGATTAATGCCTGTTTAATGCTCGTTATTTGAGGTTGAATCGAATAGGTTAACTCTTGAAATGACCTTGGACGCGTGATTGAAAAACCGGGAGAAAAAGAAACAGGGGTCCGTGACGACCTCCCAAACGGCTCAAATCAAGTGTATAATACACGCAGTTTTTTCGGGATTCCGTGGTCCCGGAACTAAATTCTCTCCGAAATCACAAAGAAAGTTCCTCGGGTCGAGATAAAGCGGCCACGCAAAATTTGAGTAGCAACGGAAGACATTTGGGGGTGTCGGTATGCCATAAACCACCATTCGTCGAACCTCGGATAATCGTGAAAAATGGATTAATGCTCGTTTAATGCTCGTTATTGGAGGCTGAATCAAATAGGTTAACTCCTGAAATGACCTCGGACGCGTGATTGAAAAACCGGGAGAAATAGAGACAGGGTCCGGTACGACCTCCCGAACGGCTCAAATTGAAGTGTATAATACACGGTTTTTCGGGATTCTAGGGTCCCGGAACAAAATTCTCCGGAAATCACATAGAAAGTTCCTCGGGTCAGATAAAGAGGCCACACAAAATTTGAGTAGCAGCGGAAGACATTTGAGGGTGCCGGTATGCCATAAACCACCATTCGTCGAAACTCGGACAATCGTGAAAAATGGATTAATGCCCGTTTAATGCTCGTTATTTGAGGCTGAGTCGAATAGGTTCACTCCTGAAATGACCTGAGACGCGTGACTGAAAAACCGGGAGAAAAAGAAACAGGGTCCGGTACGACCTCCCGAACGGCTCAAATTGAAGTGTATAATACACGGTTTTTCGAGATTCCAGGGTCCCGGAACAAAATACTCCGGAAATCACATAGAAAGTTTCTCGGGTCAGATAAAGCGGGCACGCAAAATTTGAGTAGCAACGGAAGACATTTGAGGGTGCTGGTATGCCATAAACCACCATTCGTCGAACCTCGGATAATCGTGAAAAATGGATTAATGCTCGTTTAATGCTCGTTATTTGAGGCTGAATTGAATAGGTTAACTCCTGAATTAACCTCGGACGCGTGATTGAAAAACCGGGAGAAAAAGAAACAGGGTCCGGTACGACCTCCCGAACGGCTCAAATTGAAGTGTATAATACATGGTTTTTTGGGATTCCAGGGTCTCGGAACAAAATTCTCCGGAAATCACATAGAAAGTTCCTCGGGTCAGTTAAAAGCAGCCACGCAAAATTTGAGTAGCAACGGAAGACATTTGAGGGTGCTGGTATGCCATAAACCACCATTCGTCGAACCTCGGATAATCGTAAAAAATGGATTAATGCTCGTTTAATGCTCGTTATTTGAGGCTGAATCGCATAGGTTAACTCTTGAATTGACCTCGGACGCGTGATTAAAAAATTGGGAGAAAAAGAAAATGGGTCCAGTACGACCTCCCGAACGGCTCGAATTGAAGTGTATAATACACGGTTTTTCGGGATTCAGGGGTCCCGAACAAAATTCTCCGGAAATCACATAGAAAGTTCCTCGGGTCAGATAAAGAGGCCACGCAAAATTTGAGTAGCAACGGAAGACATTTGGGGGTGCCGGTATGCCATAAACCACCATTCGTCGAACCTCGGACAATCGTGAAAAATGGATTAATGCCCGTTTAATGCTCGTTATTTGAGGCTGAATCGAATAGGTTCACTCCTGAAATGACCTGAGACGCGTGACTAAAAAACCGGGAGAAAAAGAAAATGGGTCCAGTACGACCTCCGGCTCGAATTGAAGTGTATAATACACGGTTTTTCGGGATTCCAGGGTCCCAGAACAAAATTCTCCGGAAATCACATAAAAAGTTCCTCGGGTCAGATAAAGCGGCCACGCAAAATTTGAGCAGCAATGGAAGACATTTGGGGGTGCCGGTATGCTATAAACAAGCATTCGTCGAACCTCGGATAATCGTGAAAAATAGATTAATGCTCGTTATTTGAGGCTGAATCGAATAGGTTAACTCTTGAAATGACCTCGGATGCGTGATTGAAAACCCGGGAGAAAAAGAAACAGGGTCCGGTACGACCTCCCGAACGGCTCATATTGAAGTCTATAATACAGGGTTTTTCGGGATTCCAGGGTCCCGGAACAAAATTCTCCGGAAATCACAGAGAAAGTTCATCGGGTCAGATAAAGCGGCCACGCAAAATTTGACTAGCAACGGAAGACATCTGGGGGTGTCGGTATGCCATAAACCACCATTCGTCAAACCTCGGATAATCGTGAAAAATGGATAAATGCTCGTTTAATGATCGTTATTTGAGGTTGAATCGAATAAGTTAACTCCTGAAATGACCTCGGACGCGTGATTGAAAAACCAGGAGAAAAAGAAACAGGGTCCGGTAAGACCTCCGGAACGGCTCAAATTTGAATTGTATAATACACGGTTTTTCGGGATTCCAGGGTCCCGGAACAAAATTCTCCGGAAATCACATAGAAAGTTCCTCGGGTCAGATAAAGCGGCCACGCAAAATTTGAGCAGCAATGGAAGACATTTGGGGGGTGCCGGTATGCCATAAACAAGCATTCGTCGAACCTCGAATAATCGTGAAAAATAGATTAATGCTCGTTATTTGAGACTGAATCGAATAGGTTAACTCCTGAAATGACCTCGGATGCGTGATTGAAAAACCGGGAGAAAAAGAACAGGGTCCGGTAAGACCTCTCGAACGGCTCAAATTGAAGCATATAATACACGGTTTTTAGGGATTCCAGGGTCCCGGAACAAAATTCTCTGGAAATCACATAGAAAGTTCCTCGGGTCAAATAAAGCGGCCACGCAAAATTTGGGTAGCAACAGAAGACATTTGGGGGTGCCGGTATGCCATAAACCACCATTCCTCGAACCTCGGATAATCGTGAAAAATGGATTAATGCCCGTTTAATGCTCGTTATTTGAGGCTGAATCGAATAGGTTAACTCTTGAAATGACCTCGGACGCGTGATTGAAAAACCGGGAGAAAAAGAAAAAGGATCCGGTACGACCTCCCGAACGGCTCAAATTGAAGTGTATAATACAGGGTTTTTCGGGATTCCAGGGTCCCGGAAAAAAATTCTCCGGAAATGACATAGAAAGTTCATCGGGTCAGATAAAGCGGCCACGCAAAATTTTAGTAGCAACGGAAGACATTTGGGGGTGTCGGTATGCCATAAACCACCATTCGTCGAACCTCGGATAATCGTGAAAAATGGATTTATGCTCGTTTAATGCTCGTTATTTGAGGCTGAATCGAATAGGTTAACTCCTGAAATGACCTCAGACGCGTGATTGAAAAACCGGGAGAAATAGAGACAGGGTCCGGTACGACCTCCCGAGCGGCTCAAATTGAAGTGTATAATACACGGTTTTTCAGATTTCGGGTGGTCCGGAACAAAATTCTCTGGAAATCACATAGAAAGTTCCTCGGGTTAGATAAAGCGGCCACGCAAAATTTGAGCAGCAAAGGAAGACATTTGGGGATGCCGGTATGCCATAAACAAGCGTTCGTCGAACCTCGGATAATCGTGAAAAATAGATTAATGCTCGTTATTTGAGGTTGAATCGAATAGGTTAACTCCTGAAATGACCTCGGACGCGTGATTGAAAACCGGGAGAAAAAGAACAGGGTCCGGTAAGACCTCCCGAACGGCTCAAATTGAAGTGCATATAATACACGGTTTTTCGGGATTCCAGGGTCCCGGAACAAAATTCTCCGAAAATCACATAGAAAGTTCCTCGGGTCAGATAAAGCGGCCACGCAAAATTTGAGTAGCAACGGAAGACATTTGGGGGTGTCGGTATGCCACAAACCACCATTCTACGAACCTCGGATAATCGTGAAAAATGGATTAATGCTCGTTTAATGCTCGTTATTTGAGGCTGAATCGAATAGGTTAACTCCCTAATCGACCTCGGACGCGTGATTGAAAAACTGGGAGAAAAAGAAATAGGGACCGGCACGACCTCCCCGAACGGCTCAAATTGAAGTGTATAATACACGGTTTTTCGGGATTCCAGGGTCCCGGAACAAAATTCTCCGGAAATCACATAGAAAGTTCCTCGGGTCAGATAAAGCGACCACGCAAAATTTGAGCAGCAATGGAAGACATTTGGGGGTGCCGGTATGCCATAAACAAGCATTCGACGAACCTAGGATAATCGTGAAAAATAGATTAATGCTCGTTATTTGAGGCTGAATCGAATAGGTTAACTCCTGAAATGACCTCGGATGCGTGATTGAAAAACCGGGAGAAAAAGAACAGGGTCCGGTAAGACCTCTCGAACGGCTCAAATTGAAGTATATACACGGTTTTTCGGGATTCCAGGGTCCCGGAACAAAATTCTCTGGAAATCACATAGAAAGTTCCTCGGGTCAGATAAAGCGGCCACGCAAAATTTGAGTAGCAACAGAAGACATTTGGGGGTGCCGGTATGCCATAAACCACCATTCGTCGAACCTCGGATAATCGTGAAAAATGGATTAATGCCCGTTTAATGCTCGTTATTTGAGGCTGAATCGAATAGGTTAACTCTTGAAATGACCTCGGACGCGTGATTGAAAAACCGGGAGAAAAACAAACAGGGTCCGGTACGACCTCCCGAACGGCTCATATTGAAGTCTATAATACAGGGTTTTTCGGGATTCCAGGGTCCTGGAACAAAATTCTCTGGAAATCACATAGAAAGTTCATCGGGTCAGATAAAGCGGCCACGCAAAATTTTAATAGCAAAGGAAGACATTTGGGGGTGTCGGTATGCCATAAACCACCATTCGTCGAACCTCGGATAATCGTGAAAATGGATTAATGCTCGTTTAATGCTCGTTATTTGAGGCTGAATCGAATAGGTTAACTCCTGAAATGACCTCGGACGCGTGATTGAAAAACCAGGAGAAATAGAGACAGGGTCCGGTACGACCTCCCGAACGGCTCAAATTGAAGTGTATAATACACGGTTTTTCGGGATTCCAGGGTCCCGGAACTAAATTCTCCGGATATCACATAGAAAGTTTCCCGGGTCAGATAAAGCGGCCACGCAAAAATTGAGTAACAACGGAATACATTTGGGGATGTCGGTATGCCATAAACGACCATTCGTCGAACCTCGGATAATCGTGAAAAATGGATTAATGCTCGTTTAATGCTCGTTATTTGAGGCTGAATCGAATAGGTTAACTCCTGAAATGACCTCGGACGCGTGATTGAAAACCGGGAGAAAAAGAACAGGGTCCGGTAAGACCTCTCGAACGGCTCAAATTGAAGTGTATAATACACGGTTTTTCGGGATTCCAGGGTCCCGGAACAAAATTCTCAGGAAATCACATAGAAAGTTACTCGGGTCAGATAAAGCGGCCACGCAAAATTTGAGCAGCAATGGAAGACATTTGGGGGTGCCGGTATGCCATAAACAAGCATTCGTTGAACCTCGGATAATCGTGAAAAATAGATTAAGGCTCGTTATTTGAGGCTGAATCGAATAGGTTAACTCCTGAAATGATCTCGGATGCGTGATTGAAAAACCGGGAGAAAAAGAACAGGGACCGGTAAGACCTCTCGAACGGCTCAAATTGAAGTATATAATACACGGTTTTTAGGGATTCCAGGGTCCCGGAACAAAATTCTATGGAAATCACATAGAAAGTTCCTCGGGTCAGATAAAGCGGCCACGCAAAATTTGAGTAGCAACAGAAGACATTTGGGGGTGCCGGTATGCCATAAACCACCATTCCTCGAACCTCGGATAATCGTGAAAAATGGATTAATGCCCGTTTAATGCTCGTTATTTGAGGCTGAATCGAATAGGTTAACTCTTGAAATGACCTCAGATGCGTGATTGAAAAACCGGGAGAAAAAGAAACAGGGTCCGGTACGACCTCCCGAACGGCTCATATTGAAGTCTATAATACAGGGTTTTTCGGGATTCCAGGGTCCCGGAAAAAAATTCTCCGGAAATCACAGAGAAAGTTCATCGGGTCAGATAAAGCGGCCACGCAAAATTTGACTAGCAACGGAAGACATCTGGGGGTGTCGGTATGCCATAAACCACCATTCGTCGAACCTCGGATAATCGTGAAAAATGGATAAATGCTCGTTTAATGATCGTTATTTGAGGTTGAATCGAATAAGTTAACTCCTGAAATGACCTCGGGCGCGTGATTGAAAAACCAGGAGAAAAAGAAACAGGGTCCGGTAAGACCTCCGGAACGGCTCAAATTTGAATTGTATAATACACGGTTTTTCGGGATTCCAGGGTCCCGGAACAAAATTCTCTGGAAATCACATAGAAAGTTCCTCGGGTTAGATAAAGCGGCCACGCAAAATTTGAGCAGCAAAGGAAGACATTTGGGGATGCCGGTATGCCATAAACAAGCATTTGTCGAACCTCGGATAATCGTGAAAAATAGATTAATGCTCGTTATTTGAGGCTGAATCGAATAGGTTAACTCCTGAAATGTCCTCGGATGCGTGATTGAAAAACCGGGAGAAAAAGAACAGTGTCCGGTAAGACCTCTCGAACGGCTCAAATTGAAGTATATAATACACGGTTTTTAGGGATTCCAGGGTCCCGGAACAAAATTCTCTGGAAATCACATAGAAAGTTCCTCGGGTCAAATAAAGCGGCCACGCAAAATTTGTGTAGCAACAGAAGACATTTGGGGGTGCCGGTATGCTATAAACCACCATTCCTCGAACCTCGGATAATCGTGAAAAATGGATTAATGCCTGTTTAATGCTCGTTATTTGAGGCTGAATCGAATAGGTTAACTCTTGAAATGACCTCGTATGCGTGATTGAAAAACCGGGAGAAAAAAAAAGTGGTCCGGTAAGACCTCGGAACGGCTCAAATTTGAAGTGTATAATACACGGTTTTTCGGGATTCCGTGGTCCGGAACAAAATTCTCCGGAAATCACATAGAAAGTTCCTCGGGTCAGATAAAGCGGCCACGCAAAATTTGAGCAGCAATGGAAGACATTTGGGGGTGCCGGTATGCCATAAACAAGCATTCGTCGAACCTCATATAATCGTGAAAAATAGATTAATGCTCGTTATTTGAGGCTGAATCGAATAGGTTAACTCCGAAATGACCTCGGATGCGTGATTGAAAAACCGGGAGAAAAGGAACAGGGTCCGGTAAGACCTCTCGAACGGCTCAAATTGAAGTATATAATACACGGTTTTTCGGGATTCCAGGGTCCCGGAACAAAATTCTCCGGAAATCACATAGAAAGTTCCTCGGGTCAGATAAAGCGGCCACGCAAAATTTGAGCAGCAATGGAAGACATTTGGGGGTGCCGGTATGCCATAAACAAGCATTTGTCGAACCTCGGATAATCGTGAAAAATAGATTAATGCTCGTTATTTGAGGCTGAATCGAATAGGTTAACTCCTGAAATGTCCTCGGATGCGTGATTGAAAAACCGGGAGAAAAAGAACAGTGTCCGGTAAGACCTCTCGAACTGTTGGAATATGTGTCCTCCGACAATAATGCGATCACGACTGTTGATCATGATGATCACATGTTTAAGTCTCATTAAAATGAATACAATTGGGAAGTAATATTGTTATGTCAACCTGGTCAACATATATCGGTAATGATTGGTGACTAGAGTTTGACATTACTGTCGTGTGACGGTGGTGATCAGTTGACCCCCTAGGTCATACCTAAAGGGCAATACTCTTAATTGATTATTTAATTAATCGTATAATGTTACGAGTTAATTAAATTACTTGAAAATTGACGGACGATTTTGGAAGTAAAATTTACGTATCATATTGAAATGTGATTAAATAAGATACGGTCTGAGTAATTAAATTGTATAATTACTCGGATGAAATAAATTGTTTAATGTAACAATTAAATTGAATGAATTGATATAAATACAATATGTTGTGATTTATAAATTGGTAAAATTTTTGGCACAAGTAATTATGAAATTACTAAGTCAATTTTTGTATGTGACGTATTTTTATTAATACGTTGATTTTTAATATGATAAAAATACATAAACAAATATATGTGACATGTGACATGTAACATATAGACAATTGACAAAAATAATATGGACACCATATTATGCAAAGGGCCGAAAAATTAGAAGGTGTTTAGCTAATTATATGTTGTTTATAATTAGTGGAAAACACAATGATTAAAGGCATCCCTAGCCATGCAAACCTATTGTTCCTTGTGAAGAACAATTTCTCTATGCATTGGCTTCTTTTTCCTTCTCCTCTTACACGGTTTTGGGAAGAAAAATGCCATCATTGTTTTTCCTATTTTTTCACCTAATAACACTAAAAATGTTTAGTAGTGTATTCATTCTAATTCCATCATCAAAATAGAGATTTTCTAGAGAAATAAAATCCTCTCTTCTTCTCTCTAAAACCGAAAACACATAAGGGTTTTATAAAGTTTTTGGTTCAATTTTCTTCTAAATTTAATATTATAACTAGTACTTGTAATATTAATTTTAATTAAGAGGAGCCTTGGGTATAAAGCATAGGGAGAGATCTTACACTTAGATCTTCATTCTTCCATTGGAATAAGCTCAAGAACAAAAGAGAAAGGTGATCTCTTTTGTGCCCAAATATCCGAAATTAAATATGTAAGGACATAATTTCTCCTCTATTCATTTTATTGTTTGCATGCATAAGTTCCGTTATTAATTTTATGACAAATTATTAGACATATAAGAGTATGTTATAATGTATATGATTCTACATTTCCTTCAATCGGTATCATGAGCCACGGTTGTTTGCATGCAAATTGGTTAAAAGTTTTTCCGAGTTATATGAATAACAAAATAAAACTTGTAAAATTTGTGTTATTATGATATATCACGAAATAATTACATGCATGTTAATATTTCTGGTCCTAAAGTGTTTTAGGATTTTTGGGTTAATTTTTCGGATTTTTATTGTTCATATATAATAATAATGACATTTAAATGTGATTTTATGAGTAAAAATGTCATTTTTGGTCGAAAATTAGCTATACTTCGAATTTTAAGTTGATCTTTGGATATGTTATCACATATATTATTTTGAGATAACCTGTAATTTTTCATGATTTTTGCACTTGTTATGCTCGAAAAATGAATTTTTCATTATTAAATATGAATTTAAGAGAAAAATAGGTTAATATGAGTTAAATTTCGAATCTGGTCATAGAAAATTTATATGTTGTCACATGCAATTTTACAAGATGTGTGTAAAATAATTGGCTATAAAGAAGTCTTTTAGCATGATTTATGAATTTTTGAAGAAAAATGGCATAGATAGTGACATTATTAGTTGAAAATTAATAAAACATAACCTATGACTAAGGAAAAACGTCTAATGTTGCATTTTATTATATTTTTCAGATCTAAAATTGAAAAGTTAATGAAAATAATTTTTCCCATGTTTTTATGATTATTTTATTAAATATCGATAAACCGCAACATTGTTTTTCCGGAAAAATTTCGAAATTTTTAACCTAAGATTTTGAACATTATGAGTGTCATGGAATTTTTCCAGAATGTTCATGAATTTAAATTTCAAATTTTGAATTTATTTGAAATTTTTGGATTTATTTGAAGTTTAATGGCTTATTTTTGTAATTTTTGGTCCATTTATGAACAATTTTATAAATAAAGGTTAATTATGGTCAAATTATTAGTGAAGACTATATTTTGAGTCCTAAGAGGTTAGGGTAATTAACTTATGCATAAATATGAGTTTATGTATTTTTGTGATTATAAAATGTTGAAATCACGCAACGTCGTAAAACCGAGTAATATACGATATTGGCTAATTAAAAGGCGATTTAGCATAAAAATTGAGCATGTTTATACATATTATAATGCTGCATTTTCTTATGATTGTCATAATTTTAATTTATGTAATTTTGAATTATGTAATTTTACTTAGTATGGCCTTAGATTTTAATTGGTATTTCCGAAATGTATGGGAATATCGATTCGGTTGTAATTTTTATTGTGATCTCGTATCACCGTTTTGTAATATTTAATAGATTTATTTTATTTTAGTTACAAATGTATAATAGGAAATTATGTAATTTATTATGTAATTTTATTCATTAGGAGTTCCAAAAGACGGATTTCTTCAAGAATGACGATACATAAAGACGGTGTTACCTCGAGATGCGTGCCACAACCGAAGTTCAAGGGACCAATGGAGTTGGTTTCCGAATATGTAATAGATTAATAGTTTTTCTATTTTAGGAAAGGCCATACTAGGATTTATTTATCTTTATGCTTGCATTTTATTTTATGTCACATGCATCGCTAAATCGCCATAACTAAACATGCATTGTCTTATTTTATCGAGTTTATCGACCGTGTCAATTCGAATTATCGTAGTTCACCACTTTAGTTCACTTAAAACGTGATAGATAATAAATTGACATGACCTCTCGCTAAAACAAACAATTGAGACATAGCCTTACCAAATAGTAGAAACCATGAAAACCTATTTCGCGAGGGAGTGCACTCGGCCCTACCGGGGTACAAACCTTGTTACGTAGGGGAAGTGGGTGATGAATGTTAATCCACCGAATTCATGTTGATAAGGGATGTATCGGCCCTACCGTGCCCAAGTTGATATGGATTTGGATCATGGACACATTTATTCGAAATTTGGATTGACCTCAACAAAAGTTTTTGATAAGGGATGTATCGGCCCTACCGTGCCCTTGTCAAATGTGTTTTGGGCTAAAGATAAATGTTAATGTAATATTATCGACCAAGAGTTCTAAAAGTAGAATCGATTAAGCGTTAATCCACCGAGTTATATTGATAAAGGATGAATCGGCCCTACCGTGCCTAAGTCGATATGAATTTGGGTCTTGGAATCATTTATTCTAGTTGGGTAGAGGTCACTAGAAAAATGCTTATAACTTGTTTAAATCATACATTTTTACGAGTATTATTAAAACGACAATTGTTTTACTCCTTATATTTTGTTTTGTAGACCACTTCTTTTTCATAACAAATGGCAACACCAACTCCTAATGCTACACCACTCGCTACTTCATCTTGGCTCCGATCCTTCATGGATCGATGTAAACTTGAAAAGAATGGGTCAAATTTCTCCGAGTGGGATGCCCAACTCAAATTAGCCGCCGAAGGTGACGACAAGCTTCGTTACCTTACCGAGGCCTCTCCACCCGAGCCCACCACTAGGTCCACCGCGGCCACTAGGGAAGCCTATGAGGCTTACCAAAAGGAGTCCGCCGCAATGAAAAATGTCTTAATATTTGCGATGGAGGCGGAACTCCAAAGGAGAGCCTTCAAAATGGGCAATGCTAATGAGATTTACTCCAAACTTGTGACCATGTTTTCACAAACTCCGCGGATCGTCCAATATGAGGCGGCCGCGGCATTCTTTGATCTCGACTTCAAAGAGGGCCAAAAGGTTAGCCCTCATGTGCTCAAACTCATGGAGCTTGTCGAGACCTTGAAAATTCAAAAAGTTGAAATCCCCAAAGAACTCATCGTAGATAGGATTCTACACTCCTTGTCTAAAGTTAAGGCATATGTGCAATTCCGGGTGAATTTCAACATGCAAGACAAGGATGTGTCTCTTGAGGAGTTGCACAAGTTACTTGTGCAAGCCGAGAGGAACATGGGGTTAAATGTGAACCCTCCCAAGGATGTGCTTAATATAAGCGCAAAGAGTAAGGGGAAGTTCAAGAAGAGTGGAAGAAAGGGTAAAAAGCAAGCTCCCACATTCACCAAAGCTAAGTCTTGTGAAGCTAGCACCTCCAAAGTCAAGAAGGGTCCTCTTGACAAATGCCATTATTGTAATGGCATGGGACATTGGAAGAGGAATTGTTCCAAATACCTTGGTGATATCAAAACTGGAAAGATCACTCCAGTAGGTAAATGACTAACCTTCTTTTGTGTTTCAAAATTCAACTATGGTATTATGATGCAAAGTTGTGATAATGTATCTCCCTTTTTATTGTAAATAGGGCCGCCACCAAGCAAAGACAAAGGAAAAGAAAAGCAAGCATAAAAAACCATGAAGAAGCTAAGGATAGCTTTTATGGAGCTTTGTTTTTCATTGTCTTATTTTAAGTTATGTTTTGAATTTTAGAACTTTAAGTTTCCGTGTTCGACATGGAAAGGTATTTTGGATAATGGTTTGTATTTTGGATGATAGTGACTTGGTTTGCAACCCAAGTCACACGTTTTATCATTTATCCTTTATGTTCTAAAATTTCATCTTTAAATTGCTTGCGTTTTGAAACATAAGATTATTCACTTAAAGTGATCTAATAGACAAATATAATGACCGGTTTCATTATATGTCCACATGCTTAAGGCTTGTGTGTGATCATTAATGAAGTGATTTTGAGTCTATGAACTCTCTTAAAGGTATGTCAACCACCAAGTACACATATGAAATCTATAACAATTAGTCAACCTATGAGGTAGTCCTCCTTATACTTCAACATCATTAATTTGTGTCTCATATGCTATCTTTGAATGTTTAGTGTATTCATTCTAAAGATAGAGTGGGAGAAAAATGAGGACACAACACACAAGGCAAGATATAATTGTGTACTTGTGTAAATGAAGATCTACGCAAGAAAGAATGATTTGAATGAAGGTATATCTATTTACATAGTATACCAAATAGATGAGATCTATAGTCTCAAGTTAGTTCTAAATGACTTAAGAGACCAAGTGGAATAATCACAAGAGTTTATTCTCAAGATAACTACACGAGGAGACCAAAAGAAGTTTTGGAAGAATAATGACTAATGTAAAGTCTTAACAAGCTTTTGACTAAGGTTATGAATCATTTGACCAATAGTTTCAATCATGAGTTTTACTTAAGAGCCTAAATGAATCATAGTAACATACTAGTTATGATCAAGTTGCAAAGATTGATATTCCGATATCTTCAATAGCCAACGTTTTTAACCACGCAAATGTCATTGTTTAACCTCGCTATGAAATGGTTAAACCTCCTTCCGAAAGGGTATTCCGAAGGACCTATTCTAAATATTATTTGTATTTGAATAATGACATTGCTACACATCATTATGACATGAGTGTGTTAGAGATTTAAAATCTCTTTCCGTAAGGTTGAGATGAGACCACTTCAAAATAGGCATTTTTGAAAGGATATGATGGGAACATATATGGTTTTATCCTAGTAACTTGGCAAAGCAATTTATATTTATATTCTTGACAAATTTCGATTAAGAAGTCATCTCGAAATATGTAGAATTGAGTGGGAGTTAGGAAATTCTCATGTGAAGACATAGAATTTAGTGGGAGCTATCATCCTTGAATGTATAAAACTCATTACTCATTAAAGAATGACGAGCTAATATCTTCTTTCATAAAGAAGCTTTTGAGTTTTCAATTCTGGATGAAAATGGACAATGATGAATCCAATTACATCATGGCATGTTGGATTAGTATTAAGAGATACACATCACATCAACATACGCGTAGGTTATTCGTATGAATGAAAATGGGATTACCATTAGCAGTCATGGTAGTTCATTGAACCTATGAACGGTTGATCTCATGATTATTAGTAACTAATGTTTCCGCCATTAGAATAATCATGTACATGTCCAATTATGAATCATATGCATAAGAGCATGATGATTGACTTGGTGAGCCATAATAGAAGCGTCATGAATTCTCGGGTAGAATCCGATGAGCGATTTGATGATTGACGGATGTTCTATTGTGTGTCAAGAGTTTGCACATATTGTAGAAAATCCGAGCACATATGAGGATTTATGAGAATCCCAAATCTTTCAAGCCCAGAAAAGAGAAATGAGAAGTTTTGGAAAGATACTTGGTTAAATAAGAGGTTATTCAAAACAATCTTTCCTAATAAAGCTAGGACTTGTGAGAAGTACTAAGCTAATAATCTTGTCAATTGTTACAAGATTCTACAAAACATATACCTAGTGCATTGTGTGTGGATGGAATACTTGATCGGTACAAGTTGTATTATTCATCACAAATTCGTTCATTATGAGATGATCGATAAGAAAGTTCTTTCAAGTTAAAGAACCAAAACCAAGGTCGAGAACCTTGATGTATGCTTGGTAAAATTCATGGTATGAGAACATGAATGTGAAGGAAATTGCAAGTGTAAGAAGTTTGAACACGTGGACACATGGGATGTTAAACTTCTATTGCAATCGATAAGTGTTTACACTTATGATAAACATCACAAGGTTGTAATATGATATTGACTACCCGAGTGTGATGTCGACATTTGTCGTTTGAGTTATTATTAACTCACTTGGTACATTGTTATATCCAAACGGGTTGTGGAGACAATTGAACCCTGTTAAAGTGAACATGGATTAACATTGTTTATGCCCATAGTTACTTATATGAGGTGACGTCTCGAAGTGACTAGAGTGTGATGCGATTGATGGCAAGTTCAAGTGCCATAGAGTCATGTGTGATGACTAGTCGATCACATAGGCGGATTGTTAGGAACATTTTGTCGGGCCTTATGACCGCTTATAGAGTTCTGGCAAATTTATATAGCCTGGTCGTGGCGAGAGCTACTATAGTATTCAAATGAGTCGATTCTTTTGACTAAAGACTATTCGCCTAAGATGGCACGATTTCAGATTAACTTTGATTTGTGTTACTACGACCTTCGTAAATGGGGTCAAATGGGCATATTTTGGGTTATGATGGCTGTGGCTAGTCGAAGGGAATGAGTGCGATAGGAATTGTCCACCCCTAGTCAGGGTTATAACAATATCTCAGGGCCACTCGAGGAGTAATGAATTGGAAATGCGTGGCCACGCTCGGATGGCATCCAGAGTGGATAAATCCGGTCAATCGTTATTCTCGATCGAGGAAACCACTCTCGATATGATCACTTGCAAGTACGACCTGAAAGACACCTTGCATTGAGTGGGAGATAGTAATAGGACAAGAGAATTGGTGGAGCACACTTGTCGAGGACAAGTGGGAGATTGTTGGAATATGTGTCCTCCGACAATAATGCGATCACGACTGTTGATCATGATGATCACATGTTTAAGTCTCATTAAAATGAATACAATTGGGAAGTAATATTGTTACTGTCAACTGGTCAACATATATCGGTAATGATTGGTTGACTAGAGTTTGACATTCTTGTCGTGTGTGACGGTGGTGATCGAGTTGACCCCTAGGTCATACCTAAAGGGCAATACTCTTAATTGATTATTTAATTAATCGTATAATGTTACGAGTTAATTAAATTACTTGAAAATTGACGGACGATTTTGGAAGTAAAATTTACGTATCATATTGAAATGTGATTAAATAAGATACGGTCTGAGTAATTAAATTGTATAATTACTCGGATGAAATAAATTGTTTAATGTAACAATTAAATTGAATGAATTGATATAAATACAATATGTTGTGATTTATAAATTGGTAAAATTTTTGGCACAAGTAATTATGAAATTACTAAGTCAATTTTTGTATGTGACGTATTTTTATTAATACGTTGATTTTTAATATGATAAAAATACATAAACAAATATATGTGACATGTGACATGTAACATATAGACAATTGACAAAAATAATATGGACACCATATTATGCAAAGGGCCGAAAAATTAGAAGGTGTTTAGCTAATTATATGTTGTTTATAATTAGTGGAAAACACAATGATTAAAGGCATCCCTAGCCATGCAAACCTATTGTTCCTTGTGAAGAACAATTTCTCTATGCATTGGCTTCTTTTTCCTTCTCCTCTTACACGGTTTTGGGAAGAAAAATGCCATCATTGTTTTTCCTATTTTTTCACCTAATAACACTAAAAATGTTTAGTAGTGTATTCATTCTAATTCCATCATCAAAATAGAGATTTTCTAGAGAAATAAAATCCTCTCTTCTTCTCTCTAAAACCGAAAACACATAAGGGTTTTATAAAGTTTTTGGTTCAATTTTCTTCTAAATTTAATATTATAACTAGTACTTGTAATATTAATTTTAATTAAGAGGAGCCTTGGGTATAAAGCATAGGGAGAGATCTTACACTTAGATCTTCATTCTTCCATTGGAATAAGCTCAAGAACAAAAGAGAAAGGTGATCTCTTTTGTGCCCAAATATCCGAAATTAAATATGTAAGGACATAATTTCTCCTCTATTCATTTTATTGTTTGCATGCATAAGTTCCGTTATTAATTTTATGACAAATTATTAGACATATAAGAGTATGTTATAATGTATATGATTCTACATTTCCTTCACGAACGGCTCAAATTGAAGTATATAATACACGGTTTTTCGGGATTACAGGGTCCCGGAACAAAATTCTCCGGAAATCGCATAGAAAGTTCCTCGGGTCAGATAAAGCGGCCACGCAAAATTTGAGCAAAGCAATGGAAGACATTTGGGGTGCGGTATGCCATAAACAAGCATTCGTCGAACCTCGGATAATCGTGAAAAATATATTAATGCTCGTTATTTGAGGCTGAATCGAATAGGTTAACTCCTGAAATGACCTCGGATGCGTGATTGAAAAACCGGGAGAAAAAGAACAGGGTCCGGTAAGACCTCTCGAACGGCTCAAATTGAAGTATATAATACACGATTTTTCGGGATTCTAGGGTCCCTGAACAAAATTCTCGGAAATCACATTGAAAGTTCCTCGGGTCAGATAAAGCGGCCACGCAAAATTTGAGAAGCAATGGAAGACATTTGGGGGTGCCGGTATGCCATAAACAAGCATTCATCGAATCTCGGATAATCGTGAAAAATGGATTAATGCCCGTTTAATGCTCGTTATTTGAGGCTGAATCGAATAGGTTAACTCTTGAAATGACCTCGGACGCGTGATTGAAAAACCGGGAGAAAAAGAAACAGGATCCGGTACGACCTCCCGAACGGCTCAAATTGAAGTGTATAATACAGGGTTTTTCGGGATTCCAGGGTCCCGGAACAAAATTCTCCGGAAATGACATAGAAAGTTCATCGGGTCAGATAAAGCGGCCACGCAAAATTTTAGTAGCAACGGAAGACATTTGGGGGTGTCGGTATGCCATAAACCACCATTCGTCGAACCTCGGATAATCGTGAAAAATGGATTTATGCTCGTTTAATGCTCGTTATTTGAGGCTGAATCGAATAGGTTAACTCCTGAAATGACCTCAGACGCGTGATTGAAAAACCGGGAGAAATAGAGACAGTGGTCGTCACGACCTCCCGAGCGGCTCAAATGAAGTGTATAATACACGGTTTTCAGATTCGGTCCCGGAACAAAATTCTCGGAAATCACATAGAAAGTTCCTCGGGTTAGATAAAGCGGCCACGCAAAATTTGAGCAACAACGGAAGACATTTGGGGATGCCGGTATGCCATAAACAAGCGTTCGTCGAACCTCGGATAATCGTGAAAAATAGATTAATGCTCGTTATTTGAGGTTGAATCGAATAGGTTAACTCCTGAAATGACCTCGGACGCGTGATTGAAAACCGGGAGAAAAAGAACAGGGTCCGGTAAGACCTCCCGAACGGCTCAAATTGAAGTGCATATAATACACGGTTTTTCGGGATTCCGGGGTCCGGAACAAAATTCTCCGAAAATCACATAGAAAGTTCCTCGGGTCGATAAAGCGGCCACGCAAAATTTGAGTAGCAACGGAAGACATTTGGGGGTGTCGGTATGCCACAAACCACCATTCTACGAACCTCGGATAATCGTGAAAAATGGATTAATGCTCGTTTAATGCTCGTTATTTGAGGCTGAATCGAATAGGTTAACTCCCTAATCGACCTCGGACGCGTGATTGAAAAACTGGGAGAAAAAGAATTAGGGACCGGTACGACCTCCCGAACGGCTCAAATTGAAGTGTATAATACACGGTTTCGGGATTCGTGGTCCCGGAACAAAATTCTCGGAAATCAAATAGAAAGTTCCTCGGGTCAGATAAAGCGACCACGCAAAATTTGAGCAGCAATGGAAGACATTTGGGGGTGCCGGTATGCCATAAACAAGCATTCGTCGAACCTCGGATAATCGTCAAAAATATATTAATGCTCGTTTAATGCTCGTTATTTGAGGCTGAATCGAATAGGTTAACTCCTGAAATGAACTGGGACGCGTGATTGAAAAACCGGGAGAAAAAGAACCGGGTCCGATAAGACCTCCCGAAAGGCTCAAATTGAAGTGTATAATACACGGTTTTTCGGGATTCCAGGGTCCCGAAACAAAATTCTCCGGAAATCACATAGAAAGTTCCTCGGGTCAGATAAAGCGGCCACGCAAAATTTGAGCAGCAATGGAAGACATTTGGGGGGTGCCGGTATGCCATAAACAAGCATTCGTCGAACCTCGAATAATCGTGAAAAATAGATTAATGCTCGTTATTTGAGACTGAATCGAATAGGTTAACTCCTGAAATGACCTCGGATGCGTGATTGAAAAACGGGAGAAAAGAACAGGTCGGTAAGACCTCTTGAACGGCTCAAATTGAAGCATATAATACACGGTTTTTAGGGATTCCGGGGTCCCGGAACAAAATTCTCTGGAAATCACATAGAAAGTTCCTCGGGTCAAATAAAGCGGCCACGCAAAATTTGTGTAGCAACAGAAGACATTTGGGGGTGCCGGTATGCCATAAACCACCATTCCTCGAACCTCGGATAATCGTGAAAAATGGATTAATGCCTGTTTAATGCTCGTTATTTGAGGCTGAATCGAATAGGTTAACTCTTGAAATGACCTCGTATGCGTGATTGAAAAACCGGGAGAAAAAAAACAGGGTCCGGTAAGACCTCCGGAACGGCTCAAATTTGAAGTGTATAATACACGGTTTTTCGGGATTCCAGGGTCCCGGAACAAAATTCTCCGGAAATCACATAGAAAGTTCCTCGGGTCAGATAAAGCGGCCACGCAAAATTTGAGCAGCAATGGAAGACATTTGGGGGTGCCGGTATGCCATAAACAAGCATTCGTCGAACCTCATATAATCGTGAAAAATAGATTAATGCTCGTTATTTGAGGCTGAATCGAATAGGTTAACTCCGAAATGACCTCGGATGCGTGATTGAAAAACCGGGAGAAAAAGAACAGGGTCCGGTAAGACCTCTCGAACGGCTCAAATTGAAGTATATAATACACGGTTTTCGGGATTCCAGGAACAAAATTCTCCGGAAATCACATAGAAAGTTCCTCGGGTCAGATAAAGCGGCCACGCAAAATTTGAGCAGCAATGGAAGACATTTGGGGGTGCCGGTATGCCATAAACAAGCATTTGTCGAACCTCGGATAATCGTGAAAAATAGATTAATGCTCGTTATTTGAGGCTGAATCGAATAGGTTAACTCCTGAAATGTCCTCGGATGCGTGATTGAAAAACCGGGAGAAAAAGAACAGTGTCCGGTAAGACCTCTCGAACGGCTCAAATTGAAGTATATATAATACACGGTTTTCGGGATTTGGTCCGGAACAAAATTCTCCGGAAATCGCATAGAAAGTTCCTCGGGTCGGATAAAGCGGCCACGCAAAATTTGAGTAGCAACGGAAGACATTTGGGGTGCCGGTATGCCATAAACAAGCATTCGTCGAACCTCGGATAATCGTGAAAAATATATTAATGCTCGTTATTTGAGGCTGAATCGAATAGGTTAACTCCTGAAATGACCTCGGATGCGTGATTGAAAAACCGGGAGAAAAAGAACAGGGTCCGGTAAGACCTCTCGAACGGCTCAAATTGAAGTATATAATACACGATTTTTCGGGATTCTAGGGTCCCTGAACAAAATTCTCGGAAATCACATTGAAAGTTCCTCGGGTCAGATAAAGCGGCCACACAAAATTTGAGAAGCAATGGAAGACATTTGGGGGTGCCGGTATGCCATAAACAAGCATTCATCGAACCTCGGATAATCGTGAAAAATGGATTAATGCTCGTTATTTGAGGCTGAATCGAATAGGTTAACTCCTGAAATGTCCTCGGATGCGTGATTGAAAAACCGGGAGAAAAAGAACAGTGTCCGGTAAGACCTCTCGAACGGCTCAAATTGAAGTATATATAATACACGGTTTTTCGGGATTACAGGGTCCCGGAACAAAATTCTCCGGAAATCGCATAGAAAGTTCCTCGGGTCAGATAAAGCGGCCACGCAAAATTTGAGCAGCAATGGAAGACATTTGGGGGTGCCGGTATGCCATAAACAAGCATTCGTCGAACCTCGGATAATCGTGAAAAATATATTAATGCTCGTTATTTGAGGTCAATCGAATAGGTTAACTCTGAAATGACCTCGGATGCGTGATTGAAAAACCGGGAGAAAAAGAACAGGGTCCGGTAAGACCTCTCGAACGGCTCAAATTGAAGTATATAATACACGATTTTTCGGGATTCTAGGGTCCCTGAACAAAATTCTCGGAAATCACATTGAAAGTTCCTCGGGTCAGATAAAGCGGCCACACAAAATTTGAGAAGCAATGGAAGACATTTGGGGGTGCCGGTATGCCATAAACAAGCATTCATCGAATCTCGGATAATCGTGAAAAATGGATTAATGCCCGTTTAATGCTCGTTATTTGAGGCTGAATCGAATAGGTTAACTCTTGAAATGACCTCGGACGCGTGATTGAAAAACCGGGAGAAAAAAAACAGGATCGATGACGACCTCCCGAACGGCTCAAATTGAAGTGTATAATACACGGTTTTTTCGGGATTCGGGGTCCGGAACAAAATTCTCCGGAAAATGACATAGAAAGTTCATCGGGTCGAGATAAAGCGGCCACGCAAAATTTTAGTAGCAACGGAAGACATTTGGGGGTGTCGGTATGCCATAAACCACCATTCGTCGAACCTCGGATAATCGTGAAAAATGGATTTATGCTCGTTTAATGCTCGTTATTTGAGGCTGAATCGAATAGGTTAACTCCTGAAATGACCTCAGACGCGTGATTGAAAAACCGGGAGAAATAGAGACAGGGTCCGGTACGACCTCCCGAGCGGCTCAAATTGAAGTGTATAATACACGATTTTTCAGGATTCCAGGGTCCCGGAACAAAATTCTCTGGAAATCACATAGAAAGTTCCTCGGGTTAGATAAAGCGGCCACGCAAAATTTGAGCAGCAAAGGAAGACATTTGGGGATGCCGGTATGCCATAAACAAGCGTTCGTCGAACCTCGGATAATCGTGAAAAATAGATTAATGCTCGTTATTTGAGGTTGAATCGAATAGGTTAACTCCTGAAATGACCTCGGACGCGTGATTGAAAACCGGGAGAAAAAGAACAGGGTCCGGTAAGACCTCCCGAACGGCTCAAATTGAAGTGCATATAATACACGGTTTTTCGGGATTCCAGGGTCCCGGAACAAAATTCTCCGAAAATCACATAGAAAGTTCCTCGGGTCAGATAAAGCGGCCACGCAAAATTTGAGTAGCAACGGAAGACATTTGGGGGTGTCGGTATGCCACAAACCACCATTCTACGAACCTCGGATAATCGTGAAAAATGGATTAATGCTCGTTTAATGCTCGTTATTTGAGGCTGAATCGAATAGGTTAACTCCCTAATCGACCTCGGACGCGTGATTGAAAAACTGGGAGAAAAAGAAATAGGGACCGGTACGACCTCCCGAACGGCTCAAATTGAAGTGTATAATACACGGTTTTTCGGGATTCCAGGGTCCCGGAACAAAATTCTCCGGAAATCACATAGAAAGTTCCTCGGGTCAGATAAAGCGACCACGCAAAATTTGAGCAGCAATGGAAGACATTTGGGGGTGCCGGTATGCCATAAACAAGCATTCGTCGAACCTCGGATAATCGTCAAAAATATATTAATGCTCGTTTAATGCTCGTTATTTGAGGCTGAATCGAATAGGTTAACTCCTGAAATGAACTGGGACGCGTGATTGAAAAACCGGGAGAAAAAGAACCGGGTCCGATAAGACCTCCCGAAAGGCTCAAATTGAAGTGTATAATACACGGTTTTTCGGGATTCCAGGGTCCCGGAACAAAATTCTCCGGAAATCACATAGAAAGTTCCTCGGGTCAGATAAAGCGGCCACGCAAAATTTGAATAGCAACGGAAGACATTTGAGGGTGCTAGTATGCCATAAACCAGCATTCGTCTAACCTCAGATAATCGTGAAAAATGGATTAATGCTCGTTTAATGCTCGTTATTTGATGCTGAATCGAATAGGTTAACTCCTGAAATGACCTCGGACGCGTGATTGAAAAACCGGGAGAAAAAGAAAATGGGTCTGGTACGACCTCCCGAACGGCTCAAATTGAAGTGTATAATACACGGTTTTTCGGGATTCCAGGGTCCCGGAACAAAATTCTCCGGAAATCACATAAAAAGTTTCTCGGGTCAGATAAAGCAGCCACGCAAAATTTGAGCAGCAATGGAAGACATTTGGGGGTGGCGGTATGCCATAAACAAGCATTCGTCGAACCTCGGATAATCGTCAAAAATAGATTAATGCTCGTTTAATGCTCGTTATTTGTAGCTGAATCGAATAGGATAACTCCTGAAATGACTTGGGACGCGTGATTGAAAAACCGGGAGAAAAAGAACCGGGTCCGATAAGACCTCCCGGACGGCTCAAATTGAAGTGTAATACACGGTTTTTCGGGATTCCAGGGTCTCGGATCAAAATTCTCCGGAAATCACATAGAAAGTTCCCCGGGTCAGATAAAGCGGCCACGCAAAATTTGAGTAGCAACGGAAGACATTTGAGGGTGCTGGTATGCCATAAACCAGCATTCGTCGAACTTCAGATAATCGTGAAAAATGGATTAATGCTCGTTTAATGCTCGTTATTTGAGGCTGAATCGAATAGGTTAACTCCTGAAATGACCTCGGATGCATGATTGAAAAACCGGGAGAAAAACAAAATGGGTCCGGTACGACCTCCCGAATGGCTCAAATTGAAGTGTATAATATACGGTTTTTCGGGATTCCAGGGTCCCGGAACAAAATTCTCCGAAAATCACATAGAAAGTTCCTCGGGTTAGATAAAGCGGCCACGCAAAATTTGAGTAGCAACGGAAGACATTTGGGGGTGCCGGTATGCCACAAACCACCATTCGTCGAACCTCGGATAATCGTTTAAAATGGATTAATGCCCGTTTAATGTTCGTTATTTGAGGCTGAATCGAATAGGTTAATTCCTGAAATGACCTCGGACGCGTGATTGAAAAACCGGGAGAAAAAGAAACAGGGTCCGGTACGACCTCCCGAACGGCTCAAATTGAAGTGTATAATACACGGTTTTTCGGGATTCCAGGGTCCCGGAACAAAATTCTCAGGAAATCACATAGAAAGTTCCTCGGGTCAGATAAAGCAGACGCGCAAAATTTGAGCAGCAATGGAAGACATTTGGGGGCGCCGGTATCCATAAACAAGCATTCGTCGAACCTCGGATAATCGTCAAAAATAGATTAATGCTCGTTATTTGAGGCTGAATCGAATAGGTTAACTCCTGAAATGACCTGGGACGCGTGATTGAAAAACCGGGAGAAAAAGAACCGGGTCCGATAAGACTTTCCGAACGGCTCAAATTGAAGTGTATAATACACGGTTTTTCAGGATTCCAGGGTCCCGAAACAAAATTCTCCGGAAATCAAATAGAAAGTTCCTCGGGTCAGATAAAGCAGCCACGCAAAATTTGAGCAGCAATGGAAGACATTTGGGGGTGGCGGTATGCCATAAACAAGCATTCGTCGAACCTCGGATAATCGTCAAGAATAGATTAATGCTCGTTTAATGCTCGTTATTTGAGGCTGAATCGTATAGGTTAACTCCTGAAATGACCTGGGACGCGTGATTGAAAAACCGGGAGAAAAAGAACCGGGTCCGATAAGACCTCCCGGACGGCTCAAATTGAAGTGTAATACACGGTTTTTCGGGATTCCAGGGTCTCGGAACAAAATTCTCCGGAAATCACATAAAAAGTTCCTCGGGTCAGATAAAGCGGCCACGCAAAATTTGAGTAGCAACGGAAGACATTTGAGGGTGCTGGTATGCCATAAACCAGCATTCGTCGAACTTCAGATAATCGTGAAAAATGGATTAATGCTCGTTTAATGCTCGTTATTTTTGGCTGAATCGAATATGTTAACTCCTGAAATGACCTCGGACGCATGATTGAAAAACCGGGAGAAAAAGAAAATGGGTCCATTACGACCTCCCGAACGGCTCAAATTGAAGTGTATAATATACGGTTTTTCGGGATTCCAGGGTCCCGGAACAAAATTCTCCGAAAATCACATAGAAAGCTCCTCGGGTTAGATAAAGCGGCCACGCAAAATTTGAGTAGCAACGGAAGACATTTGGGGGTGCCGGTATGCCACAAACCACCATTCGTCGAACCTCGGATAACCGTGAAAAATGGATTAATGCCCGTTTAATGTTCGTTATTTGAGGCTGAATCGAATAGGTTAACTCCTGAAATGACCTCGGACGCGTGATTGAAAAACCGGGAGAAAAAGAAACAGGGTCCGGTACGACCTCCCGAACGGCTCAAATTGAAGTGTATAATACACGGTTTTTCGGGATTCCAGGGTCCCGGAACAAAATTCTCAGGAAATCACATAGAAAGTTCCTCGTGTCAGATAAAGCAGCCACGCAAAATTTGAGCAGCAATGGAAGACATTTGGGGGTGCCGGTATGCCATAAACAAGCATTCGTCAAACCTCGGATAATCGTCAAAAATAGATTAATGCTCGTTTAATGCTCGTTATTTGAGGCTGAATCGAATAGGTTAACTCCTGAAATGACCTGGGACGCGTGATTGAAAAACCGGGAGAAAAAGAACCGGGTCCGATAAGACTTTCCGAACGGCTCAAATTGAAGTGTATAATACACGGTTTTTCGGGATTCCAGGGTCCCGGAACAAAATTCTCCGGAAATCACATAGAAAGTTCCTCGGGTCAGATAAAGCGGCCACGCAAAATTTGAGTAGCAACGGAAGAAATTTGAGGGTCTTTGGTATGCCATAAACCAAAGACTCGTCGAACTTGGATAATCGTGAAAAATGGATTAATGCTCGTTTAATGCTCGTTATTTGAGGTGAATCGAATAGGTTAACTCTGAAATGACCTCGGACGCATGATTGAAAAACCGCAGAAAAAGAAAATGGGTCGAGACGACCTCCCGAATGGCTCAAATTGAAGTGTATAATATACGGTTTTTGGGATTCGTGGTCCGGAACAAAATTTTCCGAAAATCACATAGAAAGTTCCTCGGGTTAGATAAAGCGGCCACGCAAAATTTTTGTTGCAACGGAAGACATTTGGGGGTGCCGGTATGCCACAAACCACCATTCGTCGAACCTCGGATAATCGTGAAAAATGGATTAATGCCCGTTTAATGCTCGTTATTTGAGGCTGAATCGAATAGGTTAACTACTGAAATGACCTCGGACGCGTGATTGAAAAACCGGGAGAAAAAGAAACAGGGTCCGGTACGACCTCCCGAACGGCTCAAATTGAAGTGTATAATACACGGTTTTTCGGGATTCCAGGGTCCCGGAACAAAATTCTCAAGAAATCACATAGAAAGTTCCTCGGGTCAGATAAAGCAGCCACGCAAAATTTGAGCAGCAATGGAAGACATTTGGGGGTGCCGGTATGCCATAAACAAGCATTCGTCGAACCTCGAATAATCGTCAAAAATAGATTAATGCTCGTTTAATGCTCGTTATTTGAGGCTGAATCGAATAGGTTAACTCCTGAAATGACCTGAGACGCGTGATTGAAAAACCGGGAGAAAAAGAACCGGGTCCAATAAGACTTTCCGAACGGCTCAAATTGAAGTGTATAATACACGGTTTTTCGGGATTCCAGGGTCCCGGAACAAAATTCACCGGAAATCACATAGAAAGTTCCTCGGGTCAGATAAAGCGACCATGGAAAATTTGAGAAGCATTGGAAGACTTTTGGGGGTGCCGGTATGCCATAAATAAGCATTCGTCGAACCTTGGATAATCGTGAAAAATAGATTAATGTTCGTTATTTGAGGCTGAATCGAATAGGTTAACTTTTGAAATGACCTCGGACGCGTGATTGAAAAACAGGGAGAAAAAGAACAGGGTCCGGTAAGACCTCCCGAACGGCTCAAATTGAAGTGTATAATACACGGTTTTTCAGTATTCCAGGGTCCCGGAACAAAATTCTCCGGAAATCACATATAAATTACCCCGGGTCAGATAAAGCGACCACGCAAAATTTGAGTAGCAACGGAAGACATTTGGGGGTGCCGATATGCCATAAACCAACATTCGTCGACCCTCGGATAATCATGAAAAATAGATTAATACTCGTTTAATGCTCGTTATTTGAGGCTGAATCGAATAGGTTAATTCCTGATATGACCTTGGACGCGTGATTAAAAAACTGGGAGAAATAGAAACAGGGTCCAGTACGACCTACCGAACTGCTCAAATTGAAGTGTATAATACACGGTTTTTCGGGATTCCAGGGTCCCGGAACAAAATTCTCCGGAAATCACATAGAAAGTTCCTCGGGTCAGATAAAGCGGCCATGCAAAATTTGAGCAGCAATGGATGACATTTGGGGGTGCCGGTATGCCATAAATAAGCATTCGTCGAACCTCGGATAATCATGAAAAATAGATTAATGTTCGTTATTTGAGGCTGAATCGAATAGGTTAACTCCTGAAATGACCTCGGACGCGTGATTGAAAAAATCGGGAGAAAAAGAACAGGGTCCGGTAAGACCTCAAGAACGGCTCAAATTGAAGTGTAAAATACACGGTTTTTCAGGATTCCAGGGTCCAGGAACAAAATTCTCCGGAAATCACATATAAATTACCCCGGGTCAGATAAAGCGGCCACGCAAAATTTGAGTAGCAACAGAAGACTTTTGGGGGTGCCGGTATGCCATAAACCAACATTCGTCGAACCTCGGATTATCGTGAAAAATGGATTAATGCTCGTTTAATGCTCGTTATTTGAGGCTGAATCGAATAGGTTAACTCCTGATATAACCTTGGACGCGTGATTGAAAAACCGGGAGAAGAAGAAACATGATCCAGTACTACCTCCCGAACGGCATAAATTGAAGTGTATAATACACGGTTTTTCGGGATTCCAGGGTCCCGGAACAAAATTTTCCGGAAATCACATTGAAAGTTCCTCGGGTCAGATAAAGCGGCCACGCAAAATTTGAGAAGCAATGGAAGACATTTGGGGGTGCCGGTATGCCATAAACAAGCATTCGTCGAACCTCGGATAATCGTCAAAAATAGATTAATGCTCGTTTAATGCTCGTTATTTGAGGCTGAATCGAATACGTTAACTCCTGAAATGACCTGGGATGCGTGCTTGGAAAACCGGGAGAATAAGAACCGGGTCCGATAAGACCTCCCGAACGGCTCAAATTGAAGTGTATAATACACGGTTTTTCAGGATTCTAGGGTCCCGGAACAAAATTCTGCTGAAATCACATAGAAAGTTCCTCGGGTCAGTTAAAGCGGCCACGCAAAATTTGAGTAGCAACAGAAGACATTTGGAGGCGCCGGTATGCCATAAACAAGCATTCGTCGAACCTTGGATAATCGTGAAAAACAGATTAATGCTCGTTATTTGAGGCTGAATCGAATAGGTTAACTCCTGAAATAACCTCGGACGGGTGATTGAAAAACCGGGAGAAAAAGAAACAGGGTCCAGTATGACCTCCCGAACGGCTCAAATTGAGGTGTATAAATAATACACGGTTTTTCGGGATTCCAGGGTCCCGGAACAAAATTCTCCGGAAATCACATAGAAAGTTCCTCGGGTAAGATAAAGCGGCCACTTAAAATTTGACTAGCAACGGAATACATTTGGGGGTGCCGATATGCCATAAACCACCATTCGTCGAACCTCAGATAATCGTGAAAAATGGATTAATGCTCGTTTAATGCTCGTTATTTGAGGCTGAATCGAATAGGTTAACTCCTGAAATGACCTCGGACGTGTGATTGAAAAAACGGGAGAAATAGAAACAGGGTCCAGTACGACCTCCCAAACTCCTCAAATTGAAGTGTATAATACACGGTTTTTCGGGATTCCAGGGTCCCGGAACAAAATTCTCCGGAAATCACATAGAAAGTTCCTCGGGTCAGATAAAGCGGCCATGCAAAATTTGAGCAACAATGGAAGACATTTGGGGGTGCCGGTATGCCATAAATAAGCATTCGTCGAACCTCGGATAATCGTGAAAAATAGATTAATGTTCGTTATTTGAGGCTGAATCGAATAGGTTAACTCCTGAAATGACCTCGGGCGCTTGATTGAAAAACCGGGAGAAAAAGAACAGAGTCCGGTAAGACCTCCCGAGCGGCTCAAATTGAAGTGTATAATACATGGTTTTTCGAGATTCTAGGGTCCCGGAACAAAATTCTGCTGAAATCACATAGAAAGTTCCTCGGGTCAGTTAAAGCGGCCACGCAAAATTTGAGTAGCAAAGGAAGACATTTGGGGGTGCCGGTATGCCATAAACAAGCATTCGTCGAACCTTGGATAATCGTGAAAAACAGATTAATGCTCGTTATTTGAGGCTAAATCAAATAGGTTAACTCCTGAAATGACCTCGGACGGGTGATTGAAAAACCGGGAGAAAAAGAAATAGGGTCCAGTATGACCTCCCGAACGACTCAAATTGAAGTGTATAAATAATACACGGTTTTTCGGGATTCCAGGGTCCCGGAACAAAATTCTCCGTAAATCACATAGAAAGTTACTCGGGTCAGATAAAGCGGCCACTTAAAATTTGAGTAGCAACGGAAGACATTTGGGGGTGCCGGAATGCCATAAACCACCATTCGTCGAACCTCGAATAATCGTGAAAAATGGATTAATGCTCGTTTAATGCTCGTTAATTGAGGCTGAATCGAATAGGTTAACTCCTGAAATGACCTCGGACGCGTGATTGAAAAACCGGGAGAAATAGAAACAGGGTCCAGTACGACCTCCTGAACTCCTCAACTTAAAGTGTATAATACACGGTTTTTCGGGATTCCTGGGTCCCGGAACAAAATTATCCGGAAATCACATAGAAAGTTCCTCGGGTCAGATAAAGCGGCCATGCAAAATTTGAGCAGCAATGGAAGACATTTGGGGGTGTCGGTATGCCATAAATAAGCATTCGTCGAACTCTGATAATCGTGAAAAATAGATTAATGTTCGTTATTTGTGGCTGAATCGAATAGGTTAACTCCTGAAATGACCTCGGACTCTTGATTGAAAAACCGGGAGAAAAAGAACAGAGTCCGGTAAGACCTCCCGAACGGCTCAAATTGAAGTGTATAATACACGGTTTTTCGGGATTCCAGGGTCCCGGAACAAAATTCTCCGGAAATCACATATAAATTACCCCGGGTCAGATAAAGCGGCCACGCAAAATTTGAGTAGCAACGGAAGACATTTGGGGGTGTCGGTATGCCATAAACCAACATTCGTCGAACCTCGGATAATCGTAAAAAATGGATTAATGCTCGTTTAATGCTCGTTATTTGAGGCTGAGTCATATAGGTTAACTCCTTATATGACCTTGGACGCGTGATTGAAAGACCGGGAGAAAAAGAAACAGGATCCACTACTACCTCCCGAACGGCTCAAATTGAAGTGTATAATACACGGTTTTTCGGGATTCCAGGGTCCCGGAACAAAATTCTCCGGAAATCAAATAGAAAGTTCCTGGGGTCAGATAAAGCGGCCACGCAAAATTTGAGTAGCAACAAAAGACATTTGGGGGTGCTGGTATGCCATAAACCAGCATTCGCCGAACCTCAGATAATCGCGAAAAATGGATTAATGCTCGTTATTTGAGGCTGAATCGAATAGGTTGACTCCTGAAATGACCTAAGACGCGTGATTGAAAAACCGGGAGAATAAGAAAGAGGGTCCGGTACGACCTCCCGAACGGCTCAAATTGAAGTGTATAATACACGGTTTTTCGGGATTCCAGGGTCCCGGAACAAAATTCTACGGAAATCACATAGAAAGTTCCTGGGGTCAGATAAAACGGCCACACAAAATTTGAGTAGCTAACGGAAGACATTTGGGGGTGCCGGTATGCAATAAACCACCATTCGCCAAACCTCTGATAATCGTGAAAAATGGATTAATGCTCGTTATTTGAGGCTGAATCGAATAGGTTAACATCTGAAATGACCTCGGACGCGTGATTGAAAAACCGGAAGAAAAAGAAACAGGGTCCAAGACGACCTCCTGAACGGCTCAAATTGCATTGTATAATACACGGTTTTTCAGGATTCGAGGGTCCCGTAACAAAAATCTCCGGAAATCATATAGAAAGTTCCTCGGGTCAGATAAAGCGGCAACGCAAAATTTGAGTAGCAACGAAAGACAATTGGTGGTGCCGGTATGGCATAAACCAGCATTCGTCGAACCTAGGATAATCGTGAAAAATGGATTAATGCTAGTCTAATGCTCGTTATTTGAGGCTGAATCGAATAGGTTAACTCCTGAAATGACATCGGACGCGTGATTGAAATACCGGGAGAAAAAGAAACAGGGTCCTGTACGACCTCCCGAACGGCTCAAATTGAAGTGTATAATACACGGTTTTTCGGGATTTCAGGGTCCCGGAACAAAATTCTACGGAAATCACATAGAAAGTTTCTCGGGTCAGATAAAGCGGCGACACAAATTTTGAATAGCAACGGAAGACATTTGGGGGTGCCGGTATGCCATAAACCAGCATTCGTTGAACCTCGGATAATATTAAAAAATGGATTAATGCTCGTTTAATGCTCGTTATTTGAGGCTGCATTGAATAGGTGAACTCGTGAAATGACCTCGGACGCGTGATTGAAAAACTGGGTGAAAAAGAAATAGGGTCCGATATGACCTCCCGAACGGCTCAAATTGAAGTGTATAATACACGGTTTTTCGGGAATCCAGGGTCCCGGAACAAAATTCTCCGGAAATCACATAGAAAGTTCCTCGAGTCAGATAAAGCGGCCACTTAAAATTTGAGTAGCAACGGAATTTATTTGGGGGTGCCGGTATGCCATAAACCACCATTCGTCGAACCTCGGATAATCGTGAAAAATGGATTAATGCTCGTTTAATGCTCGTTATTTGAGGCTGAATCGAATAGGTTAACTCCTGAAATGACCTCGGACGGGTGATTGAAAAACCGAGAGAAAAAGAAACAGGGTCCAGTATGACCTCCCAAACGACTCAAATTGAAGTGTATAAATAATACACGGTTTTTCGGGATTCCAGGGTCCCGGAACAAAATTCTCCGGAAATCATATAGAAAGTTCCTCGGGTCAGATAAAGCGGCCACTTAATATTTGAGTAGCAACGGAAGACATTTGGGGGTGCCGGTATGCCATAAACCACCATTCGTCGAACCTCGGATAATCGTGAAAAATAGATTAATGCTCGTTTAATGCTCGTTAATTGAGGCTGAATCGAATAGGTTAACTCCTGAAATGACCTCGGATGCGTGATTGAAAAACCGGGAGAAATAGAAACAGGGTCCAGTACGACCTCCCGAACTCCTCAAATTAAAGTGTATAATACACGGTTTTTCGGGATTCCAGGGTCCCGGAACAAAATTATCCGGAAATCACATAGAAAGTTCCTCGGGTCAGATAAAGCGGCCATGCAAAATTTGAGCAGCAATGGAAGACATTTGGGGGTGCCGGTATGCCATAAATAAGCATTCGTCGAACCTCTGATAATCGTGAAAAATAGATTAATGTTCGTTATTTGTGGATGAATCGAATAGGTTAACTCGTGAAATGACCTCGGACGCTTGATTGAAAAACCGGGAGAAAAAGAACAGAGTCCGGTAAAACCTCCCGAACGGCTCAAATTGAAGTGTATAATACACGGTTTTTCGGGATTCCAGGGTCCCGGAACAAAATTCGCCGAAAATCACATATAAATTAACCCGGGTCAGATAAAGCGGCCACGCAAAATTTGAGTAGCAACGGAAGACATTTGGGGGTGTCGGTATGCCATAAACCAACATTCGTCGAACCTCGGATAATCGTGAAAAATGGATTAATGCTCGTTTAATGCTCGTTATTTGAGGCTGAATCGAATAGGTTAACTCCTGATATGACCTTGGACGCGTGATTGAAAAACCAGGAGAAAAAGAAACAGGATCCAGTACTACCTCCCGAACGGCTCAAATTGAAGTGTATAATACACGGTTTTTCGGGATTTCAGGGTCCCGGAACAAAATTCTCCGGAAATCAAATAGAAAGTTCCTCGGGTCAGATAAAGCGGCCACGCAAAATTTGAGTAGCAACAAAAGACATTTGGGGGGGTGCTGGTATGCCATAAACCAGCATTCGCCGAACCTTAGATAATCGCGAAAAATGGATTAATGCTCGTTATTTGAGGCTGAATCGAATAGGTTGACTCCTGAAATGACCTAAGACGCGTGATTGAAAAACCGGGAGAATAAGAAAGAGGGTCTGGTACGACCTCCCAAACGGCTCAAATTGAAGTGTATAATACACGGTTTTTCGGGATTCCAGGGTCCCGGAACAAATGTGACACCCTTCGTTGAGGCAACTAAATATAACTAGTAAATCGTGGCGGAAACACGAGATTTTTAAAACTTTTAAGGCTTCTAGTGAAGTCCAACGCGAGGTATCACCAACACGATAGATAAGTTTAGATAGTTAAGTTTAAGTTTACAATACAAGTCTATTTATTGGGGAAAAGATATCCCACGAATGAACATGAGTCTAAAAGTAGGTGAGTCTATTAAAGTGATGGCTAAATAAGGTCCAAGGTAAGAACTCGCTAGCTCACACGGTCTTCCCCACTTAAGCTTCATCACCAACCTGTCATTCATAATAAATATGAAAGCCACAGTCAGTGGGGAGTAACTCAGGGTTCTCCCAGCCACAATATGTCAAAATACAAGTAATTAGGAATTTAATTAAACAAACAAGCATAAGAATAAATACTTACGGTAACAAGAGGATCATGATTAGTATACAAAATGCAATAAGAGTAGTTATGCATAAATGAGAGAAGAATAATTAGGTCAAACGGTCACAAATTGACTCGACTCAAATGTAAGACAAATTACAAAGTATAGACTCAAACAAGATAACCCTCTAGACTCCAACCTCTTGGTAGGACGACGATCATAATACGGTCCTAGTCTAAACTGGCCGACTCTCGGGATGGACGACACCCGATTCGACAAACGATACCAAATCGTATCCAAGACTCGAAATATGGTACACCTAACCGTGCCCGAAAGTCGAGTAACCTCAAGCGGAACCTTGTCACCTAACCGTGACCCCCGGTCCGAAGAGGCGGAAGGAAAAATAGCCCAACTCGGAAACAATGGCACCTAACCGTGACCCAATGTCCGAGGGCAAATAAATAAGGAATGTCGAGTAGTCTCACAATGTAAAACGTCACACTCGGGTCACAAATACGAGTGGAAAAGATTGAACAAACATAACGTAAACAATTCATGTGAAGCATGCATAAGTATAAAGGTATGAGAAACATCAGGTACTCTCTGCCGGTGTGGGAACCGGCTGCCGGCCCACCGGCAGAGGATTCATGCTATGGTGAACAATGTCAAATTAGGTGAGGGTGTATTCTCTGCCGGTAGGGTGGCCAGGTGCCCCCACCGGCAGGGGATACAAGCTAAAGGAAACAAGGTCAAAAACATTCAATGTGTATCCTCTGCCGGGTGACCGGCTGCCGGCCCACCGGCAGGGAATACCTACTATAGTCAATTAACTTCAACATTTCACATTGTGTATTCTCTGCCGGTTGACCGGCTGCCGGCCCACCGGCAGGGGATACACCCTATTATAAAAGGCACCAAAAATTTCATGTACGCGCTGCCGGTTGGGTAGGCCGGCTGCCGGCCCACCGGCAGGGGATCACAAAGGCTTAAATCCCTATTTTTATAACTCAGAAATGCCATGACGCGCTGCCGGTTAGGTAGGCCGGCTGCCGGCCCACCGATTGGGGGATCATCAGATACGAAAACTCAACAAACATTCATCTAAAGCCTTCCAAATTCAACCATCTTTCATTTAATCATTTCATACTTCTTAAACATGATGAATACTCAGAAAATTACCACTTTCAAGATGTAATTAACATATGGGGTGGATTATAAGTCATTAAAGTGAGGCTTAAATCAAATGATTATGAGGGAATTACACTAACATCATCCCATATTTCACCATATTACAACAAGACATGAAATTACTCCTTAAACATGTGAGAATTGTCATACAAGTATTCTACTCAACACCAAATCACCAAAAAGCATGAAAGACACCAAATTTAACATTCATGTGAGTCTAATACTACACAATTCACACAATTTTAACATAAAAGTCGAGTAACCCATCACCGTTACCTTTTTGCACTTCAATCTTCTAAAGACTCGTCAATGATGTAGCTATCCTCCTCCGGGTTGTCCAAGTTCTCCCCTAAACACAAAAACAAAGGTATTAAGTCAAGAATCCACATCCTTGTAAGATGAGAATTTCAAAATAGAGGAAAAGATGGCAACTTTCTTACTTAGAAAGAAGGGAAATGAGAAAAGGAAGAGAATGGCGCGAAAAGGAACGAGATTGGTGAAGAATTGAGTGAGATATGGTGATTTTAGGGTTAGTAAGGGAAGGTTCAACAATGGTGATGTGGTTGTTGGGAAATTTCAGAAATTAGAAGTGAGGGAGATGAAGTTGTGAGGGTTTAGTTGAGGTTTTGTGAAGAGAAAAGAGGGGGAAAAAGGCCCATGAGTCAAGTTAAGCCCAATAACTCAAAATGAGTCGGTATCCACTAGAATTTTCGTCCCAAGTCTACTATAACTCGAGTCGGAGAATAATATTATTAAAATCTACACTATTATTACCGTTACACGGCTACGACGATATTTTATGAAAATAAGCTTTAAATAATAATTATTTAATAAAAATTACTTAAAAGTTCATTTAAAATATAAGAAAGGCGCGGGGTGTTACAACAAAATTCTACGGAAATCACATAGAAAGTTCCTGGGGTCAGATAAAGCGGCCACACAAAATTTGAGTAGCTAACGGAAGACATTTGGGGGTGCCGGTATGCAATAAACCACCATTCGTCGAACCTCTGATAATCGTGAAAAATGGATTAATGCTCGTTATTTGAGGCTGAATCGAATAGGTTAACATCTGAAATGACCTCGGACGCGTGATTGAAAAACCGGAAGAAAAAGAAACAGGGTCCGGTACGACCTCCTGAACGGCTCAAATTGCATTGTATAATACACGGTTTTTCAGGATTCGAGGGTCCCGTAACAAAAATCTCCGGAAATCATATAGAAAGTTCCTCGGGTCAGATAAAGCGGCCATACAAAATTTGAGTAGCAACGAAAGACAATTGGTGATGCTGGTATGGCATAAACCAGCATTCGTCGAACCTAGGATAATCGTGAAAAATGGATTAATGCTAGTCTAATGCTCGTTATTTGAGGCTGAATCGAATAGGTTAACTCCTGAAATGACATCGGACGCGTGATTGAAAAACCGGGAGAAAAAGAAACAGGGTCATGTACGACCTCCCGAACAGCTCAAATTGAAGTGTATAATACACGGTTTTTCGGGATTCCAGGGTCCCGGAACAAAATTCTACGGAAATCACATAGAAAGTTTCTCGGGACAGATAAAGCGGCGACACAAATTTTGAATAGCAACGAAAGACATTTGGGGGTGCCGGTATGCCATAAACCAGCATTCGTTGAACCTCGGATAATATTAAAAAATGGATTAATGCTCGTTTAATGCTCGTTATTTGAGGCTGCATTGAATAGGTGAACTCGTGAAATGACCTCGGACGCGTGATTGAAAAACCGGGTGAAAAAGAAATAGGGTCCGGTATGACCTCCCGAACGGCTCAAATTGAAGTGTATAATACACGGTTTTTCGGGATTCCAGGGTCCCGGAACAAAATTCTCCGGAAATCACATAGAAAGTTCCTTGTGTCATATAAAGCGGCCACGCAAAATTTGAGTAGCAACGGATGACATTTGAGGGTGCCGGTATGCCATAAACCAGCATTTGTCGAACCTCGGATAATCGTGAAAATTAGACTAATACTCGTTTAATGCTTGTTATTTGAGGCTGAATCGAATAGGTTAACTCCTGAAATGACATCGGACGCGTGATTGAAAAACCGGGAGAAAAAGAAACAGGGTCCGGTACGACCTCCCGAACGGTTCAAATTGAAGTGTATAATACACGGTTTGTCGGGATTCCAGGGTCCCGAAACAAAATTCTCCGGAAATCACATAGAAAGTTCCTCGGGTAAGATAAAGCGGCCACGCAAAATTTTAGTAGCAACAAAACACATTTGGGAGTGCTGGTATGCCATAAACCAGCATTCGTCGAACCTCGGATAATCGTGAAAAATGGATTAATGCTCGTTTAATGCTCGTTATTTGAGGCTGAATCGAATAGGTTAACTCCTGAAATGACCTCGGACGCGTGATTGAAAAACCGGGACAAAAAGAAACAGGGTCCTGTACGACCTCCCGAACGGCTCAAATTGAAGGGTATAATACACGGTTTTTCGGGATTCCAGGGTCCCGGAACAAAATTCTACGGAAATCACATAGAAAGTTTCTCGAGTCAGATAAAGCGGCGACACAAATTTCGAATAGCAACGGAAGACATTTTGGGGTGCCGGTATGCCATAAACCAGCATTCGTTGAACCTTTGATAATATTAAAAAATGGATTAATGCTCGTTTAATGCTCGTTATTTGAGGCTGCATTGAATAGGTGAACTCGTGAAATGACCTCGGACACGTGATTGAAAAACCGGGTGAAAAAGAAATAGGGTCTGGTACGACCTCCCGAACGGCTCAAATTGAAGTGTATAATACACGGTTTTTCGGGATTCCAGGGTCCCGGAACAAAATTCTCCGGAAATCACATAGAAAGTTCCTCGGGTCATATAAAGCGGCCACGCAAAATTTGAGTAGCAACGGATGACATTTGGGGGTGCCGGTATGCCATAAACCAGCATTCGTCGAACCTCGGATAATCGTGAAAATTAGACTAATACTCGTTTAATGCTCGTTATTTGAGGCTGAATCGAATAGGTTAACTCCTGAAATGACCTCGGACGCGTGATTGAAAAACCGAGAGAAAAAGAACAGGGTCCAGTAAGACCTCTCCAACGGCTCAAATTGAAGTGTATAATACAAGGTTTTTCGGGATTCCAGAGTCCCGGAACAAAATTCTCCGGAAATCACATAGGAAGTTCCTCGGGTCAGATAAAGCGGCCAGGCAAAATTTGAGTAGCAACAAAAGACATTTGGGGGTACCTGTATGCCATAAATAACCATTCGTCGAACCTCGGATAATCGCGAAAAATGGACTAATGCTCGTTTAATGCTCGTTATTTGAGGCTTAATTGAATAGATGAACTCGTGAAATGACCTCGGACGCATGATTGAAAAACCGGGAGAAAAAGAAACAGGGTCTGGTACGACCTCCAGAACGGCTCAAATTGAAGTGTATAATACACGGTTTTTCGGGATTCCAGGGTCCCGGAACAAAATTCTCCGGAAATCACATAGAAAGTTCCTCGGGTCATATAAATCGGCCACGCAAAATTTAAGTAGCAACGGATGACATTTGGGGGTGCCGGTATGCCATAAATTAGCATTCGTCGAACCTCGGATAATCGTGAAAAATAGATTAATACTCGTTTAATGCTCGTTATTTGAGGCTGAATCGAATAGGTTAACTCTTGAAATGACCTCGGACGCGTGATTGAAAAACCGAGAGAAAAAGAACAGGGTCTGGTAAGACCTCCCCAACTGCTCAAATTGAAGTGTATAATACACGGTTTTTCGGGATTCCCGGGTCCCGGAACAAAATTCTCCAGAAATCACATAGTAAGTTCCTCGGGTCAGATAAAGCGGCCACGCAAAATTTGAGTAGTAACAGAAGACATTTGGGGGTGCTGGTATGCCATAATCCAGCATTCGTCGAACCTCGGATCAATGTTGTCAGGATCGGGATTCTACTTTGGATCGATGGGGAGGGTAGGATCGAATCGGATCGTAGAATCGCAAGATTCTACAAACTCACTAAATATGATTTTTTATTTGGTAAAAAAATATAATTGAAAATTAAAACATTTATTTATTAATATTTATTCTTAAAATATTGGTAATGAATGATTTTAGTATCATTGTATGAACAACTTACATGAAATTTGGGTTTTACGGTGTCTTTCTATAAAAATATGTATTAATTTTTTTTATTATGGAATCGAATCGTAGGATCGTAAAATCGTAGGATCGTATTATGATCCCATCTCTAGAAATTTTCAAATTAATAGGATCGTAAGATTCTACAACTATGATAGAATCGTAGGATCCAGGATCGGTCAAGCATTTTTGGATCGTAAAATCGTAGAATCGTTGGATCGAATCGCGATTCTGACAAAAATGCCTCGGATAATCGCGAAAAATGGATAAATGCTCGTTATTTGAGGCTGAATTGAATAGGTGAACTCGTGAAATGACCTCGGACGCGTGATTGAAAAACCCGGAGAAAAAGAAACAGGGTCCGGTACGACCTCCCGAACGGCTCAAATTGAAGTGTATAATACACAGTTTTTCGGGATTCCAGGGTCCCGGAACAAAATTCTCCGGAAATCACATAGAAAGTTCCTCGGGTAAGATAAAGCGGCCACACAAATTTTGAGTAGCAACGAAAGACATTTGGGGGTGCCGAAATGCCATAAACCAGCATTTGTCGAACCTCGGATAATCGCGAAAAATGGACTAATGCTCGTTTAATGCTCGTTATTTGAGGCTGAATTGAATAGAAGAACTCGTGAAATGACCTCGGACGCATGATTGAAAAACCGGGAGAAAAAGAAACAGGGTCTGGTACGACCTCCAGAACGGCTCAAATTGAAGTGTATAATACACGGTTTTTCGGGATTCCAGGGTCCCGGAACAAAATTCTCCGGAAATCACATAGAAAGTTCCTCGGGTAAGATAAAGCGGCCAGGCAAAATTTGAGTAGCAACAGAAGACATTTAGGGGTGCTGGTATGCCATAAACAAGCATTCGTCGAACCTCGGATAATCGCGAAAAATAGATTAATGCTCGTTTAATGCTCGCTATTTGAGGCTGAATTGAATAGGTGAACTCGTGAAATGACCTCGGACGCGTGATTGAAAAACCGGGAGAAAAAGAAACAGGGTCCGGTACAACCTCCCAAACGGCTCAAATTGAAGTGTATAATACACGGTTTTTCGGGATTCCAGGGTCCCGAAACAAAATTCTCCGGAAATCACATAGAAAGTTCCTCGGGTCATATAAATCGGCCACGCAAAATTTAAGTAGCAACGGATGACATTTGGGGGTGCCGGTATGCCATAAATTAGCATTCGTCGAACCTCGGATAATCGTGAAAAATAGATTAATACTCGTTTAATGCTCGTTATTTGAGGCTGAATCGAATAGGTTAACTCCTGAAATGACCTCGGACGCGTGATTGAAAAACCGAGAGAAAAAGAACAGGGTCCGGTAAGACCTCCCCAACTGCTCAAATTGAAGTGTATAATACACGGTTTTTCGGGATTCCAGGGTCCCGGAACAAAATTCTCCAGAAATCACATAGTAAGTTCCTCGGGTCAGATAAAGCGGCCACGCAAAATTTGAGTAGTAACAGAAGACATTTGGGGGTGCTGGTATGCCATAATCCAGCATTCGTCGAACCTCGGATCAATGTTGTCAGGATCGGGATTCTACTTTGGATCGATGGAGAGGGTAGGATCGAATCGGATCGTAGAATCGCAAGATTCTACAAACTCACTAAATATGATTTTTTATTTGGTAAAAAAATATAATTGAAAATTAAAACATTTATTTATTAATATTTATTCTTAAAATATTGGTAATGAATGATTTGAGTATCATTGTATGAACAACTTACATGAAATTTGGGTTTTACGGTGTCATTCTATAAAAATATGTATTAATTTTTTTTATTATGGAATCGAATCGTAGGATCGTAAAATCGTAGGATCGTATTATGATCCCATCTCTAGAAATTTTCAAATTAATAGGATCGTAAGATTCTACAACTATGATAGAATCGTAGGATCCAGGATCGGTCAAGCATTTTTGGATCGTAAAATCGTAGAATCGTTGGATCGAATCGCGATTCTGACAAAAATGCCTCGGATAATCGCGAAAAATGGATTAATGCTCGTTATTTGAGGCTGAATTGAATAGGTGAACTCGTGAAAAGACCTCGGACGCGTGATTGAAAAACCCGGAGAAAAAGAAACAGGGTCCGGTACGACCTCCCGAACGGCTCAAATTGAAGTGTATAATACACGGTTTTTCGGGATTCCAGGGTCCCGGAACAAAATTCTCCGGAAATCATATAGAAACTTTCTAGGGTCAGATAAAGTGGCCACGCAAAATTTGAGTATTAACGGAAGACATTTGGGGGTGCCGGTATGCCATAAACAACCATTCGTCAAACCTCGGATAATCGCGAAAAATGGACTAATGCTCGTTATTTGAGGCTGAATTGAATAGATGAACTCGTGAAATGATCTCGGACGCATGATTTAAAAACCGGGAGAAAAAGAAATGTGGTGCAGTACGACCTCCGTAACGGCTCAAATTGAAGTGTATAATACACGGTTTTTCGGGATTCCGGTGGCCCGGAACAAAATTCTCCGGAAATCACATAGAAAGTTCCTCGGGTAAGATAAAGCGGCCACGCAAAATTTGAGTAGCAACAGAAGACATTTAGGGGTGCTGGTATGCCATAAACAAGCATTCGTCGAACCTCGGATAATCGCGAAAAATAGATTAATGCTCGTTTAATGCTCGCTATTTGAGGCTGAATTGAATAGGTGAACTCGTGAAATGACCTCGGACGCATGATTGAAAAACCGGGAGAAAAAGAAACAGGGTCTGGTACGACCTCCAGAACGGCTCAAATTGAAGTGTATAATACACGATTTTTCGGGATTCCAGAGTCCCGGAACAAAATTCTCCGGAAATCACATAGAAAGTTCCTCGGGTAAGATAAAGCGGCCACGCAAAATTTGAGTAGCAATGAAGACATTTGGGGGTCTTTGGTATACCATAAACAAGCATTCGTCGAACCCGGATAATCGCGAAAAATAGATTAATGCTCGTTTAATGCTCGCTATTTGAGGCTTAATTGAATAGGTGAACTCGTGAAATGACCTCGGACGCGTGATTGAAAAAACCGGGAGAAAAAGAAACAGGGTCCGGTACAACCTCCCGAACGGCTCAAATTGAAGTGTATAATACACGGTTTTTCGGGATTCCAGGGTCCCGGAACAAAATTCTCCGGAAATCACATAGAAAGTTCCTCGGGTCATATAAATCGGCCACGCAAAATTTAAGTAGGAACGGATGACATTTGGGGGTGCCGGTATGCCATAAATTAGCATTCGTCGAACCTCGGATAATCGTGAATAATAGATTAATACTCGTTTAATGCTCGTTATTTGAGGCTGAATCGAATAGGTTAACTCCTGAAATAACCTCGGACGCGTGATTGAAAAACCGAGAGAAAAAGAACAGGTCCGGTAAGACCTCCCCAATCGCTTCAAATTGAAGTGTATAATACACGGTTTTTCGGGATTCTAGGGTCCCGGAACAAAATTCTCCAGAAATCACATAGAAAGTTCCTCGGGTCAGATAAAGCGGCCACGCAAAATTTGAGAAGCAACAAAAGACATTTGGGGGTGCTAGTATGCCATAAACCAGCATTCGTCGAACCTCAGATAATCGCGAAAAATGGATTAATGCTTGTTTAATGCTCGTTATTTGAGGCTGAATTGAATAGATGAACTCGTGAAAGGACCTCGGACGCATGATTGAAAACCGGGAGAAAAAGAAATAGGGTCCAGTACGACCTCCCGAACGGCTCAAATTGAAGTATATAATACACGGTTTTTCGGAATTCCAGGGTCCCGGAACAAAATTCTCGGAAATCACATGGAAAGTTCCTCGGGTCAGATAAAGCGGCCACTTAAAATTTGAGTAGCAACGGAAGACATTTGGGGGTGCCGGTATGCCATACACCACCATTCGTCGAACCTAGGATAATCGTGAAAAATGGATTAATGCTAGTTTAATGCTCGTTATTTGAGGCTGAATCGAATAGGTTAACTCCTGAAATGACCTCGGACGCGTGATTGAAAAACCGAGAGAAAAAGAACAGGGTCCGGTAAGACCTCCCAAACGGCTCAAATTGATGTGTATAATACACAGTTTTTCGGGATTCCAGGGTCCCGGAACAAAATTCTCCGGAAATCACATAGAAAGTTCCTCGGGTCAGATAAAGCGGCCACGCAAAATTTGAGTAGCAACGGATGACATTTGGAGGTGCCGGTATGCCATAAACCAGCGTTCGTCGAACTCGGATAATCGTGAAAAATAGATTAATGCTCGTTTAATGCTCGTTATTTGAGGCTGAATCGAATAGGTTTACTCCTAAAATGACCTCGGACGCGTGATTGAAAAACCGAGAGAAAAAGAACAGGGTCCGGTAAGACCTCCCGAACGGCTCAAATTGAAGTGTTAATACACGGTTTTTCGGGATTCCAGGTCCCGGAACTACATTCTCCGGAAATCACATAGAAAGTTCCTCGGGTCATATAAATCGGCCACGTAAAATTTGAGTAGCAACGGATGACATTTGGAGGTGCCGGTATGCCATAAACCAGCATTCGTCGAACCTCGGATAATCGTGAAAAATAGATTAATACTCGTTTAATGCTCATTATTTGAGGCTGAATCGAATAGGTTAACTCCTGAAATGACCTCCGACGCGTGTTTGAAAAACCGGGAGAAAAAGAACAGGGTCCGGTAAGACCTCCCCAACGGCTCAAATTGAAGTGTATAATACACGGTTTTTCGGGATTCCAGGGTCCCGGAACAAAATTCTCCGGAAATCACATAGTAAGTTCCTAGGGTCAGATAAAGCGGCCACGCAAAATTTGAGTAGCAACAGAAGACATTTCGGGTGTCTTTGGTATGCCATAAACCAGCATTCGTCGAACCTCGGATAATCGCGAAAAATGGAAAAATGCTCGTTTAATGCTCGTTATTTGAGGCTGAATTGAATAGATGAACTCGTGAAAGGACCTCGGACGCATGATTGAAAACCGGGAGAAAAAGAAACAGGGTCCAATACACGGTTTTTCGGAATTCCAGGGTCCCGGAACATAATTCTCCGGAACTCACATGGAAAGTTCCTCGAGTCAGCTAAAGCGGCCACACAAATTTTGAGTAGCAACGGAAGACATTTGGGGGGTGCCGGTATGCCATAAACCAGCATTCGTTGAACCTCGGATAATATTGGAAAATGGATTAATGCTCGTTTAATGCTCGTTATTTGAGGCTGAATTGAATAGGTGAACTCCTGAAATGACCTCGGACGCGTGATTAAAAAACCGGGTGAAAAAGAAATAGGGTCCGGTACGACTTCCCGACCGGCTCAAATTGAAGTGTAAAATACACGGTTTTTCGGGATTCTAGGGACCCAGAACAAAATTCTCCGGAAATCACATAGAAAGTTCCTCGGTTTAGATAAAGAGCCACGCAAAATTTGAGTAGCAATGGATGACTTTTGGGGGTGCCGGTATGCCATAAACCAGCATTCGTCGAACCTCGGATAATCGTGAAAATTAGACTAATACTCGTTTAATGCTCGTTATTTGAGGCTGAATCGAATAGGTTAACTCCTGAAATGACCTCGGACGCGTGATTGAAAAACCGAGAGAAAAAGAACAGGGTCCAGTAAGACCTCTCCAACGGCTCAAATTGAAGTGTATAATACAAGGTTTTTCGGGATTCCAGAGTCCCGGAACAAAATTCTCCGGAAATCACATAGGAAGTTCCTCGGGTCAGATAAAGCGGCCAGGCAAAATTTGAGTAGCAACAAAAGACATTTGGGGGTACCTGTATGCCATAAATAACCATTCGTCGAACCTCGGATAATCGCGAAAAATGGACTAATGCTCGTTTAATGCTCGTTATTTGAGGCTTAATTGAATAGATGAACTCGTGAAATGACCTCGGACGCATGATTGAAAAACCGGGAGAAAAAGAAACAGGGTCTGGTACGACCTCGTAACGGCTCAAATTGAAGTGTATAATACACGGTTTTTCGGGATTCGTGGTCCCGAACAAAATTCTCCGGAAATCACATAGAAAGTTCCTCGGGTCATATAAATCGGCCACGCAAAATTTAAGTAGCAACGGATGACATTTGGGGGTGCCGGTATGCCATAAATTAGCATTCGTCGAACCTCGGATAATCGTGAAAAATAGATTAATACTCGTTTAATGCTCGTTATTTGAGGCTGAATCGAATAGGTTAACTCTTGAAATGACCTCGGACGCGTGATTGAAAAAAACCGAGAGAAAAAGAACAGGGTCCAGTAAGACCTCCCAATCGCTCAAATTGAAGTGTATAATACACGGTTTTCGGGATTCCGGGTCCCGAACAAAATTCTCGAGAAATCACATAGTAAGTTCCTCGGGTCGATAAAGCGGCCACGCAAAATTTGAGTAATAATGAAGACATTTGGGGGTGCTTTGGTATGCCATAATCCAGCATTCGTCGAACCTCGGATCAATGTTGTCAGGATCGGGATTCTACTTTGGATCGATGGGGAGGGTAGGATCGAATCGGATCGTAGAATCGCAAGATTCTACAAACTCACTAAATATGATTTTTTATTTGGTAAAAAAATATAATTGAAAATTAAAACATTTATTTATTAATATTTATTCTTAAAATATTGGTAATGAATGATTTTAGTATCATTGTATGAACAACTTACATGAAATTTGGGTTTTACGGTGTCTTTCTATAAAAATATGTATTAATTTTTTTTATTATGGAATCGAATCGTAGGATCGTAAAATCGTAGGATCGTATTATGATCCCATCTCTAGAAATTTTCAAATTAATAGGATCGTAAGATTCTACAACTATGATAGAATCGTAGGATCCAGGATCGGTCAAGCATTTTTGGATCGTAAAATCGTAGAATCGTTGGATCGAATCGCGATTCTGACAAAAATGCCTCGGATAATCGCGAAAAATGGATAAATGCTCGTTATTTGAGGCTGAATTGAATAGGTGAACTCGTGAAATGACCTCGGACGCGTGATTGAAAAACCCGGAGAAAAGAAACAGGTCCGCATTTACGACCTCCCGAACGGCTCAAATTGAAGTGTATAATACACAGTTTTTCGGGATTCCAGGGTCCCGGAACAAAATTCTCCGGAAATCACATAGAAAGTTCCTCGGGTAAGATAAAGCGGCCACACAAATTTTGAGTAGCAACGAAAGACATTTGGGGGTGCCGAAATGCCATAAACCAGCATTTGTCGAACCTCGGATAATCGCGAAAAATGGACTAATGCTCGTTTAATGCTCGTTATTTGAGGCTGAATTGAATAGATGAACTCGTGAAATGACCTCGGACGCATGATTGAAAAACCGGGAGAAAAAGAAAAGTGGTCCGTACGACCTCGAACGGCTCAAATTGAAGTGTATAATACACGGTTTTCGGGATTCCAGGGTCCCGGAACAAAATTCTCCGGAAATCACATAGAAAGTTCCTCGGGTAAGATAAAGCGGCCAGGCAAAATTTGAGTAGCAACAGAAGACATTTAGGGGTGCTGGTATGCCATAAACAAGCATTCGTCGAACCTCGGATAATCGCGAAAAATAGATTAATGCTCGTTTAATGCTCGCTATTTGAGGCTGAATTGAATAGGTGAACTCGTGAAATGACCTCGGACGCGTGATTGAAAAACCGGGAGAAAAAGAAACAGGGTCCGGTACAACCTCCCAAACGGCTCAAATTGAAGTGTATAATACACGGTTTTTCGGGATTCCAGGGTCCCGAAACAAAATTCTCCGGAAATCACATAGAAAGTTCCTCGGGTCATATAAATCGGCCACGCAAAATTTAAGTAGCAACGGATGACATTTGGGGGTGCCGGTATGCCATAAATTAGCATTCGTCGAACCTCGGATAATCGTGAAAAATAGATTAATACTCGTTTAATGCTCGTTATTTGAGGTCAATCGAATAGGTTAACTCTGAAATGACCTCGGACGCGTGATTGAAAAACCGAGAGAAAAAGAACAGGGTCCGGTAAGACCTCCCCAATCGCTCAAATTGAAGTGTATAATACACGGTTTCGGGATTCCGGGGTCCCGGAACAAAATTCTCCCGAAATCACATAGTAAGTTTCGGGTCGATAAAGCGGCCACGCAAATTTGAGTAGTAATGTAAAGAAGACATTTGGGGGTCTTTGGTATGCCATAATCCAGCATTCGTCGAACCTCGGATCAATGTTGTCGTGGATCGGGATTCTACTTTGGATCGATGGAGAGGGTAGGATCGAATCGGATCGTAGAATCGCAAGATTCTACAAACTCACTAAATATGATTTTTTATTTGGTAAAAAAATATAATTGAAAATTAAAACATTTATTTATTAATATTTATTCTTAAAATATTGGTAATGAATGATTTTAGTATCATTGTATGAACAACTTACATGAAATTTGGGTTTTACGGTGTCATTCTATAAAAATATGTATTAATTTTTTTTATTATGGAATCGAATCGTAGGATCGTAAAATCGTAGGATCGTATTATGATCCCATCTCTAGAAATTTTCAAATTAATAGGATCGTAAGATTCTACAACTATGATAGAATCGTAGGATCCAGGATCGGTCAAGCATTTTTGGATCGTAAAATCGTAGAATCGTTGGATCGAATCGCGATTCTGACAAAAATGCCTCGGATAATCGCGAAAAATGGATTAATGCTCGTTATTTGAGGCTGAATTGAATAGGTGAACTCGTGAAAAGACCTCGGACGCGTGATTGAAAAACCCGGAGAAAAAGAAACAGGGTCCGGTACGACCTCCCGAACGGCTCAAATTGAAGTGTATAATACACGGTTTTTCGGGATTCCAGGGTCCCGGAACAAAATTCTCCGGAAATCATATAGAAAGTTTCTAGGGTCAGATAAAGTGGCCACGCAAAATTTGAGTATTAACGGAAGACATTTGGGGGTGCCGGTATGCCATAAACAACCATTCGTCAAACCTCGGATAATCGCGAAAAATGGACTAATGCTCGTTTAATGCTCGTTATTTGAGGCTGAATTGAATAGATGAACTCGTGAAATGATCTCGGACGCATGATTTAAAAACCGGGAGAAAAAGAAACAGGGTCTGGTACGACCTCCAGAACGGCTCAAATTGAAGTGTATAATACACGGTTTTTCGGGATTCGTGGTCCCGAACAAAATTCTCGGAAATCACATAGAAAGTTTCTCGGGTCAGATAAAGCGCCACGCAAAATTTGAGTAGCAACGAGAAGACATTTAGGGTCTTTGGTATGCCATAAACAAGCATTCGTCGAACCTCGGATAATCGCGAAAAATAGATTAATGCTCGTTTAATGCTCGCTATTTGAGGCTGAATTGAATAGGTGAACTCGTGAAATGACCTCGGACGCATGATTGAAAAACCGGGAGAAAAAGAAACAGTGGTCCGACGACCTCCAGAACGGCTCAAATTGAAGTGTATAATACACGGTTTTTCGGGATTCCAGGGTCCCGGAACAAAATTCTCCGGAAATCACATAGAAAGTTCCTCGGGTAAGATAAAGCGGCCACGCAAAATTTGAGTAGCAACAGAAGACATTTGGGGGTGCTGGTATACCATAAACAAGCATTCGTCGAACCTCGGATAATCGCGAAAAATAGATTAATGCTCGTTTAATGCTCGCTATTTGAGGCTTAATTGAATAGGTGAACTCGTGAAATGACCTCGGACGCGTGATTGAAAAAACCGGGAGAAAAAGAAACAGTGGTCCGTACAACCTCCCGAACGGCTCAAATTGAAGTGTATAATACACGGTTTTTCGGGATTCCAGGGTCCCGGAACAAAATTCTCCGGAAATCACATAGAAAGTTCCTCGGGTCATATAAATCGGCCACGCAAAATTTAAGTACCAACGGATGACATTTGGGGGTGCCGGTATGCCATAAATTAGCATTCGTCGAACCTCGGATAATCGTGAAAAATAGATTAATACTCGTTTAATGCTCGTTATTTGAGGCTGAATCGAATAGGTTAACTCCTGAAATAACCTCGGACGCGTGATTGAAAAACCGAGAGAAAAAGAACAGGGTCCGGTAAGACCTCCCCAACTGCTCAAATTGAAGTGTATAATACACGGTTTTTCGGGATTCTAGGGTCCCGGAACAAAATTCTCCAGAAATCACATAGAAAGTTCCTCGGGTCAGATAAAGCGGCCACGCAAAATTTGAGAAGCAACAAAAGACATTTGGGGGTGCTAGTATGCCATAAACCAGCATTCGTCGAACCTCAGATAATCGCGAAAAATGGATTAATGCTTGTTTAATGCTCGTTATTTGAGGCTGAATTGAATAGATGAACTCGTGAAAGGACCTCGGACGCATGATTGAAAACCGGGAGAAAAAGAAATAGGGTCCAGTACGACCTCCCGAACGGCTCAAATTGAAGTATATAATACACGGTTTTTCGGAATTCCAGGGTCCCGGAACAAAATTCTCCGAAATCACATGGAAAGTTCCTCGGGTCAGATAAAGCGGCCACTTAAAATTTGAGTAGCAACGGAAGACATTTGGGGGTGCCGGTATGCCATACAACACCATTCGTCGAACCTAGGATAATCGTGAAAAATGGATTAATGCTAGTTTAATGCTCGTTATTTGAGGTTGAATCGAATAGGTTAACTCCTGAAATGACCTCGGACGCGTGATTGAAAAACCGAGAGAAAAAGAACAGGGTCCGGTAAGACCTCCCAAACGGCTCAAATTGATGTGTATAATACACAGTTTTTCGGGATTCGTGGTCCCGGAACAAAATTCTCGGAAATCACATAGAAAGTTCCTCGGGTCGATAAAGCGGCCACGCAAAATTTGAGTAGCAACGGAAGACATTTGGAGGTGCGGTATGCCATAAAACGTTCATTTAACTCGGATAATCGTGAAAAATAGATTAATGCTCGTTTAATGCTCGTTATTTGAGGCTGAATCGAATAGGTTTACTCCTAAAATGACCTCGGACGCGTGATTGAAAAACCGAGAGAAAAAGAACAGGGTCCGGTAAGACCTCCCGAACGGCTCAAATTGAAGTGTATAATACACGGTTTTTCGGGATTCCAGGTCCCGGAACTAAATTCTCCGGAAATCACATAAAAAGTTCCTCGGGTCATATAAATCGGCCACGTAAAATTTGAGTAGCAACGGATGACATTTGGAGGTGCCGGTATGCCATAAACCAGCATTCGTCGAACCTCGGATAATCGTGAAAAATAGATTAATACTCGTTTAATGCTCATTATTTGAGGCTGAATCGAATAGGTTAACTCCTGAAATGACCTCCGACGCGTGTTTGAAAAACCGGGAGAAAAAGAACAGGGTCCGGTAAGACCTCCCCAACGGCTCAAATTGAAGTGTATAATACACGGTTTTTCGGGATTCCAGGGTCCCGGAACAAAATTCTCCGGAAATCACATAGTAAGTTCCTAGGGTCAGATAAAGCGGCCACGCAAAATTTGAGTAGCAAAAGAAGACATTTCGGGTGTCTTTGGTATGCCATAAACCAGATTCGTCGAACCTCGGATAATCGCGAAAAATGGAAAAATGCTCGTTTAATGCTCGTTATTTGAGGCTGAATTGAATAGATGAACTCGTGAAAGGACCTCGGACGCATGATTGAAAACCGGGAGAAAAAGAAACAGGGTCCAATACACGGTTTTTCGGAATTCCAGGGTCCCGGAACATAATTCTCCGGAACTCACATGGAAAGTTCCTCGAGTCAGCTAAAGCGGCCACACAAATTTTGAGTAGCAACGGAAGACATTTGGGGGGTGCCGGTATGCCATAAACCAAAGATTCGTTGAACCTCGGATAATATTGGAAAATGGATTAATGCTCGTTTAATGCTCGTTATTTGAGGCTGAATTGAATAGGTGAACTCCAGAAATGACCTCGGACGCGTGATTAAAAAACCGGGTGAAAAAGAAATAAGGTCCGGTACGACTTCCCGACCGGCTCAAATTGAAGTGTAAAATACACGGTTTTTCGGGATTCTAGGGTCCCGGAACAAAATTCTCCGGAAATCACATAGAAAGTTCCTCGGTTCAGATAAAGAGCCACGCAAAATTTGAGTAGCAATGGATGACTTTTGGGGGTGCCGGTATGCCATAAACCAGCATTCGTCGAACCTCGGATAATCGTGAAAAATAAATTAATACTCGTTTAATGCTCGTTATTTGAGGCTGAATCGAATAGGTTAACTCCTGAAATGACCTCGGACGCGTGATTGAAAAACCGAAAGAAAAAGAACAGGGTCCGGTAAGACCTCCCGAACGGCTCAAATTGAAGTGTATAATACACGGTTTTTCGAGATTCGTGGTCCCGGAACAAAATTCTCCGGAAATCATATAGAAAGTTTCTAGGGTCAGATAAAGTGGCCACGCAAAATTTGAGTATTAACGGAAGACATTTGGGGGTGCCGGTATGCCATAAACAACCATTCGTCAAACCTCGGATAATCGCGAAAAATGGACTAATGCTCGTTTAATGCTCGTTATTTGAGGCTGAATTGAATAGATGAACTCGTGAAATGACCTCGGACGCATGATTGAAAACCGGGAGAAAAAGAAACAGGGTCTGGTACGACCTCCAGAACGGCTCAAATTGAAGTTTATAATACACGGTTTTTCGGGATTCCAGGGTCCCAGAACAAAATTCTCCGGAAATCACATAGAAAGTTCCTCGGGTAAGATAAAGCGGCCACGCAAAATTTGAGTAGCAACAGAAGACATTTAGGGGTGCTGGTATGCCATAAACAAGCATTCGTCGAACCTCGGATAATCGCGAAAAATAGATTAATGCTCGTTTAATGCTCGTTATTTGAGGCTGAATCGAATAGGTTAACTCCTGAAATAACCTCGGACGCGTGATTGAAAAACCGAGAGAAAAAGAACAGGGTCCGGTAAGACCTCCCAAACGGCTCAAATTGATGTGTATAATACACAGTTTTTCGGGATTCCAGGGTCCCGGAACAAAATACTCCGGAAATCACATAGAAAGTTCCCCGGGTCAGATAAAGCGGCCACGCTAAATTTGAGTAACAACGGATGACATTTGGAGGTGCCGGTATGCCATAAACCAGCGTTCGTCGAACTCGGATAATCGTGAAAATAGATTAATGCTCGTTATTTGAGGCTGAATCGAATAGGTTTACTCCTAAAATGACCTCGGACGCGTGATTGAAAACCCGAGAGAAAAAGAACAGGGTCCGGTAAGACCTCCCGAACGGCTCAAATTGAAGTGTATAATACACGGTTTTTCGGGATTCCAGGTCCCGGAACAAAATTCTCCGGAAATCACATAGAAAGTTCCTCGGGTCATATAAATCGGCCACGTAAAATTTGAGTAGCAACGGATGACATTTGGAGGTGCCGGTATGCCATAAACCAGCATTCGTCGAACCTCGGATAATCGTGAAAAATAGATTAATACTCGTTTAATGCTCATTATTTGAGGCTGAATCAAATAGGTTAACTCCTGAAATGACCTCCGACGCGTGTTTGAAAAACCGGGAGAAAAAGAACAGGGTCCGGTAAGACCTCCCCAACGGCTCAAATTGAAGTGTATAATACACGGTTTTTCGGGATTCCAGGGTCCCGAAACAAAATTCTCCGGAAATCACATAGAAAGTTCCTCGGGTCATATAAATCGGCCACGCAAAATTTAAGTAGCAACGGATGACATTTGGGGGTGCCGGTATGCCATAAATTAGCATTCGTCGAACCTCGGATAATCGTGAAAAATAGATTAATACTCGTTTAATGCTCGTTATTTGAGGCTGAATCGAATAGGTTAACTCCTGAAATGACCTCGGACGCGTGATTGAAAAACCGAGAGAAAAAGAACAGGGTCCGGTAAGACCTCCCCAATCGCTCAAATTGAAGTGTATAATACACGGTTTTTCGGGATTCGTGGTCCCGGAACAAAATTCTCCGTAAATCACATTAGTAAGTTCCTCGGGTCGATAAAGCGCCACGCAAAATTTGAGTAATGTGAGAAGACATTTGGGGGTGCTGGTATGCCATAATCCAGCATTCGTCGAACCTCGGATCAATGTTGTCAGGATCGGGATTCTACTTTGGATCGATGGAGAGGGTAGGATCGAATCGGATCGTAGAATCGCAAGATTCTACAAACTCACTAAATATGATTTTTTATTTGGTAAAAAAATATAATTGAAAATTAAAACATTTATTTATTAATATTTATTCTTAAAATATTGGTAATGAATGATTTTAGTATCATTGTATGAACAACTTACATGAAATTTGGGTTTTACGGTGTCATTCTATAAAAATATGTATTAATTTTTTTTATTATGGAATCGAATCGTAGGATCGTAAAATCGTAGGATCGTATTATGATCCCATCTCTAGAAATTTTCAAATTAATAGGATCGTAAGATTCTACAACTATGATAGAATCGTAGGATCCAGGATCGGTCAAGCATTTTTGGATCGTAAAATCGTAGAATCGTTGGATCGAATCGCGATTCTGACAAAAATGCCTCGGATAATCGCGAAAAATGGATTAATGCTCGTTATTTGAGGCTGAATTGAATAGGTGAACTCGTGAAAAGACCTCGGACGCGTGATTGAAAAACCCGGAGAAAAAGAAACAGGGTCCGGTACGACCTCCCGAACGGCTCAAATTGAAGTGTATAATACACGGTTTTTCGGGATTCCAGGGTCCCGGAACAAAATTCTCCGGAAATCATATAGAAAGTTTCTAGGGCCAGATAAAGTGGCCACGCAAAATTTGAGTATTAACGGAAGACATTTGGGGGTGCCGGTATGCCATAAACAACCATTCGTCAAACCTCGGATAATCGCGAAAAATGGACTAATGCTCGTTTAATGCTCGTTATTTGAGGCTGAATTGAATAGATGAACTCGTGAAATGATCTCGGACGCATGATTTAAAAACCGGGAGAAAAAGAAACAGGGTCTGGTACGACCTCCAGAACGGCTCAAATTGAAGTGTATAATACACGGTTTTTCGGGATTCCAGGGTCCCGGAACAAAATTCTCCGGAAATCACATAGAAAGTTCCTCGGGTAAGATAAAGCGGCCACGCAAAATTTGAGTAGCAACAGAAGACATTTAGGGGTGCTGGTATGCCATAAACAAGCATTCGTCGAACCTCGGATAATCGCGAAAAATAGATTAATGCTCGTTTAATGCTCGCTATTTGAGGCTGAATTGAATAGGTGAACTCGTGAAATGACCTCGGACGCATGATTGAAAAACCGGGAGAAAAAGAAACAGGGTCTGGTACGACCTCCAGAACGGCTCAAATTGAAGTGTATAATACACGGTTTTTCGGGATTCCAGGGTCCCGGAACAAAATTCTCCGGAAATCACATAGAAAGTTCCTCGGGTAAGATAAAGCGGCCACGCAAAATTTGAGTAGCAAAGGAAGACATTTGGGGTCTTTGGTATACCATAAACAAGCATTCGTCGAACCTCGGATAATCGCGAAAAATAGATTAATGCTCGTTTAATGCTCGCTGTTTGAGGCTTAATTGAATAGGTGAACTCGTGAAATGACCTCGGACGCGTGATTGAAAAAACCGGGAGAAAAAGAAACAGGGTCCGGTACAACCTCCCGAACGGCTCAAATTGAAGTGTATAATACACGGTTTTTCGGGATTCCAGGGTCCCGGAACAAAATTCTCCGGAAATCACATAGAAAGTTCCTCGGGTCATATAAATCGGCCACGCAAAATTTAAGTAGCAACGGATGACATTTGGGGGTGCCGGTATGCCATAAATTAGCATTCGTCGAACCTCGGATAATCGTGAAAAATAGATTAATACTCGTTTAATGCTCGTTATTTGAGGCTGAATCGAATAGGTTAACTCCTGAAATAACCTCGGACGCGTGATTGAAAAACCGAGAGAAAAAGAACAGGGTCCGGTAAGACCTCCCCAACTGCTCAAATTGAAGTGTATAATACACGGTTTTTCGGGATTCTAGGGTCCGGAACAAAATTCTCGTAAATCACATAGAAAGTTCCTCGGGTCAGATAAAGCGGCCACGCAAAATTTGAGAAGCAACAAAAGACATTTGGGGGTGCTAGTATGCCATAAACCAGCATTCGTCGAACCTCAGATAATCGCGAAAAATGGATTAATGCTTGTTTAATGCTCGTTATTTGAGGCTGAATTGAATAGATGAACCCGTGAAAGGACCTCAGACGCATGATTGAAAACCGGGAGAAAAAGAAATAGGGTCCAGTACGACCTCCCGAACGGCTCAAATTGAAGTATATAATACACGGTTTTTCGGAATTCCAGGGTCCCGGAACAAAATTCTCCGGAAATCACATGGAAAGTTCCTCGGGTCAGATAAAGCGGCCACTTAAAATTTGAGTAGCAACGGAAGACATTTGGGGGTGCCGGTATGCCATACAACACCATTCGTCGAACCTAGGATAATCGTGAAAAATGGATTAATGCTAGTTTAATGCTCGTTATTTGAGGCTGAATCGAATAGGTTAACTCCTGAAATGACCTCGGACGCGTGATTGAAAAACCGAGAGAAAAAGAACAGGGTCCGGTAAGACCTCCCAAACGGCTCAAATTGATGTGTATAATACACAGTTTTTCGGGATTCCAGGGTCCCGGAACAAAATTCTCCGGAAATCACATAGAAAGTTCCTCGGGTCAGATAAAGCGGCCACGCAAAATTTGAGTAGCAACGGATGACATTTGGAGGTGCCGGTATGCCATAAACCAGCGTTCGTCGAACTCGGATAATCGTGAAAAATAGATTAATGCTCGTTTAATGCTCGTTATTTGAGGCTGAATCGAATAGGTTTACTCCTAAAATGACCTCGGACGCGTGATTGAAAAACCGAGAGAAAAAGAACAGGGTCCGGTAAGACCTCCCGAACGGCTCAAATTGAAGTGTATAATACACGGTTTTTCGGGATTCCAGGTCCCGGAACTAAATTCTCCGGAAATCACATAAAAAGTTCCTCGGGTCATATAAATCGGCCACGTAAAATTTGAGTAGCAACGGATGACATTTGGAGGTGCCGGTATGCCATAAACCAGCATTCGTCGAACCTCGGATAATCGTGAAAAATAGATTAATACTCGTTTAATGCTCATTATTTGAGGCTGAATCGAATAGGTTAACTCCTGAAATGACCTCCGACGCGTGTTTGAAAAACCGGGAGAAAAAGAACAGGGTCCGGTAAGACCTCCCCAACGGCTCAAATTGAAGTGTATAATACACGGTTTTTCGGGATTCCAGGGTCCCGGAACAAAATTCTCCGGAAATCACATAGTAAGTTCCTAGGGTCAGATAAAGCGGCCACGCAAAATTTGAGTAGCAACAGAAGACATTTCGGGGTGCTGGTATGCCATAAACCAGCATTCGTCGAACCTCGGATAATCGCGAAAAATGGAAAAATGCTCGTTTAATGCTCGTTATTTGAGGCTGAATTGAATAGATGAACTCGTGAAAGGACCTCGGACGCATGATTGAAAACCGGGAGAAAAAGAAACAGGGTCCAATACACGGTTTTTCGGAATTCCAGGGTCCCGGAACATAATTCTCCGGAACTCACATGGAAAGTTCCTCGAGTCAGCTAAAGCGGCCACACAAATTTTGAGTAGCAACGGAAGACATTTGGGGGGTGCCGGTATGCCATAAACCAGCATTCGTTGAACCTCGGATAATATTGGAAAATGGATTAATGCTCGTTTAATGCTCGTTATTTGAGGCTGAATTGAATAGGTGAACTCCTGAAATGACCTCGGACGCGTGATTAAAAAACCGGGTGAAAAAGAAATAGGGTCCGGTACGACTTCCCGACCGGCTCAAATTGAAGTGTAAAATACACGGTTTTTCGGGATTCTAGGGTCCCGGAACAAAATTCTCCGGAAATCACATAGAAAGTTCCTCGGTTCAGATAAAGAGCCACGCAAAATTTGAGTAGCAATGGATGACTTTTGGGGGTGCCGGTATGCCATAAACCAGCATTCGTCGAACCTCGGATAATCGTGAAAAATAAATTAATACTCGTTTAATGCTCGTTATTTGAGGCTGAATCGAATAGGTTAACTCCTGAAATGACCTCGGACGCGTGATTGAAAAACCGAGAGAAAAAGAACAGGGTCCGGTAAGACCTCCCGAACGGCTCAAATTGAAGTGTATAATACACGGTTTTTCGAGATTCCAGGGTCCCGGAACAAAATTCTCCGGAAATCATATAGAAAGTTTCTAGGGTCAGATAAAGTGGCCACGCAAAATTTGAGTATTAACGGAAGACATTTGGGGGTGCCGGTATGCCATAAACAACCATTCGTCAAACCTCGGATAATCGCGAAAAATGGACTAATGCTCGTTTAATGCTCGTTATTTGAGGCTGAATTGAATAGATGAACTCGTGAAATGACCTCGGACGCATGATTGAAAAACCGGGAGAAAAAGAAACAGGGTGCACGACCTCGTAACGGCTCAAATTGAAGTTTATAATACACGGTTTTTCGGGATTCCAGGGTCCCAGAACAAAATTCTCCGGAAATCACATAGAAAGTTCCTCGGGTAAGATAAAGCGGCCACGCAAAATTTGAGTAGCAACAGAAGACATTTAGGGGTGCTGGTATGCCATAAACAAGCATTCGTCGAACCTCGGATAATCGCGAAAAATAGATTAATGCTCGTTTAATGCTCGTTATTTGAGGCTGAATCGAATAGGTTAACTCCTGAAATAACCTCGGACGCGTGATTGAAAAACCGAGAGAAAAAGAACAGGGTCCGGTAAGACCTCCCAAACGGCTCAAATTGATGTGTATAATACACAGTTTTTTGGGATTCCAGGGTCCCGGAACAAAATTCTCCGGAAATCACATAGAAAGTTCCCCGGGTCAGATAAAGCGGCCACGCTAAATTTGAGTAACAACGGATGACATTTGGAGGTGCCGGTATGCCATAAACCAGCGTTCGTCGAACTCGGATAATCGTGAAAATAGATTAATGCTCGTTATTTGAGGCTGAATCGAATAGGTTTACTCCTAAAATGACCTCGGACGCGTGATTGAAAAACCGAGAGAAAAAGAACAGGGTCCGGTAAGACCTCCCGAACGGCTCAAATTGAAGTGTATAATACACGGTTTTTCGGGATTCCAGGGTCCCGGAACAAAATTCTCCGGAAATCACATAGAAAGTTCCTCGGGTCATATAAATCGGCCACGTAAAATTTGAGTAGCAACGGATGACATTTGGAGGTGCCGGTATGCCATAAACCAGCATTCGTCGAACCTCGGATAATCGTGAAAAATAGATTAATACTCGTTTAATGCTCATTATTTGAGGCTGAATCGAATAGGTTAACTCCTGAAATGACCTCCGACGCGTGTTTGAAAAACCGGGAGAAAAAGAACAGGGTCCGGTAAGACCTCCCCAACGGCTCAAATTGAAGTGTATAATACACGGTTTTTCGGGATTCCAGGGTCCCGGAACAAAATTCTCCGGAAATCACATAGTAAGTTCCTAGGGTCAGATAAAGCGGCCACGCAAAATTTGAGTAGCAACAGAAGACATTTCGGGGTGCTGGTATGCCATAAACCAGCATTCGTCGAACCTCGGATAATCGCGAAAAATGGAAAAATGCTCGTTTAATGCTCGTTATTTGAGGCTGAATTGAATAGATGAACTCGTGAAAGGACCTCGGACGCATGATTGAAAACCGGGAGAAAAAGAAACAGGGTCCAATACACGGTTTTTCGGAATTCCAGGGTCCCGGAACATAATTCTCCGGAAATCACATGGAAAGTTCCTCGAGTCAGCTAAAGCGGCCACACAAATTTTGAGTAGCAACGGAAGACATTTGGGGGGGTGCCGGTATGCCTAAACCAGCATTCGTCGAACCTCGGATAATCGTGAAAAATAAATTAATACTCGTTTAATGCTCGTTATTTGAGGCTGAATCGAATAGGTTAACTCCTGAAATGACCTCGGACGCGTGATTGAAAAACCGAGAGAAAAAGAACAGGGTCCGGTAAGACCTCCCGAACGGCTCAAATTGAAGTGTATAATACACGGTTTTTCGGGATTCCAGGGTCCCGGAACAAAATTCTCCGGAAATCATATAGAAAGTTTCTAGGGTCAGATAAAGTGGCCAAGCAAAATTTGAGTATTAACGGAAGACATTTGGGGGTGCCGGTATGCCATAAACAACCATTCGTCAAACCTCGGATAATCGCGAAAAATGGACTAATGCTCGTTTAATGCTCGTTATTTGAGGCTGAATTGAATAGATGAACTCGTGAAATGACCTCGGACGCATGATTGAAAAACCGGGAGAAAAAGAAAAGTGGTCCGTACAACCTCCGAACGGCTCAAATTGAAGTGTATAATACACGGTTTTTGGGATTCGTGGTCCCGGAACAAAATTCTCCGGAAAGCACATAGAAAGTTCCTCGGGTAAGATAAAGCGGCCACGCAAAATTTGAGTAGCAACAGAAGACATTTAGGGGTGCTGGTATGCCATAAACAAGCATTCGTCGAACCTCGGATAATCGCGAAAAATAGATTAATGCTCGTTTAATGCTCGCTATTTGAGGCTGAATTGAATAGGTGAACTCGTGAAATGACCTCGGACGCGTGATTGAAATCCGGGAGAAAAAGAAACAGGGTCCGGTACAACCTCCCAAACGGCTCAAATTGAAGTGTATAATACACGGTTTTTCGGGATTCCAGGGTCCCGGAAAAAAATTCTCCGGAAATCACATAGAAAGTTCCTCAGGTCAGATAAAGCGGCCCTGCAAAATTTGAGCAGCAACGGAAGACATTTGGGGGTGCCGGTATGCAATAAACCACCATTCGTCGAACCTCGGATAATCGTGAAAAATGGATTAATGCTCGTTATTTGAGGCTGAATCGAATAGGTTAACTCCTGAAATGACCTCGGACGCGTGATTGAAAAACCGGGAGTAAAAAAAACAGGGTCCGGTACGATCTCCTGAACGGCTCAAATTGAAGTGTATAATACACAGTTTTTCAGGATTCGAGGGACCCGTAACAAAAATCTCCGTAAATCATATAAAAAGTTCATCGGGTCAGATAAAGCGGCCACGCAAAATTTGAGTAGCAACGAAAGACAATTGGGGATGCTGGTATGCCATAAACCAGCATTCGTCGAACCTAGGATAATCGTGAAAAATGGATTAATGCTAGTTTAATGCACTTTATTTGAGGCTGAATCGAATAGGTTAACTTCTGAAATGACCTCGGACGCGTGATTGAAAAACCGGGAGAAAAAGAAACAGCGTCCGGTACGACCTCCAGAACGGCTCAAATTGACACGGTTTTTCGGTATTCCAGGGTCCCAGAACAAAATTCTCCGAAAATAACATAGAAAGTTCCTCGGGACAGATAAAGCGGCCCAGCAAAATTTGAGAAGCAACGGAAGAAATTTGGGTGTGCCGGTAGGCCATAAACAAGCATTCGTCGAACCCTAGATTATCGTGAAAAATAGATTAATGCTTGTTTAATGCTCGTTATTTGAGGCTGAATTGAATAGGTTAACTCCTGAAATGACCTCGGACGCGTGATTGAAAAACCGAGATAAAAAGAACAGGGTCCGGTAAGACCTCCCGAACGGCTCAAATTGAAGTGTATAATACACGGTTTTTCGGAATTCTAGGGTCCCGGAAAAAATTCTCCGAAAATCACATAGAAAGTTTCTCGGGTCAGATAAAGCGGCCACGCAAAATTTGAGCAGCAACGGAAGATATTTGGGGGTGCCGGTATGCAATAAACCACCATTCGTCGAACCTCGGATAATCGTGAAAAATGGATTAGTGCTCGTTATTTGAGGCTGAATCGAATAGGTTAACTCTTGAAATGACCTCGGACGCGTGATTGAAAAACCGAGATAAAACGAACGAAGTCCGATATGACTTCCCGAATGACTCAACTTGACGGATTCCAGGGTCCGGGAACAAAATTCTCCGGAAATCACATATAAATTACCCCGGGTCAGATAAAGCGGCCATGCAAAATTGAGCAGCAACGGAAGACATTTGGGGGTGCCGGTATGCAATAAACCACCATTCGTCGAACCTCAGATAATCGTGAAAAATGGATTAATGCTCGTTTAATGCTCGTTATTTGAGGCTGAATTGAATAGGTGAACTTGTGAAATGACCTCGGACGCGTGATTGAAAAACCGGGTGAAAAAAAAATAGGGTCCGGTACGACCTCCCGAACGGCTCAAATTGAAGTGTATAATACACGGTTTTTCGGGATTCCAGGGTCCCGGAACAATATTCTCCGGAAATCACATAGAAAGTTCCTCGGGTCAGATAAAGCGGCCACACAAATTTTGAGTAGCAACAGAAGAGATTTGGGGGTGCCGGTATGCCATAAACCAGCATTCGTTAAACCTCGGATAATATTGAAAAATGGTTTAATGTTCGTTTAATGCTCGTTATTTGAGGCTGAATTGAATAGGTGAACTTGTGAAATGACCTCGGACGCGTGATTGAAAAACCGGGTGAAAAATAAATAAGGTCTGGTACGACCTCCCGAACGGCTCAAATTGAAGTGTATAATACACGGTTTTTCGAGATTCCAGGGTCCTGGAACAAAATTCTCCGGAAATCACATAGAAAGTTCCTCGGGTCAAATAAAGCGGCCACGCAAAATTTGAGCAGCAACGGAAGACATTTGGGGGTGCCGGTATGCAATAAACCACCATTCGTCGAACCTCGGATAATCGTGAAAAATGGATTAATGCTCGTTATTTGAGGCTGAATCGAATAGGTTAACTCCTGAAATGACCTTGGACGCATGATTGAAAAACCGGGAGAAAAGGAAACAGGGTCCGATACGACTTCCCGAACGACTCAAATTGAAGTGTATAATACACGGTTTTTCGGGATTCCAGGGTCCCGGAACAAAATTCTCCGGAAATCACATATAAATTACCCCGGGTCAGATAAAGCGGCCACATAAAATTTGGGTAGCAACGGAAGACATTTGGGGGTGCCGGTATGCCATAAACCAACATTCGTCGAACATCGGATAATCGTGAAAAATAGATTAATGCTCGTTACTTGAGGCAGAATCGAATAGGTTAACTCCTGAAATGACCTTGGACGCGTGATTGAAAAACCGGGAGAAAAATTAACAGGATCCGGTACGACCTCCCGAACGGCTCAAATTGAAGTGTATAATACACGGTTTTTCGGGATTCCAGGGTCCTGGAACAAAATTCTCCGGAAATCACGTAGAAAGTTCCTCAGGTCGGATAAAGCGGCCACACAAATTTTGAGTAGCAACAGAAGATATTTGGAGATGCCGGTATGCCATAAACCAACATTCGTTGAACCTCGGATAATATTGAAAAATGGTTTAATGCTCGTTTAATGCTCGTTATTTGATGCTGAATTGAATAGGTGAACTCGTGAAATGACCTCGGACGCGTGATTGAAAAACCGGGTGAAAAAGAAATAGGGTCCGGTACGACCTCCCGAACGGCTCAAATTGAAGTGTATAATACACGGTTTTTCGGGATTCCAGGGTCCTGGAACAAAATTCTCCGGAAATCACATAGAAAGTTCCTCGGGCCAGATAAAGCGGCCACACGAATTTTGAGTAGCAACAGAAGACATTTGGGGGTGTCGGTATGCCATAAACCAGCATTCGTTGAACCTCGGATAATATTGAAAAATGGTTTAATGCTCGTTTAATGCTCGTTATTTGAGGCTGAATTGAATAGGTGAACTCGTGAAATGACCTCGGACGCGTGATTGACAAACCGGGTGAAAAAGAAATAGGGTCCGGTACGACCTCCCGAACGGCTCAAATTGAAGTGTATAATACACGGTTTTTCGAGATTTCAAGGTCCTGGAACAAAATTCTCCGGAAATCACATAGAAAGTTCCTCGGGTCAGATAAAGCGGCCACGCAAAATTGGAGCAGCAACGGAAGACATTTGGGGGTGCCGGTATGCAATAAACCACCATTCGTCGAACCTCGGATAATCGTGAAAAATGGATTAATGCTCGTTTTTTGAGGCTGAATCAAATAGATTAACTCCTGAAATGACCTTGGACGCATGATTGAAAAATCGGGAGAAAACGAAACAGGGTCCGATACGACGTCCCGAACGACTCAAATTGAAGTATATAATACAAGGTTTTTCGGGATTCCAGGGTCCCGGAACAAAATTCTCCGGAAATCACATATAAATTACCCCGGGTCAGATAAAGCGGCCACGTAAAATTTGGGTAGCAACGGAAGACATTTGGGGGTGCCGGTATGCCATAAACCAACATTCGTCGAACATCGGATAATCGTGAAAAATGGATTAATGCTCGTTTAATGCTCGTTATTTGAGGCAGAATCGAATAGGTTAACTCCTGAAATGACCTTGGACGCGTGATTGAAAAACCGGGAGAAAAAGAAACAGTATCCGGTACAACCTCCCGAACGGCTCAAATTGAAGTGTATAATACACGGTTTTTCGGGATTCCAGGGTCCTGGAACAAAATTCTCCGGAAATCAAGTAGAAAGTTCCTCGGGTCAGATAAAGCGGCCACACAAATTTTGAGTAGCAACAGAAGACATTTGGAGGAGCCGGTATGCCATAAACCAGCATTCGTTGAACCTCGGATAATATTGAAAAATGGTTTAATGCTCGTTTAATGCTCGTTATTTGAGGCTGAATTGAATTGGTGAACTCGTGAAATGACCTCGGACGCGTGATTGAAAACCGGGTGAAAAAGAAATAAGGTCCGGTACGACCTCCCGAACGGCTCAAATTAAAGTGTATAATACACGGTTTTTCGGGATTCCAGGGTCCTGGAACAAAATTCTCCGGAAATCACATAGAAGTTCCTCGGGTCAGATAAAGCGGCCACGCAAAATTTGAGTACCAACCAAAGACATTTGGGGGTGTTGGTATGCCATAAACCAGCATTCGCCGAACCTCGGATAATCGTGAAAAATGGATTAATGCTCGTTATTTGAGGCTGAATTGAATAGGTGAACTCGTGAAATGACCTCGGACGCGTGATTGAAAGACCGGGAGAAAAAGAAACAGGGTCCGGTACGACCTCCCGAACGGCTCAAATTGAAGTGTATAATAATACACGGTTTTTCTGGATTCCAGGGTCCCGGAACAAAATTCTCCGTAAATCACATAGAAAGTTCCTCGGGTCAGATAAAGCGGCCACGCAAAATTTGAGTAGCAACGGATGACATTTGGGGGTGCCGGTATGCCATAAACCAGCATTCGTCGAACCTCGGATAATCGTGAAAAATGGATTATTGCTCGTTTAATGCTCGTTATTTGAGGCTGAATTGAATAGGTGAACTCGTGAAATGACCTCGGACGCGCGATTGAAAAAACGGGTGAAAAAGAAATAGGGTCCGGTACGACCTCCCGAACGGCTCATATTGAAGTGTATAATACACGGTTTTTCGGGATTCCAGGTTCCTGGAACAAAATTCTCCGGAAATCACATAGAAAGTTCCTCGGGTCTGATAAAGCGGCCACACAAATTTTGAGCAGGAACGGAAGACATTTGGGGTGCCGATATGCATTAAACCACCATTCGTCGAACCTCGGATAATCATGATAAATGGATTAATGCTCGTTATTTGAGGTTGAATCAAATAGGTTAACTCCTAAAATGACCTCGGACGCGTGTTTGAAAACCGGGAGAAAAAGAAACAAGGTCCGGTACGACCTCTTGAACAGCTCAAATTGAAGTGTATAATACACGGTTTTTCAGGATTCGAGGGTCCGGTAACAAAAATCTCCGGAAATCATATAGAAAGTTCGTCGGGTCAGATAAAGCAGCCACGCAAAATTTGAGTAGGGACGAAAGACAATTGGGGGTGCTGGTATGCCATAAACCAACATTCGTCGAACCTAGGATAATCGTAAAAAATGGATTAATGCTAGTTTAATGCTCGTTATTTGAGGCTGAATCGAATTGGTTAACTTCTGAAATGACCTCGGACGCGTGATTGAAAAACCGGGAGAAAAAGAAACAGGGTCCGGTACGACCTCCAGAACGGCTCAAATTGAAGTGTATAATACACGGTTTTTCGGGATTCTAGGGTCCCGGAAAAAATTCTCCGGAAATCACATAGAAATTTCCTCGTGTCAGACAAAGAGGCCACGCAAAATTTGAGCAGCAACGGAAGACATTTGGGGGTGCCGGTATGCAATAAACCACCATTCGTCGAACCTCGGATAATTGTGAAAAATGGATTAATGCTCGTTATTTGAGGCTGAATCGAATAGGTTAACTCCTGAAATGACCTTGGACGCGTGATTGAAAAACCGGGAGAAAAGGAAACAGGGTCCGATAGGACTTCCCGAACGACTCAAATTGAAGTGTATAATACACGGTTTTTCGGGATTCCAGGGTCCCGGAACAAAATTCTCCGGAAATCACATATAAATTACCCCGGGTCAGATAAAGCGACCACGTAAAATTTGGGTAGCAACGTAAGACATTTGGGGGTGCCGGTATGCCATAAACCAACATTCGTCGAACATCGGATAATCGTGAAAAATGGATTAATGCTCGTTATTTGAGGCTGAATCGAATAGGTTAACTCCTGAAATGACCTTGGACGCGTGATTGAAAAACCGGGAGAAAAAGAAATAGGGTCCGGTACGACCTCCCGAACGGCTCAAATTTAAGTGTGTAATACACGGTTTTTCGGAATTCCAGGGTCCCGGAACAAAATTCTACGGAAATCACATAGAAAGTTCATCGGGTCAGATAAAGCGGCCACACAAATTTTGAGTAGCAACGGAAGACATTTGGGGGTGCCGATATGCCATAAACCAGCATTCGTTGAACCTCGGATAATATTAAAAAATGGATTAATACTCGTTTAATGCTCATTATTTGAGGCTGAATTGAATTGGTGAACTCGTGAAATGACCTCGGACGCGTGATTGAAAAACCGGGTGAAAAAGAAATAGGGTCCGGTACGACCTCCCGGACGGCTCAAATTGAAGTCTATAATACACGGTTTTTCGGGATTCCAGGGTCCCGGAACAAAATTCTCCGGAAATCGCATAGAAAGTTCCTCGGGTCAGATAAAGCGGCCACGCAAAATTTGAGCAGCAACGGAAGACATTTGAGGGTGCCGGTATGCAATAAACCACCATTCGTCGAACCTCCGATAATCGTGAAAAATAGATTAACGCTCGTTATTTGAGGCTGAATCGAATAGATTAACTCCTGAAATGATCTCGGACGTGTGATTGAAAAACCGAGAGAAAAAGAAACAGAGTTTGGTACTACCTCCGGAACGACTCAAATTGAAGTGTATAATACACGGTTTTTCGTGATTCCAGGGTCCCGGAACTAAATTCTCCGAAAATCACATAGAAAGTTCCTTAGGTCAGATAAAGCGGCCACGCAAAATTTGAGTAGCAACGGAAGACATTTAGGGTTGCCGGTATGCCATAAACATGCATTCGTCGAAACTCGGATAATCATGAAAAACAGATTAATGCTCGTTATTTGAGGCTGAATCGAATAGGTTAACTCCTAAAATGATCTCGGACGGGTGATTGAAAAACCGGGAGAAAAAGAAACAGGGTCCAGTACGACCTCCCGAACGGCTCAAATTGAAGTGTATAATACACGGTTTTTCGGGATTCCAGGGCTCCGGAACAAAATTCTCCGGAAATCACATAGAAAGTTCCTCGGGTCAGATAAAGCGGCCACTTAAAATTTGAGTAGCAACGGAAGACATTTGGGGGTGCCGGTATGCCATAAACCACCATTCGTCGAACCTCAGATAATCGTGAAAAATGGATTAATGCTCGTTTAGTGCTCGTTATTTGAGGCTGAATCGAATAGGTTAACTCCTGAAATGACCTCGGACGCGTGATTGAAAAACTGGGAGAAATAGAAACAGGGTCCGGTACGACCTCCCGATCGGCACAAATTGAAATCTATAATACACGGTTTTTCGGGATTCCAAGGTCCCGGAACAAAATTCTCCGGAAATCACATAAAACGTTCCTCGGTCAGATAAAGCGGCCATGCAAAATTTGAGCAGCAATGGAAGACATTTGGGGGTGCCCGTATGCCATAAACAAGCATTCGTCGAACCTCGAATAATCGTGAAAAATAGATTAATGTTCGTTATTTGAGGCTGAATCGAATAGGTTAACTCCTGAAATGACCTCGGATGCGTGATTTAAAAACCGGGAGAAAAAGAACATGGTCCGGTAAGACCTCCCGAACGGCTCAAATTGAAGTGTATAATACACGGTTTTTCGGGATTCCAGGGTCCCGGAACAAAATTCTCCGGAAATCACATAGAAAGTTTCTCGGATCAGATAAAGCGGCCACGCAAAATTTGAGTAGCAACGGAAGACATTTGAGGGTGCTGATATGCCATAAACCACCATTCGTCGAACCTCTGATAATCGTGAAAAATGGATTAATGCTCGTTATTTGAGGATGAATCGAATAGGTTAACTCCTGAAATGACCCCGGACGCGTGATTGAAAAACCGGGAAAAAAAGAAACAGGGTCCAGTACGACCTCCCGAACGACTCAAATTGAAGTGTGTATATATACACGGTTTTTCGGGATTTCAGGGTCCCGGAACAAAATTCTCCGGAAATCACATAGAGAGTTCCTCGGGTCAGATAAAGCGGCCACGCAAAATTTGAGCAGCAATGGCAGACAGTTGGGGGTGCCGGTATGCCATAAACAAGCATTCGTCGCACCTCGGATAATCGCGAAAAATGGATTAATGCTCGTTTAATGCTCGTTATTTGAGGCTGAATCGAATAGGTTAACTCCTGAAATGACCACGGACGCGTGATTGAAAAACTGGGAGAAATAGAAACAGGGTCCGGTACGACCTCCCGAACGGCTCAAATTGAAATCTATAATACACGGTTTTTCGGGATTCCAGGGTCCCGGAAAAAAATTCTCCGGAAATCACATATAAATTACCCCGATTCAGATAAAGCGGCCACGCAAAATTTGAGTAGCAACGGAAGACATTTGGGGGTGCCGGTATGCCATAAACCACCATTCGTCGAACCTCGGATAACGGTGAAAAATGGATTAATGCCCGTTTAATGCTCGTTATTTGAGGCTGAATCGAATAGGTTAACTCCTGAAATGACCACGGACGCGTGATTGAAAAACTGGGAGAAATAGAAACAGGGTCCGGTACGACCTCCCGAACGGCTCAAATTGAAATCTATAATACACGGTTTTTCGGGATTCCAAGGTCTCGGAACAAAATTCTCCGGAAATCACATAAAAAGTTCCTCGGTCAGATAAAGCAGCCATGCAAAATTTGAGCAGCAATGGAAGACATTTGGGGGTGCCCGTATGCCATAAACAAGCATTCGTCGAACCTCGGATAATCGTGAAAAATAGATTAATGTTCGTTATTTGAGGCTGAATCGAATAGGTTAACTCCTGAAATGACCTCGGATGCGTGATTTAAAAACCGGGAGAAAAAGAACAGGGTCCGGTAAGACCTCACGAACGGCTCAAATTGAATTGTATAATACACGGTTTTTCGGGATTCCAGGGTCCCGGAACAAAATTCTCCGGAAATCACATAGAAAGTTTCTCGGATCAGATAAAGCGGCCATGCAAAATTTGAGTAGCAACGGAAGACATTTGAGGGTGCTGATATGCCATAAACCACCATTCGTCGAACCTCTGATAATCGTGAAAAATGGATTAATGCTCGTTATTTGAGGATGAATCGAATAGGTTAACTTCTGAAATGACCTCGGACGCGTGATTGAAAAACCGGGAAAAAAAGAAACAGGGTCCAGTACGACCTCCCGAACGACTCAAATTGAAGTGTGTATATATACACGGTTTTTCGGGATTCCAGGGTCCCGGAACAAAATTCTCCGGAAATCACATAGAAAGTTCCTCGGGTCAGATAAAGCGTCCACGCAAAATTTGAGTAGCAACGGAAGACATTTGGGGGTGCCGGTATGCCATAAACAACCATTCGTCGAACCTCGGATAATTGTGAAAAATGGATTAATGCCCATTTAATGCTCGTTATTTGAGACTGAATCGAAAAGTTTAACTCCTGAAATGACCTCGGACGCGTGATTGAAAAACCGGGAGAAAAAGAATCAGGGTCTGGTACAACCTCCCGAACGGCTCAAATTGAAGTGTATAATACACGGTTTTTCGGGATTCCAGGGTCCCGGAACAAAATTCTTTGGAAATCCCATAGAAAGTTCCTCGGGTCGGATAAAGCGGCCACGCAAAATTTGTGCAGCAATGGAATTCATTTGGGGGTGCCGGTATGCCATAAACAAGCATTCGTCGAACCTCGGATAATCGCGAAAAATGGATTAATGCTCGTTTAATGCTCGTTATTTGAGGCTGAATTGAATAGGTTAACTCCTGAATTGACCTCGGACGCGTGATTGAAAAACCGGGAGAAAAAGAAACAGGTCCCGTTAGGACCTCCCGAACGGCTCAAATTGAAGTGTATAATACACGGTTTTTCGGGATTCCAGGGTCCCGGAACAAAATTCTCCGGAAATCATATAGAAAGTTTCTAGGGTCAGATAAAGTGGCCACGCAAAATTTGAGTATTAACGGAAGACATTTGGGGGTGCCGGTATGCCATAAACAACCATTCGTCAAACCTCGGATAATTGTGAAAAATGGATTAATGCCCGTTTAATGCTCGTTATTTAAGGGTGAATCGAATAGGTTAACTCCTGAAATGACCTCGGGCGCGTGATTGAAAAACTGGGAGAATAAGACTCAGGGTCCGGTACGACCTCCCGAACGGCTCAAATTGAAGTGTATAATACACGGTTTTCGGGATTCCAGGGTCCCGGAACAAAATTCTCCGGAAATCCCATAGAAAGTTCCTCGGGTAAGATAAAGCGGCCACGCAAAATTTGAGCAGCAATGGAAGACATTTGGGGGTGCCGGTGTGCCATAAACAAGCATTCGTCGAACCTCGGATAATCGCGAAAAATGGATTAATGCTCGTTTAATGCTCGTTATTTGAGGCTGAATTGAATAGGTTAACTCCTGAATTGACCTCGGACGCGTGATTGAAAAACCGAGAGAAAAAGAAACAGGTCCAAAAGAGGACCTCCCGAACGGCTGAAATTGAAATGTATAATACACGGTTTTTCGGGATTCCAGGGTCCCGGAACAAATATCCCCGGAAATCATATAGAAAATTTCTCGGGTCAGATAAAGCGGCCACGCAAAATTTGATTAGCAACGGAAGACATTTGAGGGTGGTGGTATGCCATAAACCACCATTCGTCGAACCTCGGATAATCGTGAAAAATGGATTAATGCTCGTTTAATGCTCGTTATTTGAGGTCGAATCGAATAGGTTAACTTCTGAAATGACCTCGGACGCGTGATTGAAAACCGGAAGAAAAAGTAAATGGGTCCGATACGACCTCCCGAACGGCTCAAATTGAAGTGTATAATACACGGTTTTTCGGGATTCAAGCGTCCCGGAACAAAATTCTCCGGAAATCACATAGAAAGTTCCTGGGCGAGATAAAGCGACCCACGCAAAATTTGAGTAGCAATGGGACATTTGGGGGTGCTTGGTATGCCATAAACCACCATTCGTTGAACCTCGGATAATCGTGAAAAATGGATTAATGCTCGTTATTTGAGGCTGAATCGAATAGGTTAACTCCTGAAATGACCTCGGACGCGTGATTGAAAAACCGGGAGAAAAAGAATCAGGGACTGGTACAACCTCCCGAACGGCTCAAATTGAAGTGTATAATACACGGTTTTTCGGGATTCCAGGGTCCCGGAACAAAATTCTCTGGAAATCACATAGAAAGTTCCTCGTGTCAGATAAAGCGGCCACGCAAAATTTGTGCAAAGCAATGGAATACATTTGGGGTGCGGTATGCCATAAACAAGCATTCGTCGAACCTCGGATAATCGCGAAAAATGGATTAATGCTCGTTTAATGCTCGTTATTTGAGGCTGAATTGAATAGGTTAACTCCTGAATTGACCTCGGACGCGTGATTGAAAAACCGGGAGATAAAGAAACAGGGTCCAGTAGGACCTCCCGAACGGCTCAAATTGAAGTGTATAATACACGGTTTTTCGGGATTCCAGGGTCCCGGAACAAAATTCTCCGGAAATCATATAGAAAGTTTCTAGGGTCAGATAAAGTGGCCACGCAAAATTTGAGTATTAACGGAAGACATTTGGGGTGCCGGTATGCCATAAACAACCATTCGTCAAACCTCGGATAATTGTGTAAAATGGATTAATGCCCGTTTAATGCTCGTTATTTAAGGGTGAATCGAATAGGTTAACTCCTGAAATGACCTCGGACGCGTGATTGAAAAACGGGAGAATAAGAATCGGGTCATTCGACCTCCCGAACGGCTCAAATTGAAGTGTATAATACACGGTTTTCGGGATTCAGGGGTCCCGGAACAAAATTCTCCGTAAATCACATAGAAAGTTCCTCGGGTCGGATAAAGCGGCCACGCAAAATTTGAGCAGCAATGGAAGACATTTGGGGTGCGGTGTGCCATAAACAAGCATTCGTCGAACCTCGGATAATCGCGAAAAATGGATTAATGCTCGTTTAATGCTCGTTATTTGAGGTGAATTGAATAGGTTAACTCTGAATTGACCTCGGACGCGTGATTGAAAAACCGAGAGAAAAAAAACAGGTCCAAGAGGACCTCCCGAACGGCTCAAATTGAAATGTATAATACACGGTTTTTCGGGATTCAGGGTCCGGAACAAATATCCCGGAAATCATATAGAAAATTTCTCGGGTCGATAAAGCGCCACGCAAAATTTGATTAGCAACGGAAGACATTTGAGGGTGGTGGTATGCCATAAACCACAATTCGTCGAACCTCGGATAATCGTGAAAAATGGATTAATGCTCGTTTAATGCTCGTTATTTGAGGCTGAATCGAATAGGTTAACTTCTGAAATGACCTCGGACGTGTGATTGAAAAACCGGAAGAAAAAGTAAATGGGTCCCGCACGACCTCCCGAACGGCTCAAATTGAAGTGTATAATACACGGTTTTTCGGATTCCAGGGTCCCGGAATAAAATTCTCCGGAAATCACATAGAAAGTTCCTCGGGGCAGATAAAGCAGCCACGCAAAATTTGAGTAGCAATGGCAGACATTTGGGGGTGCCGGTATGCCATAAACCACCATTCGTTGAACCTCGGATAATCGTGAAAAATGGATTAATGCTCGTTATTTGAGGCTGAATCGAATAGGTTAACTCCTGAAATGACCTCGGACGCGTGATTGAAAAACCGGGAGAAAAAGAATCAGGGACTGGTACAACCTCCCGAACGGCTCAAATTGAAGTGTATAATACACGGTTTTTCGGGATTCCGTGGTCCCGGAACAAAATTCTTCGGAAATCCCATAGAAAGTTCCTCGGGTCGGATAAAGCGGCCACGCAAAATTTGTGCAGCAATGGACTACATTTGGGGGTGCCGGTATGCCATAAACAAGCATTCGTCGAACCTCGGATAATCGCGAATAATGGATTAATGCTCGTTTAATGCTCGTTATTTGAGGCTGAATTGAATAGGTTAACTCCTGAATTGACCTCGGACGCGTGATTGAAAAACCGGGAGAAAAAGAAACAGGGTCCAGTAGGACCTCCCGAACGGCTCAAATTGAAGTGTATAATACACGGTTTTTCGGGATTCCAGGGTCCCGGAACAAAATTCTCCGGAAATCATATAGAAAGTTTCTAGGGTCAGATAAAGTGGCCACGCAAAATTTGAGTATTAACGGAAGACATTTGGGGGTGCCGGTATGCCATAAACAACCATTCGTCAAACCTCGGATAATTGTGAAAAATGGATTAATGCCCGTTTAATGCTCGTTATTTAAGGGTGAATCGAATAGGTTAACTCCTGAAATGACCTCGGGCGCGTGATTGAAAAACCGGGAGAATAAGACTCGTGGTCCCAGACGACCTCCCGAACGGCTCAAATTGAAGTGTATAATACACGGTTTTCGGGATTCCAGGGTCCCGGAACAAAATTCTCCGGAAATCCCATAGAAAGTTCCTCGGGTAAGATAAAGCGGCCACGCAAAATTTGAGCAGCAATGGAAGACATTTGGGGGTGCCGGTGTGCCATAAACAAGCATTCGTCGAACCTCGGATAATCGCGAAAAATGGATTAATGCTCGTTTAATGCTCGTTATTTGAGGCTGAATTGAATAGGTTAACTCCTGAATTGACCTCGGACGCGTGATTGAAAAACCGAGAGAAAAAGAAACAGGGTCCAGTAGGACCTCCCGAACGGCTGAAATTGAAATGTATAATACACGGTTTTTCGGGATTCCAGGGTCCCGGAACAAATATCCCCGGAAATCATATAGAAAATTTCTCGGGTCAGATAAAGCGGCCACGCAAAATTTGATTAGCAACGGAAGACATTTGAGGGTGGTGGTATGCCATAAACCACCATTCGTCGAACCTCGGATAATCGTGAAAAATGGATTAATGCTCGTTTAATGCTCGTTATTTGAGGCTGAATCGAATAGGTTAACTTCTGAAATGACCTCGGACGTGTGATTGAAAAACCGGAAGAAAAAGTAAATGGGTCCGGTACGACCTCCCGAACGGCTCAAATTGAAGTGTATAATACACGGTTTTTCGGGATTCCAGGTCCCGGAACAAAATTCTCCGGAAATCACATAGAAAGTTCCTCGGGGCAGATAAAGCAGCCACGCAAAATTTGAGTAGCAATGGCAGACATTTGGGGGTGCCGGTATGCCATAAACCACCATTCGTTGAACCTCGGATAATCGTGAAAAATGGATTAATGCTCGTTATTTGAGGCTGAATCGAATAGGTTAACTCCTGAAATGACCTCGGACGCGTGATTGAAAAACCGGGAGAAAAAGAATCAGGGACTGGTACAACCTCCCGAACGGCTCAAATTGAAGTGTATAATACACGGTTTTTCGGGATTCCAGGGTCCCGGAACAAAATTCTTTGGAAATCCCATAGAAAGTTCCTCGGGTCGGATAAAGCGGCCACGCAAAATTTGTGCAGCAATGGAATACATTTGGGGGTGCCGGTATGCCATAAACAAGCATTCGTCGAACCTCGGATAATCGCGAAAAATGGATTAATGCTCGTTTAATGCTCGTTATTTGAGGCTGAATTGAATAGGTTAACTCCTGAATTGACCTCGGACGCGTGATTGAAAAACCGGGAGATAAAGAAACAGTCAGTGTAGGACCTCCCGAACGGCTCAAATTGAAGTGTATAATACACGGTTTTTCGGGATTCCAGGGTCCCGGAACAAAATTCTCCGGAAATCATATAGAAAGTTTCTAGGGTCAGATAAAGTGGCCACGCAAAATTTGAGTATTAACGGAAGACATTTGGGGTGCCGGTATGCCATAAACAACCATTCGTCAAACCTCGGATAATTGTGTAAAATGGATTAATGCCCGTTTAATGCTCGTTATTTAAGGGTGAATCGAATAGGTTAACTCCTGAAATGACCTCGGACGCGTGATTGAAAAACCGGGAGAATAAGAATCAGGGTCCGGTACGACCTCCCGAACGGCTCAAATTGAAGTGTATAATACTCGGTTTTCGGGATTCCAGGGTCCCGGAACAAAATTCTCCGGAAATCCCATAGAAAGTTCCTCGGGTCAGATAAAGCGGCCACGCAAAATTTGAGCAGCAATGGAAGACATTTGGGGGTGCCGGTGTGCCATAAACAAGCATTCGTCGAACCTCGGATAATCGCGAAAAATGGATTAATGCTCGTTTAATGCTCGTTATTTGAGGCTGAATTGAATAGGTTAACTCCTGAATTGACCTCGGACGCGTGATTGAAAAACCGAGAGAAAAAGAAACAGGGTCCAGTAGGACCTCCCGAACGGCTCAAATTGAAGTGTATAATACACGGTTTTTCGGGATTCCAGGGTCCCGGAACAAAATTCTCCGGAAATCATATAGAAAATTTCTCGGGTCAGATAAAGCGGCCACGCAAAATTTGATTAGCAACGGAAGACATTTGAGGGTGGTGGTATGCCATAAACCACCATTCGTCGAACCTCGGATAATCGTGAAAAATGGATTAATGCTCGTTTAATGCTCGTTATTTGAGGCTGAATCGAATAGGTTAACTTCTGAAATGACCTCGGACGTGTGATTGAAAAACCGGAAGAAAAAGTAAATGGGTCCGGTACGACCTCCCGAACGGCTCAAATTGAAGTGTATAATACACGGTTTTTCGGGATTCCAGGTCCCGGAACAAAATTCTCCGGAAATCACATAGAAAGTTCCTCGGGGCAGATAAAGCGGCCACGCAAAATTTGAGTAGCAATGGCAGACATTTGGGGGTGTCGGTATGCCATAAACCACCATTCGTTGAACCTCGGATAATCGTGAAAAATGGATTAATGCTCGTTATTTGAGGCTGAATCGAATAGGTTAACTCCTGAAATGACCTCAGACACGTTATTGAAAAACCGGGAGAAAAGGAAATAGGGTCCGGTACGACCTCCCGAACGGCTCAAATTGAAGTGTATAATACACGGTTTTTCGGGATTCCAGGGTCCCGGAACAAAATTCTCCGGAAATCACATAGAAAGTTTCTCGGATCAGATAAAGCGGCCACGCAAAATTTGAGTAGCAACGGAAGACATTTGAGGGTGCTGATATGCCATAAACCACCATTCGTCGAACCTCTGATAATCGTGAAAAATGGATTAATCCTCGTTATTTGAGGATGAATCGAATAGGTTAACTCCTGAAATGACCTCAGACACGTTATTGAAAAACCGGGAGAAAAAGAAAATGGGTCCGGTACGACCTCCCGAACGGCTCCAATTGAAGTGTATAATACACGGTTTTCGGGATTCCAGGGTCCCGGAACAAAATTCTCCGGAAATCACATATAAATTACCCCGATTCAAATAAAGCGGCCACGCAAAATTTGAGTAGCAACGTAAGACATTTGGGGGTGCCGGTATGCCATAAACCACCATTCGTCGAACCTCGGATAACGGCGAAAAATGGATTAATGCCTGTTTAATGCTCGTTATTTGAGGCTGAATCGAATAGGTTAACTCCTGAAATGACCTCGGACGCGTGATAGAAAAACCGGGAGAAAAAAGAAATAGGGTCCGGCACGACCTCCCGAACGGCTCAAATTGATGTGTATAAAACACGGTTTTTCGGGATTCCAGTGTCCCGGAACAAAATTCTCCGGAAATCACTTAGAAAGTTCCTCGGGTCAGGTAAAGCGGCCACGGATGATTTGAGCAGCAATGGAAGACATTTGGGGGTGCCGGTATGCCATAAACCAGCATTCGTCGAACCTCGGATAATCGTGAAAAATAGATTAATGCTCGTTATTGGAGGCTGAATCGAATATGTTAACTCCTGAAATGACCTCGGACGCGTGATTGAAAAACCGGGAGAGGAAGAAATAAGGTCTGGTACGACCTCCCGAACGGCTCAAATTGAAGTGTATAATACACGGTTTTTCGTGATTCTAGGGTCCCGGAACAAAATTCTCCGGAAATCACATAGAAAGTTCCTCGTGTCAAATAAAGCGGCCACGCAAAATTTGAGCAGCAACGGAAGACATTTGGGGGTGCCGGTATGCCATAAACAAGCATTAGTCGAACCTTGAATAATCGTGAAAAATAGATTAATGCTCGTTTAATGTTCGTTATTTGAGGCTGAATCGAATAGGTTAACTCCTGAAATGACCTCGGATGCGTGATTTAAAAACCGGGAGAAAAAGAACAGGGTCCGGTAAGACCTCACGAACGACTCAAATTGAAGTGTATAATACACGGTTTTTCGGGATTCCAGGGTCCCGGAACAAAATTCTCCGGAAATCACATAGAAAGTTTCTCGGATCAGATAAAGCGGCCATGCAAAATTTGAGTAGCAACGGAAGACATTTGAGGGTGCTGATATGCCATAAACCACCATTCGTCGAACCTCTGATAATCGAGAAAAATGGATTAATGCTCGTTATTTGAGGATGACTCGAATAGGTTAACTCCTGAAATGACCTCGGACGCGTGATTGAAAAACCGGGAAAAAAAGAGACAGGGTCCAGTACGACCTCCCGAACGGCTCAAATTGAAGTGTGTATATATACACGGTTTTTCGGGATTCCAGGGTCCCGGAACAAAATTCTCCGGAAATCACATAGAGAGTTCCTCGGGTCAGATAAAGCAGCCACGCAAAATTTGAGCAGCAATGGAAGACAGTTGGGGGTGCCGGTATGCTATAAACAAGCATTCGTTGAACCTGGATAATCGTGAAAAATAGATTAATGCTTGTTTAATGCTCATTATTTGAGGCTGAATCGAATAGGTTAACTCCTGAAATGACCTCGGACGCGTGATTGAAAACCGGGAGAAAAAGAAATAGGGTCCGGTACGACCTCCAGAACGGCTCAAATTGAAGTGTATAATACACGGTTTTTCGGGATTCCGGGGTCCCGGAACAAAATTCTCCGGAAATCACATAGAAAGTTCCTCGGGTCAGATAAAGCGGCCACGCAAAATTTGAGTAGCAACGGAAGACATTTGGGGGTGCCGGTATGCCATAAACAACCATTCGTCGAACCTCGGATAATTGTGAAAAATGGATTAATGCCCATTTAATGCTCGTTATTTGAGACTGAATCGAAAAGGTTAACTCCTGAAATGACCTCGGACGCGTGATTGAAAAACCGGGAAAAAAAGAATCAGGGTCTGGTACAACCTCCCGAACGGCTCAAATTGAAGTGTATAATACACGGTTTTTCGGGATTCCAGGGTCCCGGAACAAAATTCTCCGGAAATCATATAGAAAGTTTCTAGGGTCAGATAAAGTGGCCACGCAAAATTTGAGTATTAACGGAAGACATTTGAGGGTGGTGGTATGCCATAAACCACCATTCGTCGAACCTCGGATAATCGTGAAAAATGGATTAATGCTCGTTATTTGAGGCTGAATCGAATAGGTTAACTTCTGAAATAACCTCGGACACGTTATTGAAAAACCGGGAGAAAAGGAAATAGGGTCCGGTACGACCTCCCGAAAGGCTCAAATTGAAGTGTATAATACACGGTTTTTCGGGATTCCAGTGTCCCGGAACAAAATTCTCCGGAAATCACATAGAAAGTTCCTCGGGTCAGATAAAGCGGCCACGCAAAATTTTAGTAGCAACGGAAGATTTTTGGGGGTGCCGGTATGCCAGAAACAAGCATTCGTCGAACCTCAAATAATCGTGAAAAACAGATTAATGCTCGTTCTTTGAGGCTGAATCGAATTGGTTAACTCCTGAAATGACCTCGGACGCGTGATTGAAAAACCGGGAGAAAAAGAAATAGGGTCCGGTACGACCACCCGAACGGCTCAAATTGAAGTGTATGCCATAAATAACCATTCGTCGAACCTCGGATAATTGTGAAAAATGGATTAATGCCCATTTAATGCTCGTTATTTGAGACTGAATCGAAAAGGTTAACTCCTGAAATGACCTCGGACGCGTGATTGAAAAACCTGGAGAAAAAGAATCAGGGTCCGGTACAACCTCCCGAACGGCTCAAATTGAAGTGTATAATACACGGTTTTTCGGGATTCCAGGGTCCCGGAACAAAATTCTCCGGAAATCCCATAGAAAGTTACTCGGGTCGGATAAAGCGGCCACGCAAAATTTGAGCAGCAATGGAATACATTTGGGGGTGCCGGTGTGCCATAAACAAGCATTCGTCGAACCTCGGATAATAGCGAAAAATGGATTAATGCTCGTTATTTGAGGCTGAATCGAATAGGTTAACTTCTGAAATGACCTCGGACGTGTGATTGAAAAACCGGGAGAAAAAGTAAATGGGTCCGGTACGACCTCCCGAACGGCTCAAATTGAAGTGTATAATACACGGTTTTTCGGGATTCCAGGTCCCGGAACAAAATTCTCCGGAAATCACATAGAAAGTTCTTCGGGTCAGATAAAGCGGCCACGCAAAATTTGAGTAGCAACGGCAGACATTTGGGGGTGCCGGTATGCCATAAACCACCATTCGTTGAACCTCGGATAATCGTGAAAAATGGATTAATGCTCGTTATTTGAGGCTGAATCGAATAGGTTACCTCCTGAAATGACCTCGGACGCGTGATTGAAAAACCGGGAGAAAAGGAAATAGGGTCCGGTACGACTTCCCGAACGGCTCAAATTGAAGTGTATAATACACGGTTTTTCGGGATTCCAGGGTCCCGGAACAAAATTCTCCGGAAATCACATAGAAAGTTCCTCGGGTCAGATAAAGCGGTCACGCAAAATTTGAGTAGCAACGGAAGACATTTGGGGGTGCCGGTATGCCATAAACAAGCATTCGTCTAACCTTAGATAATCGTGAAAAATAGATTAATGCTCGTTTAATGCTCGTTATTTGAGGCTGAATAGGTTAACTTCTGAAATGACCTCGGACGCGTGATTGAAAAACCGAGTGAAAAAGAACAGGGTCCGGTACGACTTCCCGAACGGCTCAAATTGAAGTGTATAATACACGGTTTTTTGGGATTCCAGGGTCCCGGAACAAAATTATCCGGAAATCACATAGAAATTTCCTCGGGTCAGATAAAGCGGCCACAGAAAATTTGAGCAGCAACGAATGACATTTGAGGGTGCCGGTATGCCATAAACCAGCATTCGTCGAACCTCGGATAATCGTGAAAAATAGATTAATGCTCGTTATTGGAGGCTGAATCAAATATGTTAACTCCTGAAATGACCTCGGACGCGTGATTGAAAAACCGGGAGAGGAAGAAATAAGGTCTGGTACGACCTCCCGAACGGCTCAAATTGAAGTGTATAATACACGGTTTTTCGTGATTCTAGGGTCCCGGAACAAAATTCTCCGGAAATCACATAGAAAGTTCCTCGTGTCAAATAAAGCGGCCACGCAAAATTTGAGCAGCAACGGAAGACATTTGGGGGTGCCGGTATGCCATAAACAAGCATTAGTCGAACCTTGAATAATCGTAAAAAATAGATTAATGCTCGTTTAATGTTCGTTATTTGAGGCTGAATCGAATAGGTTAACTCCTGAAATGACCTCGGCCGCGTGATTGAAAAACCGGGAGAAAAAGAACGGGGTCCGGTAAGACCTCCCGAACGGCTCAAATTGAAGTGTATAATACACGGTTTTTCGGGATTCCAGGGTCACGGAACAAAATTATCCGGAAATCACATAGAAAGTTCCTCGGGTAAGATAAAGCGGCCACGCAAAATTTGAGCAGCAACGGAAGACATTTGGGGGTGCCGGTATGCCATAAACAAGCATTCGTCGAACCTCGGATAATCGCGAAAAATGGATTAATGCTCATTTCAAGCTCGTTATTTGAGGCTGAATCGAATAGGTGAACTCGTGAAATAACCTCGAACGCGTGATTGAAAAACCGGGAGAAAAAGAACATGGTCCGATACGACCTCCCGAACGGCTCAAATTGAAGTGTATAATACACGGTTTTTCGGGATTCTAGGGTCCCGGAACGAAATTCTCCGGAAATCACATAGAAAGTTCCTCCGTGTCAGATAAAGCGGCCACGAAAAATTTGAATAGCAACGGAAGACATTTGGGTGTGCCGGTATGCCATAAACCACCATTCGTCGAACCTCGGATAATCGTGAAAATGGATTTATGATCTTTTAATGCTCGTTATTTGAGGCTGAATCGAATAGGTTAACTTCTGAAATGACCTCAGACGCGTTATTGAAAAACCGGGAGAAAAAGAAACAGGGTCCGGTAAGACCTCCCGAACGGCTCAAATTGAAGTGTATAATACACGATTTTCGGGATTCCAGGGTGCCGGAACAAAATTCTCCGTAAATCACATAGAAAGTTCCTCGGATCAGATAAAGTGGCCACGCAAAATTTGAGTAGCAACGGAAGACATTTGGGGGTGCCGGAATGCCATAAACCACCATTCGTCGAACCTCGGATAATCGTGAAAAATGGATTAATGCTCGTTTAATACTCATTATTTGAGGCTGAATCGAATAGGTTAACTCCTGAAATGACCTCGGACGCGTTATTGAAAAACCGGGAGAAAAAGAAACAGGGTCCGGTACGACCTCCCGAACAGCTCAAATTGAAGTGTATAATACACGGTTTTTCGGGATTCCAGGGTCCCGGAAAAAAATTCTCCGGAAATCACATAGAAAGTTCATCGGGTCTGATAAAGTGGCCACGCAAAGTTTAAGTAGCAACAAAAGACATTTGGGGTGCTGGTATGCCATAAACCAGCATTCGTCGAACCTCAGATAATCGTCAAAAATGGATTAATGCTCGTTTAATGCTCGTTATTTGAGGCTGAATTGAATAGGTTAACTCCTGAAATGTCCTCGAACGCGTTATTGAAAAACCAGGAGAAAAAGAAAATGGGTCCGGTACGACCTCCCGAACGGCTCAAATTGAAGTGTATAATACCCGGTTTTTCGGGATTCCAGGGTCCCGGAACAAAATTCTCCGTAAATCACATAGAAAGTTCCTCGGATCAGATAAAGTGGCCACGCAAAATTTGAGTAACAACGGAAGACATTTGGGGGTGCCGGTATGCCATAAACCACCATTCGTCGAACCTCGGATAATCGTGAAAAATGGATTAATGCTCGTTATTTGAGGCTGAATCGAATAGGTTAACTCCTGAATGACCTCGGACGCGTGATTGAAAAACCGGGAGAAAAAGAAATAGGGATTGGTACGACCTCCCGAACGGCTCAAATTGAAGTGTATAATACACGGTTTTTCGGGATTCCAGGGTCCCTTAAAAAAATTCTCCGGAAATTACATAGAAAGTTCCTCGGGTCTGATAAAGTGGCCACGCAAAATTTGAGTAGCAACAAAAGACATTTGGGGGTGCTGGTATGCCATAAACCAGCATTCGTCGAATCTCGGATAATCGTGAAAAATGGATTAATGCCCGTTTAATGCTCGTTATTTGAGGCTGAATCGAATAGGTTAACTCCTGAAATGACCTCGGACGCGTGATTGAAAAACCGGGAGAAAAAGAAATAGGGTCCGGTACGACCTCCCGAACGGCTCAAATTGAAGTGTATAATACACGGTTTTTCGGGATTCCAGGGTCCCGGAACAAAATTCTACGGAAATCACATAGAAAGTTCCTGTCGATAAAGCGCCACGAATAATTTGAATAGCAACGGAAGACATTTGGGAGTGCCAGTATGCCATTAACAAGCATTCGTCGAACCTCGGATAATCGTGAAAAGCAGTTAATGCTCGTTTAATGCTCGTTATTTGAGGTCAATCGAATAGGTTAACTCGAAATGACGTCGGACGCGTGAATGAAAAACCGGAAGAAAAGGAAACAGGGTCCGGTACGACCTCCCGAACGGCTCAAATTGAAGTGTATAATACACGGTTTTTCGGGATTCCAGGGTTCCGGAACAAAATTCTCCGGAAATCACATTGAAACTTCCTCGGGACGGATAAAGCGGCTCCGCAAAATTTGAGCATCAATGGAAAACATTTGGGTGTGCCGGTAGGCCATAAACAAGCATTCGTCGAACCTTAGATAATCGTGAAAAATAGATTAATGCTCGTTATTTGAGGCTAAATCGAATAGGTTAACTCTTGAAATGACCTCGGACGCGTGATTGAAAAACCGAGAGAAAAAGAACAGGGTCCGGTAAGACCTCCCGAACGGCTCAAATTGAAGTGTATATTACACGGTTTTTCGGGATTCCAGGGTCACGGAACAAAATTCTCCGGAAATCACATAGAAAGTTCCTCGGGTCTGATAAAGTGGCCACGCAAAGTTTAAGTAGCAACAAAAGACATTTGGGGTGCTGGTATGCCATAAACCAGCATTCGTCGAACCTCAGATAATCGTCAAAAATGGATTAATGCTCGTTTAATGCTCGTTATTTGAGGCTGAATTGAATAGGTTAACTCCTGAAATGTCCTCGAACGCGTTATTGAAAAACCAGGAGAAAAAGAAAATGGGTCCGCACGACCTCCCGAACGGCTCAAATTGAAGTGTATAATACACGGTTTTTCGGGATTCAGTGGTCCCGGAACAAAATTCTCCGTAAATCACATAGAAAGTTCCTCGGATCGGATAAAGCGGCCACGCAAAATTTGAGTAACAACGGAAGACATTTGGGGGTGCCGGTATGCCATAAACCACCATTCGTCGAACCTCGGATAATCGTGAAAATGGATTAATGCTCGTTATTTGAGGCTGAATCGAATAGGTTAACTCCTGAATGACCTCGGACGCGTGATTGAAAAACCGGGAGAAAAAGAAATAGGGATTGGTACGACCTCCCGAACGGCTCAAATTGAAGTGTATAATACACGGTTTTTCGGGATTCGGGTCCCTTAAAAAATTCTCCGGAAATTACATAGAAAGTTCCTCGGGTCCGATAAAGTGGCCACGCAAAATTTGAGTAGCAACAAAAGACATTTGGGGTGCCGGTATGCCATAAACCAAGATTCGTCGAATCTCGGATAATCGTGAAAAATGGATTAATGCCCGTTTAATGCTCGTTATTTGAGGCTGAATCGAATAGGTTAACTCCTGAAATGACCTCGGACGCGTGATTGAAAAACCGGGAGAAAAAGAAATAGGGTCCGGTACGACCTCCCGAACGGCTCAAATTGAAGTGTATAATACACGGTTTTTCGGGATTCCAGGGTCCCGGAACAAAATTCTACGGAAATCACATAGAAAGTTCCTCGGGTCAGATAAAGCGGCCACGAATAATTTGAATAGCAACGGAAGACATTTGGGAGTGCCAGTATGCCATTAACAAGCATTCGTCGAACCTCGGATAATCGTGAAAAACAGATTAATGCTCGTTTAATGCTCGTTATTTGAGGCTGAATCGAATAGGTTAACTCCTGAAATGACGTCGGACGCGTGAATGAAAAACCGGAAGAAAAGGAAACAGGGTCCGGTACGACCTCCCGAACGGCTCAAATTGAAGTGTATAATACACGGTTTTTCGGGATTCCAGGGTTCCGGAACAAAATTCTCCGGAAATCACATTGAAACTTCCTCGGGACGGATAAAGCGGCTCCGCAAAATTTGAGCATCAATGGAAAACATTTGGGTGTGCCGGTAGGCCATAAACAAGCATTCGTCGAACCTTAGATAATCGTGAAAAATAGATTAATGCTCGTTATTTGAGGCTAAATCGAATAGGTTAACTCTTGAAATGACCTCGGACGCGTGATTGAAAAACCGAGAGAAAAAGAACAGGGTCCGGTAAGACCTCCCGAACGGCTCAAATTGAAGTGTATATTACACGGTTTTTCGGGATTCCAGGGTCACGGAACAAAATTCTCCGGAAATAACATAGAAAGTTCCTCGGGTCAGATAAAGTGGCCACGCAAAATTAAAGTAGCAACAAAAGACATTTGGGGGTGCTGGTATGCCATAAACCAGCATTCGTCGAACCTCGGATAATCGTAAAAAATGGATTAATGCTCGTTTAATGCTCGTTATTTGAGGCTGAATCGAATAGGTTAACTCCTGAAATGTCCTCGGACGCGTTATTGAAAAACCAGGATAAAAAGAAAATGGGTCCGGTACGACCTCTCGAACGGCTCAAATTAAAGTGTATAATACACGGTTTTTCGGGATTCCAGGATCCCGGAACAAAATTCTCCGTAAATCACATAGAAAGTTCCTCGGGTCAGATAAAGCGGCCACGCAAAATTTGAGTATCAACGGAAGACATTTGGGGGTGCCGGTATGCCATAAACCACCATTCGTCGAACCTCGGATAATCGTGAAAAATGGATTAATGCCCGTTTAATGCTCGTTATTTGAGGCTGAATCGAATAGGTTAACTCCTGAAATGACCTCGGACGCGTGATTGAAAAACCGGTAGAAAAAGAACGGGGTCTGGTAAGACCTCCCGAACGGCTCAAATTGAAGTGTATAATACACGGTTTTTCAGGATTCCAAGGTCACCGAACAAAATTCTCCGGAAATCACATAGAAAGTTCCTCGGGTCAGATAAAGCGGCCACGCAAAATTAAAGCAGCAACGGAAGACATTTGGGGGTGCCGGTATGCCATAAACAAGCATTCGTCGAACCTCGGATAATCGCGAAAAATGGATTAATGCTGGTTTAAAGCTCGTTATTTGAGGCTGAATCGAATAGGTGAACTCGTGAAATAACCTCGGACGCGTGATTGAAAAACCGGGAGAAAAAGAACAGGGTCCGATAAGACCTCCCGAACGGCTCAAATTGAAGTGTATAATACACGGTTTTTCGTGATTCTAGGGTCCCGGAACACAATTCTCCGGAAATCACATACAAAGTTCCTCGGGTCAGATAAAGCGGCCACGAAAAATTTGAATAGCAACGGAAGACATTTGGGGGTGCCGGTATGCCATTAACAAGCATTCGTCGAACCTCGGATAATCGTGAAAAACAGATTAATGCTCGTTTAATGCTCATTATTTGAGGCTGAATCGAATAGGTTAACTCCTGAAATGACCTCGGAGGCGTGATTGAAAAACCGGAAGAAAAAGAAACATGGTCCGGTACGACTTCCCGAACGGCTCAAATTGAAGTGTATAATACACGGTTTTTCGAGATTCCAGGGTCCCGGCACAAAATTCTCCGGAAATCACATAGAAAGTTCATCAGGTCAGATAAAGTGGCCACGCAAAATTTGAGTAGCAACAAAAGACATTTGAGGGTGCCGGTATGCGATAAACCACCATTCGTCGAACTTCGGATAATCGTAAAAAATGGATTAATGCTCGTTATTTGAGGCTGAATCGAATAGGTTAACTCCTGAAATGACCTCGGACGCGTGATTGAAAAACCAGAAGAAAAAGAAATAGGGTCCGGTACGACCTCCCGAACGGCTCAAATTGAAGTGTATAATACACGGTTTTTAGGGATTCCGGGGTCCCGGAACAAAATTCTCCGGAAATCGCATAGAAAGTTCCTCGGGTCAGATAAAGCGCCACGAAAAATTTGAATAGCAACGGCAGACATTTGGGGGTGCCGCTATGCCATTAACAAGCATTCGTCGAACCTTGGATAATCGTGAAAAACAGATTAATGCTCGTTTAATGCTCGTTATTTGAGGCTGAATCGAATAGGTTAACTCCGAAATGACCTCGGATGCGTGATTGAAAAACCGGAAGAAAAAAACAGGTCCGTCGACCTCCCGAACGGCTCAAATTGAAGTGTATAATACACGGTTTTTCGGGATTCCAGGCTCGGAAAAAATTCTCGGAATTCACATAGAAAGTTCCTCGGATCGATAAAGCGGCCACTTAAAATTTGAGTAGCAACGGAAGACATTTGGGGGTGCCGGTATGCCATAAACCACCATTCGTCGAACCTCGGATAATCGTGAAAAATGGATTAATGCTCGTTTAATACTCGTTATTTGAGGTCAATCGAAAAGGTTAACTCTCGAAATGACCTCGGACGCGTGATAGAAAAACCGGGAGAAAAAGAAACAGTGGTCCGTACGACCTCCGTAACGGCTCAAATTGAAGTTTATAATACACGGTTTTTCGGGATTCCGGGTTCCCGGAACGAAATTCTCCGGAAATCCCATAGAAATTTCCACGGGACAGATAAAGCGGCCCCGCAAAATTTGAGCATCAACCGAAGACATTTGGGTGTGCGAGTAGGCAAAAAAACAAGCATTCGCCGAACCTTAGATAATCGTGAGAAATAGATTAATGCTCGTTATTTGAGGCTAAATCGAATAGGTTAACTCCTGAAATGACCTCGGACGCGTGATTGAAAAACCGAGAGAAAAAGAACAGGGTTCGGTAAGACCTCTTGAACGGCTCAAATTGAAGTGTATAATACACGATTTTCGGGATTCCAGGGTGCCGGAACAAAATTCTCCGGAAATCACATAGAAAGTTCCTCGGGTCAGATAAAGTGGCCATGCAAAATTTGAGTAGAAACGGAAGACATTTGGGGGTGCCGGAATGCCATAAACCACCATTCGTCGAAACTCGGATAATCGTGAAAAATGGATTAATGCTCGTTTAATGCTCATTATTTGAGGCTGAATCGAATAGGTTAACTCCTGAAATGACCTCGGACGCGTGATTGAAAAACCGGGAGAAAAAGAAACAGGTCCGCACGACCTCCGAACACTCAAATTGAAGTGTATAATACACGGTTTTTCGGGATTCCAGGGTCCCGGAAAAAAATTCTCCGGAAATCACATAGAAAGTTCCTCGGGTCTGATAAAGTGGCCACGCAAAGTTTAAGTAGCAACAAAAGACATTTGGGGTGCTGGTATGCCATAAACCAGCATTCGTCGAACCTCAGATAATCGTCAAAAATGGATTAATGCTCGTTTAATGCTCGTTATTTGAGGCTGAATTGAATAGGTTAACTCCTGAAATGTCCTCGAACGCGTTATTGAAAAACCAGGAGAAAAAGAAAATGGGTCCGGTACGACCTCCCGAACGGCTCAAATTGAAGTGTATAATACCCGGTTTTTCGGGATTCCAAGGTCCCGGAACAAAATTCTCCGTAAATCACATAGAAAGTTCCTCGGATCAGATAAAGTGGCCACGCAAAATTTGAGTAACAACGGAAGACATTTGGGGGTGCCGGTATGCCATAAACCACCATTCGTCGAACCTCGGATAATCGTGAAAAATGGATTAATGCTCGTTATTTGAGGCTGAATCGAATAGGTTAACTCCTGAATGACCTCGGACGCGTGATTGAAAAACCGGGAGAAAAAGAAATAGGGATTGGTACGACCTCCCGAACGGCTCAAATTGAAGTGTATAATACACGGTTTTTCGGGATTCCAGGGTCCCTTAAAAAAATTCTCCGGAAATTACATAGAAAGTTCCTCGGTGCGATAAAGTGGCCACGCAAAATTTGAGTAGCAACAAAAGACATTTGGGGGTGCTGGTATGCCATAAACCAGCATTCGTCGAATCTCGGATAATCGTGAAAAATGGATTAATGCCCGTTTAATGCTCGTTATTTGAGGCTGAATCGAATAGGTTAACTCCTGAAATGACCTCGGACGCGTGATTGAAAAACCGGGAGAAAAAGAAATAGGGTCCGGTACGACCTCCCGAACGGCTCAAATTGAAGTGTATAATACACGGTTTTTCGGGATTCAGGGATCCCGGAACAAAATTCTCCGGAAATCACATAGAAAGTTCCTCGGGTCAGATAAAGCGGCCACGAATAATTTGAATAGCAACGGAAGACATTTGGGAGTGCCAGTATGCCATTAACAAGCATTCGTCGAACCTCGGATAATCGTGAAAAACAGATTAATGCTCGTTTAATGCTCGTTATTTGAGGCTGAATCGAATAGGTTAACTCCTGAAATGACGTCGGACGCGTGAATGAAAAACCGGAAGAAAAGGAAACAGGGTCCGGTACGACCTCCCGAACGGCTCAAATTGAAGTGTATAATACACGGTTTTTCGGGATTCCAGGGTTCCGGAACAAAATTCTCCGGAAATCACATTGAAACTTCCTCGGGACAGATAAAGCGGCTCCGCAAAATTTGAGCATCAATGGAAAACATTTGGGTGTGCCGGTAGGCCATAAACAAGCATTCGTCGAACCTTAGATAATCGTGAAAAATAGATTAATGCTCGTTATTTGAGGCTAAATCGAATAGGTTAACTCTTGAAATGACCTCGGACGCGTGATTGAAAAACCGAGAGAAAAAGAACAGGGTCCGGTAAGACCTCCCGAACGGCTCAAATTGAAGTGTATATTACACGGTTTTTCGGGATTCCAGGGTCACGGAACAAAATTCTCCGGAAATAACATAGAAAGTTCCTCGGGTCAGATAAAGTGGCCACGCAAAATTAAAGTAGCAACAAAAGACATTTGGGGGTGCTGGTATGCCATAAACCAGCATTCGTCGAACCTCGGATAATCGTAAAAAATGGATTAATGCTCGTTTAATGCTCGTTATTTGAGGTCGAATCGAATAGGTTAACTCCGAAATGTCCTCGGACGCGTTATTGAAAAACCAGGATAAAAGAAAATGGGTCCCATTACGACCTCCCGAACGGCTAAAATTAAAGTGTATAATACACGGTTTTTCGGGATTCCAGGATCCCGGAACAAAATTCTCCGTAAATCACATAGAAAGTTCCTCGGGTCGATAAAGCGGCCCGCAAAATTTGAGTATCAACGGAAGACATTTGGGGGTGCCGGTATGCCATAAACCACCATTCGTCGAACCTCGGATAATCGTGAAAAATGGATTAATGCCCGTTTAATGCTCGTTATTTGAGGCTGAATCGAATAGGTTAACTCCTGAAATGACCTCGGACGCGTGATTGAAAAACCGGTAGAAAAAGAACGGGTCAGTAAGACCTCCCGAACGGCTCAAATTGAAGTGTATAATACACGGTTTTCAGATTCCAAGGTCACCGAACAAAATTCTCCGGAAATCACATAGAAAGTTCCTCGGGTCAGATAAAGCGCCACGCAAAATTAAAAAGCAACGGAAGACATTTGGGGGTGCCGGTATGCCATAAACAAGCATTCGTCGAACCTCGGATAATCGCGAAAAATGGATTAATGCTGGTTTAAAGCTCGTTATTTGAGGCTGAATCGAATAGGTGAACTCGTGAAATAACCTCGGACGCGTGATTGAAAAACCGGGAGAAAAAGAACAGGGTCCGATAAGACCTCCCGAACGGCTCAAATTGAAGTGTATAATACACGCTTTTTCGTGATTCTAGGGTCCCGGAACACAATTCTCCGGAAATCACATACAAAGTTCCTCGGGTCAGATAAAGCGGCCACGAAAAATTTGAATAGCAACGGAAGACATTTGGGGGTGCCGGTATGCCATTAACAAGCATTCGTCGAACCTCGGATAATCGTGAAAAACAGATTAATGCTCGTTTAATGCTCATTATTTGAGGCTGAATCGAATAGGTTAACTCCTGAAATGACCTCGGAGGCGTGATTGAAAAACCGGAAGAAAAAGAAACATGGTCCGGTACGACTTCCCGAACGGCTCAAATTGAAGTGTATAATACACGGTTTTTCGAGATTCCAGGGTCCCGACACAAAATTCTCCGGAAATCACATAGAAAGTTCATCAGGTCAGATAAAGTGGCCACGCAAAATTTGAGTAGCAACAAAAGACATTTGAGGGTGCCGGTATGCGATAAACCACCATTCGTCGAACTTCGGATAATCGTAAAAAATGGATTAATGCTCGTTATTTGAGGCTGAATCGAATAGGTTAACTCCTGAAATGACCTCGGACGCGTGATTGAAAAACCAGAAGAAAAAGAAATAGGGTCCGGTACGACCTCCCGAACGGCTCAAATTGAAGTGTATAATACACGGTTTTTCGGGATTCCAGGGTCCCGGAACAAAATTCTCCGGAAATCAGATAAAAAGTTCCTCGGGTCAGATAAAGCGGCCACGAAAAATTTGAATAGCAACGGCAGACATTTGGGGGTGCCGCTATGCCATTAACAAGCATTCGTCGAACCTTGGATAATCGTGAAAAACAGATTAATGCTCGTTTAATGCTCGTTATTTGAGGCTGAATCGAATAGGTTAACTCCTGAAATGACCTCGGACGCGTGATTGAAAAACCGGAAGAAAAAGAAACAGGGTCCGGTACGACCTCCCGAACGGCTCAAATTGAAGTGTATAATACACGGTTTTTCGGGATTCCAGGCTCCGGAAAAAAATTCTCCGGAATTCACATAGAAAGTTCCTCGGATCAGATAAAGCGGCCACTTAAAATTTGAGTAGCAACGGAAGACATTTGGGGGTGCCGGTATGCCATAAACCACCATTCGTCGAACCTCGGATAATCGTGAAAAATGGATTAATGCTCGTTTAATACTCGTTATTTGAGGCTGAATCGAAAAGGTTAACTCCTGAAATGACCTCGGACGCGTGATTGAAAAACCGGGAGAAAAAGAAACAGGGTCTGGTACGACCTCCAGAACGGCTCAAATTGAAGTTTATAATACACGGTTTTTCGGGATTCCAGGGTTCCGGAACGAAATTCTCCGGAAATCCCATAGAAATTTCCACGGGACAGATAAAGCGGCCCCGCAAAATTTGAGCATCAACCGAAGACATTTGGGTGTGCCGGTAGGCCAAAAACAAGCATTCGCCGAACCTTAGATAATCGTGAGAAATAGATTAATGCTCGTTATTTGAGGCTAAATCGAATAGGTTAACTCCTGAAATGACCTCGGACGCGTGATTGAAAAACCGAGAGAAAAAGAACAGGGTTCGGTAAGACCTTTTGAACGGCTCAAATTGAAGTGTATAATACACGATTTTCGGGATTCCAGGGTGCCGGAACAAAATTCTCCGGAAATCACATAGAAAGTTCCTCGGGTCAGATAAAGTGGCCATGCAAAATTTGAGTAGAAACGGAAGACATTTGGGGGTGCCGGAATGCCATAAACCACCATTCGTCGAAACTCGGATAATCGTGAAAAATGGATTAATGCTCGTTTAATGCTCATTATTTGAGGTCAATCGAATAGGTTAACTCCCGAAATGACCTCGGACGCGTGATTGAAAAACCGGAAGAAAAAGAAATAGGGTCCGATGCGACCTCGAACGGCTCAAATTGAAGTGTATAATACACGGTTTTTGGGATTCCGTGGTCCTCGAAAAAAATTCTCCGGAAATCACATAGAAAGTTCCTCGGTCGATAAAGTGGCCACGCAAAATTTGAGTAGTAACAAAATACATTTGGGGGTCTTTGGTATGCCATAAACCAAAGATTCGTCGAACCCTGATAATCGTCAAAAATGGATTAATGCTCGTTTACTGCTCGTTATTTGAGGCTGAATCGAATAGGTTAACTCCTGAAATGTCCTCGGACGCGTTATTGAAAAACCAGGAGAAAAAGAAAATGGGTCCGGTACGACCTCCCGAACGGCTCAAATTGAAGTGTATAATACACGGTTTTTCGGGATTCTAGAGTCCCGGAACAAAATTCTCCGTAAATCACATAGAAAGTTCCTCGGATCAGATAAAGTGGCCACGCAAAATTTGAGTAGCAACGGAAGACATTTGGGGGTGCCGGTATGCCATAAACCACCATTCGTCGAACCTCGGATAATCGTGAAAAATGGATTAATGCCCGTTTAATGCTCGTTATTTGAGGCTGAATCGAATAGGTTAACTCCTAAAATGACCTCGGACGCGTGATTGAAAACCGGGAGAAAAGAAATAGGGTCCGCATTCGACCTCCCGAACGGCTCAAATTGAAGTGTATAATACACGGTTTTTCGGGATTCCAAGGTCCCGGAACAAAATTCTCCGGAAATCACATAGAAAGTTCCTCGGGTAAGATAACGCGGCCACGAAAAATTTGAATAGCAACGGAAGACATTTGGGGGTGCCGGTATGCCATAAACCAGATTCGTCGAACCCGGATAATCGTGAAAAACAGATTAATGCTCGTTTAATGCTCGTAATTTGAGGCTGAATCGTAGGTTAACTCCTGAAATGTCCTCGGACGCGTGAATGAAAAACCGGAAGAAAAAGAAACAGGGTCCGGTACGACCTCCCGAACGGCTCAAATTGAAGTGTATAATACACGGTTTTTCGGGATTCCAGAGTCCCGGAACAAAATTCTCCGGAAATCACATAGAAAGTTCCTCGGGTCATATAAAGTGGCCACGCAAAATTTGAGTAGCAACAAAAGGCATTTGGGGGTCTTTGGTATGCCATAAACCAAAGATTCGTCGAACCTCGGATAATCGTAAAAAATGGATTAATGCTCGTTTAATGCTCGTTATTTGAGGCTTAATCGAATAGGTTAACTCCTGAAATGTCCTCGGACGCGTTATTGAAAAACCAGGAGAAAAAGAAAATGGGTCCGGTACGACCTCCCGAACGGCTCAAATTGAAGTGTATATGATACACGGTTTTTCGGATTCCGTGGTCCCGAACAAAATTCTCCGTAAATCACATAGAAAGTTCCTCGGATCAGATAAAGTGGCCACGCAAAATTTGAGTAGCAACGGAAGACAGTTGGGGGTGCCGGTATGCCATAAACCACCATTCGTCGAACCTCGGATAATCGTGAAAAATGGATTAATGCCCGTTTAATGCTCGTTATTTGAGGCTGAATCGAATAGGTTAACTCCTAAAATGACCTCGGACGCGTGATTGAAAAACCGGGAGAAAAAGAAATAGGTCCGCATTACGACCTCCGAACGGCTCAAATTGAAGTGTATAATACACGGTTTTTCGGGATTCCAAGGTCCCGGAACAAAATTCTCCGAAAATCACATAGAAAGTTCCTCGGGTCAGATAAAGTGGCCACGCAAAATTTGAGTAGCAACAAAAGACATTTGGGGGTGCTGGTATGCCATAAACCAGCATTCGTCGAACCTCGGATAATCGTAAAAAATGGATTAATGCTCGTTTAATGCTCGTTATTTGAGGCTGAATCGAATAGGTTAACTCCTGAAATGTCCTCGGACGCGTTATTGAAAAACCAGGATAAAAAGAAAATGGGTCCGGTACGACCTCCCGAACGGCTCAAATTAAAGTGTATAATACACAGTTTTTCGGGATTCCAGGATCCCGGAACAATATTCTCCGTAAATCACATAGAAAGTTCCTCGGGTCAGATAAAGCGGCCACGCAAAATTTGAGTATCAACGGAAGACATTTGGGGGTGCCGGTATGCCATAAACCACCATTCGTCGAACCTCGGATAATCGTGAAAAATGGATTAATGCCCGTTTAATGCTCGTTATTTGAGGCTGAATCGAATAGGTTAAGTCCTGAAATGACCTCGGACGCGTGATTGAAAAACCGGTAGAAAAAGAACGGGTCCTGGTAAGACCTCCCGAACGGCTCAAATTGAAGTGTCTAATACACGGTTTTCAGATTCCAAGGTCACCGAACAAAATTCTCCGGAAATCACATAGAAAGTTCCTCGGGTCAGATAAAGCGCCACGCAAAATTAAAGCAAAGAACGGAAGACATTTGGGGGTGCGGTATGCCATAAACAAGCATTCGTCGAACCTCGGATAATCGCGAAAAATGGATTAATGCTGGTTTAAAGCTCGTTATTTGAGGCTGAATCGAATAGGTGAACTCGTGAAATAACCTCGGACGCGTGATTGAAAAACCGGGAGAAAAAGAACAGGGTCCGATAAGACCTCCCGAACGGCTCAAATTGAAGTGTATAATACACGGTTTTTCGTGATTCTAGGGTCCCGGAACACAATTCTCCGGAAATCACATACAAAGTTCCTCGGGTCGAGAAAGCGGCCACGAAAAATTTGAATAGCAACGGAAGACATTTGGGGTGTGCGGTATGCCATTAACAAGCATTCGTCGAACCTCGGATAATCGTGAAAACAGTTAATGCTCGTTTAATGCTCATTATTTGAGGTGAATCGAATAGGTTAACTCCTGAAATGACCTCGGACGCGTGATTGAAAACCGGAAGAAAAAGAAACATGGTCCGATTACGACTTCCGAACGGCTCAAATTGAAGTGTATAATACACGGTTTTTGAGATTCAGTGGTCCCGGCACAAAATTCTCCGGAAATCACATAGAAAGTTCATCGGTCGATAAAGTGGCCACGCAAAATTTGAGTAGCAACAAAAGACATTTGAGGGTGCAGATGCGATAAACCACCATTCGTCGAACTTCGGATAATCGTAAAAAATGGATTAATGCTCGTTATTTGAGGCTGAATCGAATAGGTTAACTCCTGAAATGACCTCGGACGCGTGATTGAAAAACCAGAAGAAAAAGAAATAGGGTCCGGTACGACCTCCCGAACGGCTCAAATTGAAGTGTATAATACACGGTTTTTCGGGATTCCAGGGTCCCGGAACAAAATTCTCCGGAAATCAGATAAAAAGTTCCTCGGGTCAGATAAAGCGGCCACGAAAAATTTGAATAGCAACGGCAGACATTTGGGGGTGCCGCTATGCCATTAACAAGCATTCGTCGAACCTTGGATAATCGTGAAAAACAGATTAATGCTCGTTTAATGCTCGTTATTTGAGGCTGAATCGAATAGGTTAACTCCTGAAATGACCTCGGACGCGTGATTGAAAAACCGGAAGAAAAAGAAACAGGGTCCGGTACGACCTCCCGAACGGCTCAAATTGAAGTGTATAATACACGGTTTTCGGGATTCCAGGCTCGGAAAAAATTCTCCGAATTCACATAGAAAGTTCCTCGGATCAGATAAAGCGGCCACTTAAAATTTGAGTAGCAACGGAAGACATTTGGGGGTGCCGGTATGCCATAAACCACCATTCGTCGAACCTCGGATAATCGTGAAAAATGGATTAATGCTCGTTTAATACTCGTTATTTGAGGTCAATCGAAAAGGTTAACTCTGAAATGACCTCGGACGCGTGATTGAAAAACCGGGAGAAAAAGAAACAGTGGTGCGTACGACCTCGTAACGGCTCAAATTGAAGTTTATAATACACGGTTTTTCGGGATTCCAGGGTTCCGGAACGAAATTCTCCGGAAATCCCATAGAAATTTCCACGGGACAGATAAAGCGGCCCCGCAAAATTTGAGCATCAACCGAAGACATTTGGGTGTGCCGGTAGGCCAAAAACAAGCATTCGCCGAACCTTAGATAATCGTGAGAAATAGATTAATGCTCGTTATTTGAGGCTAAATCGAATAGGTTAACTCCTGAAATGACCTCGGACGCGTGATTGAAAAACCGAGAGAAAAAGAACAGGGTTCGGTAAGACCTTTTGAACGGCTCAAATTGAAGTGTATAATACACGATTTTCGGGATTCCAGGGTGCCGGAACAAAATTCTCCGGAAATCACATAGAAAGTTCCTCGGGTCAGATAAAGTGGCCATGCAAAATTTGAGTAGAAACGGAAGACATTTGGGGGTGCCGGAATGCCATAAACCACCATTCGTCGAAACTCGGATAATCGTGAAAAATGGATTAATGCTCGTTTAATGCTCATTATTTGAGGCTGAATCGAATAGGTTAACTCCTGAAATGACCTCGGACGCGTGATTAAAAAACCGGAAGAAAAAAGAAATAGGGTCCGGTACGACCTCCCGAACGGCTCAAATTGAAGTGTATAATACACGGTTTTTCGGGATTCCAGGGTCCTCGAAAAAAATTCTCCGGAAATCACATAGAAAGTTCCTCGGGTCAGATAAAGTGGCCACGCAAAATTTGAGTAGTAACAAAATACATTTGGGGGTGCTGGTATGCCATAAACCAGCATTCGTCGAACCTCGGATAATCGTCAAAAATGGATTAATGCTCGTTTACTGCTCGTTATTTGAGGCTGAATCGAATAGGTTAACTCCTGAAATGTCCTCGGACGCGTTATTGAAAAACCAGGAGAAAAAGAAAATGGGTCCGGTACGACCTCCCGAACGGCTCAAATTGAAGTGTATAATACACGGTTTTTCGGGATTCCAGAGTCCCGGAACAAAATTCTCCGTAAATCACATAGAAAGTTCCTCGGATCAGATAAAGTGGCCACGCAAAATTTGAGTAGCAACGGAAGACATTTGGGGGTGCCGGTATGCCATAAACCACCATTCGTCGAACCTCGGATAATCGTGAAAAATGGATTAATGCCCGTTTAATGCTCGTTATTTGAGGCTGAATCGAATAGGTTAACTCCTAAAATGACCTCGGACGCGTGATTGAAAAACCGGGAGAAAAAGAAATAGGGTCCGGTACGACCTCCCGAACGGCTCAAATTGAAGTGTATAATACACGGTTTTTCGGGATTCCAAGGTCCCGGAACAAAATTCTCCGGAAATCACATAGAAAGTTCCTCGGGTAAGATAACGCGGCCACGAAAAATTTGAATAGCAACGGAAGACATTTGGGGGTGCCGGTATGCCATAAACCAGCATTCGTCGAACCTCGGATAATCGTGAAAAACAGATTAATGCTCGTTTAATGCTCGTAATTTGAGGCTGCATCGTAGGTTAACTCCTGAAATGTCCTCGGACGCGTGAATGAAAAACCGGAAGAAAAAGAAACAGGGTCCGGTACGACCTCCCGAACGGCTCAAATTGAAGTGTATAATACACGGTTTTTCGGGATTCCAGAGTCCCGGAACAAAATTCTCCGGAAATCACATAGAAAGTTCCTCGGGTCATATAAAGTGGCCACGCAAAATTTGAGTAGCAACAAAAGGCATTTGGGGGTGCTGGTATGCCATAAACCAGCATTCGTCGAACCTCGGATAATCGTAAAAAATGGATTAATGCTCGTTTAATGCTCGTTATTTGAGGCTTAATCGAATAGGTTAACTCCTGAAATGTCCTCGGACGCGTTATTGAAAAACCAGGAGAAAAAGAAAATGGGCCCGGTACGACCTCTCGAACGGCTCAAATTGAAGTGTATATGATACACGGTTTTTCGGGATTCCAGGGTCCCGGAACAAAATTCTCCGTAAATCACATAGAAAGTTCCTCGGATCAGATAAAGTGGCCACGCAAAATTTGAGTAGCAACGGAAGACAGTTGGGGGTGCCGGTATGCCATAAACCACCATTCGTCGAACCTCGGATAATCGTGAAAAATGGATTAATGCCCGTTTAATGCTCGTTATTTGAGGCTGAATCGAATAGGTTAACTCCTAAAATGACCTCGGACGCGTGATTGAAAAACCGGGAGAAAAAGAAATAGGGTCCGGTACGACCTCCCGAACGGCTCAAATTGAAGTGTATAATACACGGTTTTTCGGGATTCCAAGGTCCCGGAACAAAATTCTCCGAAAATCACATAGAAAGTTCCTCGGGTCAGATAAAGTGGCCACGCAAAATTTGAGTAGCAACAAAAGACATTTGGGGTCTGGTATGCCATAAACCAAAGCATTCGTCGAACCTCGGATAATCGTAAAAAATGGATTAATGCTCGTTTAATGCTCGTTATTTGAGGCTGAATCGAATAGGTTAACTCCTGAAATGTCCTCGGACGCGTTATTGAAAAACCAGGATAAAAAGAAAATGGGTCCGGTACGACCTCCCGAACGGCTCAAATTAAAGTGTATAATACACAGTTTTTCGGGATTCCAGGATCCCGGAACAATATTCTCCGTAAATCACATAGAAAGTTCCTCGGGTCAGATAAAGCGGCCACGCAAAATTTGAGTATCAACGGAAGACATTTGGGGGTGCCGGTATGCCATAAACCACCATTCGTCGAACCTCGGATAATCGTGAAAAATGGATTAATGCCCGTTTAATGCTCGTTATTTGAGGCTGAATCGAATAGGTTAAGTCCTGAAATGACCTCGGACGCGTGATTGAAAAACCGGTAGAAAAAGAACGGGGTCTGGTAAGACCTCCCGAACGGCTCAAATTGAAGTGTATAATACACGGTTTTTCAGGATTCCAGGGTCACCGAACAAAATTCTCCGGAAATCACATAGAAAGTTCCTCGGGTCAGATAAAGCGGCCACGCAAAATTAAAGCAGCAACGGAAGACATTTGGGGGTGCCGGTATGCCATAAACAAGCATTCGTCGAACCTCGGATAATCGCGAAAAATGGATTAATGCTGGTTTAAAGCTCGTTATTTGAGGCTGAATCGAATAGGTGAACTCGTGAAATAACCTCGGACGCGTGATTGAAAAACCGGGAGAAAAAGAACAGGGTCCGATAAGACCTCCCGAACGGCTCAAATTGAAGTGTATAATACACGGTTTTTCGTGATTCTAGGGTCCCGGAACACAATTCTCCGGAAATCACATACAAAGTTCCTCGGGTCAGATAAAGCGGCCACGAAAAATTTGAATAGCAACGGAAGACATTTGGGGGTGCCGGTATGCCATTAACAAGCATTCGTCGAACCTCGGATAATCGTGAAAAAGAGATTAATGCTCGTTTAATGCTCGTTATTTGAGGCTGAATCGAATAGGTTAACTCCTGAAATGACCTCGGAGGCGTGATTGAAAAACCGGAAGAAAAAGAAACAAGGTCCGGTACGACTTCCCGAACGGCTCAAATTGAAGTGTATAATAAACGGTTTTTCGAGATTCCAGGGTCCCGGCACAAAATTCTCCGGAAATCACATAGAAAGTTCATCAGGTCAGATAAAGTGGCCACGCAAAATTTGAGTAGCAACAAAAGACATTTGAGGGTGCCGGTATGCGATAAACCACCATTCGTCGAACTTCGGATAATCGTAAAAAATGGATTAATGCTCGTTTAATGCTCGTTATTTGAGGCTGAATCGAATAGGTTAACTCCTGAAATGACCTCGGACGCGTGATTGAAAAACCAGAAGAAAAAGAAATAGGGTCCGGTACGACCTCCCGAACGGCTCAAATTGAAGTGTATAATACACGTTTTTCAGATTCGTGGTCCGGAACAAAATTCTCGGAAATCACATAAAAAGTTCCTCGGGTCAGATAAAGCGGCCACGAAAAATTTGAATAGCAACGGCAGACATTTGGGGGTGCCGCTATGCCATTAACAAGCATTCGTCGAACCTTGGATAATCGTGAAAAACAGATTAATGCTCGTTTAATGCTCGTTATTTGAGGCTGAATCGAATAGGTTAACTCCTGAAATGACCTCGGACGCGTGATTGAAAAACCGGAAGAAAAAGAAACAGGGTCCGGTACGACCTCCCGAACGGCTCAAATTGAAGTGTATAATACACGGTTTTTCGGGATTCCAGGCTCGGAAAAAATTCTCCGAATTCACATAGAAAGTTCCTCGGATCAGATAAAGCGGCCACTTAAAATTTGAGTAGCAACGGAAGACATTTGGGGGTGCCGGTATGCCATAAACCACCATTCGTCGAACCTCGGATAATCGTGAAAATGGATTAATGCTCGTTTAATACTCGTTATTTGAGGCTGAATCGAAAAGGTTAACTCCTGAAATGACCTCGGACGCGTGATTGAAAAACCGGGAGAAAAAGAAACAGGGTCTGGTACGACCTCCAGAACGGCTCAAATTGAAGTTTATAATACACGGTTTTTCGGGATTCCAGGGTTCCGGAACGAAATTCTCCGGAAATCCCATAGAAATTTCCACGGGACAGATAAAGCGACCCCGCAAAATTTGAGCATCAACGGAAGACATTTGGGTGTGCCGGTAGGCCAAAAACAAGCATTCGACGAACCTTAGATAATCGTGAGAAATAGATTAATGCTCGTTATTTGAGGCTAAATCGAATAGGTTAACTCCTGAAATGACCTCGGACGCGTGATTGAAAAACCGAGAGAAAAAGAACAGGGTTCGGTAAGACCTCTTGAACGGCTCAAATTGAAGTGTATAATACACGATTTACGGGATTCCAGGGTGCCGGAACAAAATTCTCCGGAAATCACATAGAAAGTTCCTCGGGTCAGATAAAGTGGCCATGCAAAATTTGAGTAGAAACGGAAGACATTTGGGGGTGCCGGAATGCCATAAACCACCATTCGTCGAAACTCGGATAATCGTGAAAAATGGATTAATGCTCGTTTAATGCTCATTATTTGAGGCTGAATCGAATAGGTTAACTCCTGAAATGACCTCGGACGCGTGATTAAAAAACCGGGAGAAAAAAGAAATAGGGTCCCCACGACCTCCGAACGGCTCAAATTGAAGTGTATAATACACGGTTTTTGGGATTCGGGGTCCTCGAAAAAAATTCTCGGAAATCACATAGAAAGTTCCTCGGGTCAGATAAAGTGGCCACGCAAAATTTGAGTAGTAACAAAAGACATTTGGGGGTGCTGGTATGCCATAAACCAGCATTCGTCGAACATCGGATAATCGTCAAAAATGGATTAATGCTCGTTTACTGCTCGTTATTTGAGGCTGAATCGAATAGGTTAACTCCTGAAATGTCCTCGGGCGCGTTATTGAAAAACCAGGAGAAAAAGAAAATGGGTCTGGTACGACCTCCCGAATGGCTCAAATTGAAGTGTATAATACACGGTTTTTCGGGATTCCAGAGTCCCGGAACAAAATTCTCCGTAAATCACATAGAAAGTTCCTCGGATCAGATAAAGTGGCCACGCAAAATTTGAGTAGCAACGGAAGACATTTGGGGGTGCCGGTATGCCATAAACCACCATTCGTTGAACCTCGGATAATCGTGAAAAATGGATTAATGCCCGTTTAGTGCTCGTTATTTGAGGCTGAATCGAATAGGTTAACTCCTAAAATGACCTCGGACGCGTGATTGAAAAACCGGGAGAAAAAGAAATAGGGTCCGGTACGACCTCCCGAACGGCTCAAATTGAAGTGTATAATACACGGTTTTTCGGGATTCCAAGGTCCCGGAACAAAATTCTCCGGAAATCACATAGAAAGTTCCTCGGGTAAGATAACGCGGCCACGAAAAATTTGAATAGCAACGGAAGACATTTGGGGGTGCCGGTATGCCATAAACCAGCATTCGTCGAACCTCGGATAATCGTGAAAAGCAGTTAATGCTCGTTTAATGCTCGTAATTTGAGGTGAATCGTAGGTTAACTCTGAAATGTCCTCGGACGCGTGAATGAAAAACCGGAAGAAAAAGAAACAGGTCGATTACGACCTCCGAACGGCTCAAATTGAAGTATATAATACACGGTTTTTCGGGATTCCAGAGTCCCGGAACAAAATTCTCCGGAAATCACATAGAAAGTTCCTCGGGTCATATAAAGTGGCCACGCAAAATTTGAGTAGCAACAAAAGGCATTTGGGGGTGCTGGTATGCCATAAACCAGCATTCGTCGAACCTCGGATAATCGTAAAAAATGGATTAATGCTCGTTTAATGCTCGTTATTTGAGGCTTAATCGAATAGGTTAACTCCTGAAATGTCCTCGGACGCGTTATTGAAAAACCAGGAGAAAAAGAAAATGGGTCCGGTACGACCTCCCGAACGGCTCAAATTGAAGTGTATATGATACACGGTTTTTCGGGATTCCAGGGTACCGGAACAAAATTCTCCGTAAATCACATAGAAAGTTCCTCGGATCAGATAAAGTGGCCACGCAAAATTTGAGTAGCAACGGAAGACGATTGGGGGTGCCTTAGGTATGCCATAAACCACCATTCGTCGAACCTCGGATAATCGTGAAAAATGGATTAATGCCCGTTTAATGCTCGTTATTTGAGGCTGAATCGAATAGGTTAACTCCTAAAATGACCTCGGACGCGTGATTGAAAAACCGGGAGAAAAAGAAATTGGGTCCGTGACGACCTCCCGAACGCTCAAATTGAAGTGTATAATACACGGTTTTTCGGGATTCCAAGGTCCCGGAACAAAATTCTCCGGAAATCACATAGAAAGTTCCTCGGGTAAGATAACGCGGCCACGAAAAATTTGAATAGCAACGGAAGACATTTGGGGGTGCCGGTATGCCATAAACCAGCATTCGTCGAACCTCGGATAATCGTGAAAAACAGATTAATGCTCGTTTAATGCTCGTAATTTGAGGCTGAATCGTAGGTTAACTCCTGAAATGTCCTCGGACGCGTGAATGAAAAACCGGAAGAAAAAGAAACAGGTCCGCACGACCTCCGAACGGCTCAAATTGAAGTGTATAATACACGGTTTTTCGGGATTTCGGGTCCCGGAACAAAATTCTCCGGAAATCACATAGAAAGTTCCTCGGGACATATAAAGTGGCCACGCAAAATTTGAGTAGCAACAAAAGGCATTTGGGGTGTCTTTGGTATGCCATAAACCAGCATTCGTCGAACCTCGGATAATCGTAAAAAATGGATTAATGCTCGTTTAATGCTCGTTATTTGAGGCTTAATCGAATAGGTTAACTCCTGAAATGTCCTCGGACGCGTTATTGAAAAACCAGGAGAAAAAGAAAATGGGTCCGGTACGACCTCCCGAACGGCTCAAATTGAAGTGTATATGATACACGGTTTTCGGGATTCGTGGTCCCGGAACAAAATTCTCCGTAAATCACATAGAAAGTTCCTCGGATCAGATAAAGTGGCCACGCAAAATTTGAGTAGCAACGGAAGACAGTTGGGGGTGCCGATATGCCATAAACCACCATTCGTCGAACCTCGGATAATCGTGAAAAATGGATTAATGCCCGTTTAATGCTCGTTATTTGAGGCTGAATCGAATAGGTTAACTCCTAAAATGACCTCGGACGCGTGATTGAAAAACCGGGAGAAAAAGAAATTGGGTCCGGTACGACCTCCCGAACGGCTCAAATTGAAGTGTATGATACACGGTTTTTCGGGATTCCAAGGTCCCGGAACGAAATTCTCCGGAAATCACATAGAAAGTTCCTCGGGTCAGATAAAGCGGCCAAGAAAAATTTGAATAGCAACGGAAGACATTTGGGGGTGCCGGTATGCCATTAACAAGCATTCGTCGAACCTCGGATAATCGTGAAAAACAGATTAATGCTCGTTTAATGCTCGTTATTTGAGGCTGAATCGAATAGGTTAACTCCTGAAATGACCTCGGACGCGTGAATGAAAAACCGGAAGAAAAAGAAACAGGGTCCGATACGACCTCCCGAACGGCTCAAATTGAAGTGTATAATACACGGTTTTTCGGGATTCCAGGGTCCCGGAACAAAATTCTCCGGAAATCACATAGAAAGTTCCTCGGGTCATATAAAGTGGCCACGCAAAATTTGAGTAGCAACAAAAGACATTTGGGGGTGCTGGTATGCCATAAACCAGCATTCGTCGAACCTCGGATAATCGTAAAAAATGGATTAATGCTCATTTAATGCTCGTTATTTGAGGCTGAATCGAATAGGTTAACTCCTGAAATGTCCTCGGACGCGTTATTGAAAAACCAGGAGAAAAAGAAAATGGGTCCGGTACGACCTCCCGAACGGCACAAATTGAAGTGTATAATACACGGTTTTTCGGGATTCCAGGGTTCCGGAACAAAATTCTCCGGAAATCACATAGAAATTTCCTCGGGACAGATAAAGCGGCCCCGCAAAATTTGAGCATCAACGGAAGACATTTGAGTGTGCCGGTAGGCCAAAAACAAGCATTCGTCGAACCTTAGATAATCGTGAAAAATAGATTAATGCTCGTTATTTGAGGCTAAATCGAATAGGTTAACTCCTGAAATGACCTCGGACGCGTGATTGAAAAACCGTGAGAAAAAGAACAGGGTCCGGTAAGACCTCCTGAACGGCTCAAATTGAAGTGTATAATACACGATTTTCGGGATTCCAGGGTGCCGGAACAAAATTCTCCGGAAATCACATAGAAAGTTCCTTGGGTCAGATAAAGCGGCCACGCAAAATTTGAGCAGCAACGGAAGACATTTGGGGGTGTCGGTATGCAATAAACCACCATTCGTCGAAACTCGGATAATCGTGAAAAATGGATTAATGCTCGTTATTTGAGGATGAATCGAATAGGTTAACTCCTGAAATGACCTCGGACGCGTGATTGAAAAACCGGGAGAAAAGGAATCAGGGTCCGGTAAGACCTCCCGAACGGCTCAAATTGAAGTGTACACGGTTTTTCGGGATTCCAGGGTCCCGGAACAAAATTCTCCGGAAATCACATAGAAAGTTCCTCGGGTCAGATAAAGCGGCCACGCAAAATTTGAGCTTCAATGAAAGACAATTGGGAGTGCTGGTATGCCATAAACCAGCATTCGTCGAACCTCGGATAATCGCGAAAAATGGATTAATGCTCGTTTAATGCTCGTTATTTGAGGCTGAATTGAATAGATGAACTCGTGAAATGACCTCGGACGCATGATTGAAAAACCAGGAGAAAAAGAAACAGGGTCCAGTACGACCTCCTGAACGGCTCAAATTGAAGTGTAGATAGGATGGGTACACGAGAGGATCTTTGAATGGTTGGATGACTTGCTACACCAGAAAGTCTTGCTGTCCTCTTGTTGATCTCATATCAATATCAAACTTTATTGTTAAGAAGAAGGTTTAGGATACACCTTAGCTACATAGTTTTAGAAGAAAGATTATCTATAATGGAAGTAGTTTTATTTAAGATAAGAAATACAACAACTAATTTTAATTAAAATCTTTATATAAAGAGAATTTCTAATTAAAGAAAAGAAAGGGTAGATAACGACATTAGATACGTAGTTTGATCCTCTATCTAGGGAGAATGAAACTAAGAGAATTTATCTTCTTAAAAGTGGAGTAGCTGCCTTATTCTTTCACATGATGCACACAAGCATGTCTCTGGTTTCCATAGAAAGGGAATTGATTGAAGAATGTCTATCCTGATCATAATCATATATTTGATTCTCATACTTAAAGCACAGAATGCATTGAAGTACTGGTTGGAGCACTGACTGGACGGCTAGGTTGATTGGATCATTGGGAACCTTGTTTTATTTGCATTAATGTGAGATAATCTTATGTTTTAAAGGACCTATGGGAAGAGAGGGATTGCCCCCTATACACGGTTTTTCGGAATTCCAGTGTCCCGGAACAATATTCTCCGGAAATCACATAGAAAGTTCCTCGGGTCAGATAAAGCGGCCACTTAAAATTTGAGTAGCAACGAAAGACATTTGGGGGTGCCGGTATGCCATAAACCAGCATTCGTCGAACCTCGGATAACCGTGAAAAATGGATTAATGCTCGTTATTTGAGGCTGAATCGAATAGGTTAAAACTTGAAATGAGCTCGGACGCGTGATTTAAAAACTGGGAGAAAAAGAAACAGGGTCTGGTACGACCTCCCGAACGGCTCAAATTAAAGTGTGTAATACACGGTTTTTCGGGATTCCAGGTTCCCGGAACCAAATTCTCTGGAAATCACATAGAAAGTTCTTCGGGTCAGATAAAGCGGCCATGCTAAATTTGAGTAGCAACGGAAGACATTTGTGAGTGCCGGTATGTCATAAACCAACATTCGTCGAACCTCGGATAATCGTGAAAAATGGATTAATGCTCGTTTAATGCTAGTAATTTGAGGCTGAATCGAATAGCTTAACTCCTGAAATGACCTAGGACACGTGATTGAAAAATCGGGAGAAAAATAAACAGGGTCAGGTACGTCCTCCCGAACGACTCAAATTGAAGTGTATAATACACGGTTTTTTGGGATTCCGGGGTCCTGGAACAAAATTCTCCGGAAATCACATAGAAAGTTTCTCGGGTCAGATAAAGCGGTCACGCAAAATTTGAGTAGCAACGGAAGACATTTGGGGTGCCGGTATGCCATAAACCCCCATTTGTCGAACCTCGGATAATCGTGAAAAATGGATTAATGCTCGTTATTTGAGGCTGAATCGATAAGGTTACCTCTTGAAATGACCTCAGACGCGTGATTGAAAACTGGGAGAAAATTAAACAGGGTCCGGTACGATCTCCCGAACGGCTCAAATTGAAGTGTATAATACACGGATTTTCGGGATTCCAGGGTCCCGGAACAAAATTCTTCGCAAATCACATAAAAGCTCCTCGTGTAAGATAAATCGGCCACGCAAAATTTCGGTAGCAACGGAAGACATTTGGGGTTGCCGATATGCCATAAACCAGCATTCATCGAACCTCGGATAATCGTGAAAAAAAGGATTAATGCTCGTTTAATGCTGGCTTATTTGAGGCTGAATCGAATAGGTTAACTCCTGAAATGACCTCGGACGCGAGATTGAAAAACGAGGAGAAAAAGAAACAGGGTCTGGTACGACATCTCGAACGGCTCAAATTGAAGTGTATAATACACGGATTTTCGGGGTTCCAGGGTCCCGAAACAAAATTCTACGGAAATCACATAGAAATTCTCAGGTCAGATAAAGCGGCCACGCAAAATTTGAGAAGCAACGGAAGACATTTGGGGGTGCCGGTATGCCATAAACCAGCATTCGTCGAACCTCGGATAATCAAGAAAAATGGATTAATGCTCGTTTAATGCTCGTTATTTGAGGTTGAATCGAATAGGTTAACTCCTGAAATGACCTCGGACGCGTGATTGGAAAATCGGGAGAAAAAGAAACAGCGTTCGGTACAACCTCCCGAACGGCTCATGTTGAGGTGTATAACACACGGTTTTTCGGGATTCCAGGTTCCCGGAACAAAATTCTCCGGAAATCACATAGAAAGTTCCTCAGGTCAGATAAAGCAGCCATGCAAAATTTGAGTAGCAACGGAAGACATTTTGGGGTGTCGGTATGCCATAAACCAGCAATCGTCGAACCTCGGATAATCGTGAAAAATGGATTAATGCTCGTTATTTGAAGCTGAATCGAATAGGTTAACTCCTGAAATGACCTCGGACGCGTGATTGAAAACCCGGCAGAAAAAGAATCAGGGTCCGGTATGACCTCCCGAACGGCTCAAATTGAAGTGTACACGGATTTTTGGGATTCCAGGGTCCCGGAACAAAATTCTCCGGAAATCACATAGAAAGTTCCTCGGGTCAGATAAAGCGGCCACGCAAAATTTGAGCAGCAATGAAAGACAATTGGGGGTGCTGGTATGCCATAAACCAGCATTCATCGAACCTCGGATAATTGCAAAAAATGGATTAATGCTCGTTTAATGCGCGTTATTTGAGGCTGGATTGAATAAGTGAACTCGTGAAATGACTTCGGACGCATGATTGAAAAACCGGGACAAAAAGAAACAGGGTCCAGTACGACCTCCCGAACGGCTTAAATTGAAGTGTATAATACACGGTTTTTCGGAATTCCAGGGTCCCAGAACAATATTCTCCGGAAATCACATAGAAAGTTCCTCGAGTCAGATAAAGCGGCCACTTAAAATTTGAGTAGCAACGGAAGACATTTGGGGGTGCCGGTATGCCATAAACCAGCATTCGTCGAACCTCGGATAACCGTGAAAAATGGATTAATGCTCATTATTTGAGGCTGAATCGAATAGGTTAACTCCTGAAATGAGCTCGGACGCGTTATTTAAAATCCGGGAGAAAAAAAAACAGGGTCCAGTACGACCTCCCGAACGGCTCAAATTAAAGTATATAATACACGGTTTTTCGGGATTCCAGGTTCCCGGTGGGCCGGTAGCCGGCCTACCCAACCGGGTCCGGTACGACCTCCCGAGCGGCTCAAATTCAAGTATTCATCATATTAGAGAAGTATAAGATGATTGAAATTAAGATGGTTGAATTTGGAAGACTTTAGATGGTTGTTTGATGGATTTTTTGTGTACAATGAGTCCCTGCCGGTGGGCCGATAGCCGGCCTACCCAACCGGCAGCGCGTCATTATAATGTATTTCTGAGTTGGAAAAATTGGAAATTTAAGCCTTGTATGTCCCTGCCGGTGGGCCGGCAGTCGGTCCACCAACCGGCAGAGAGTTCCTTGTGATTTTACTAAGTTCATAAAGTAAGGTGTATGTCCCTGCGGTGGACCGGCAGCCGGCCTACCACAACCGGCAGCGAGTACACAACTTTTGGTGTCATTTTATTATAAGGTGTATTCCCTGCCGGTGGGCCGGCAGCCGGTCAACCGGCAGAGAACACACATTGAACAATGTTGACCTTGTTTACCTTGACATGTATCCTGTGCCTTTGGGCCGGCAGCCGGTCAACCGGCAGAGAATATACTTTCATCTATTTTAACCTTGTTTTATCATTGACATGTATCCTGTGCCGGTGGGCCGGCAGCCGGTGCCCACACCGGCAGGGAGTACCTGATTCTTATTTCATTCTCATACTCACACATGCTTCAAATGAATTGTTTACATTACGTTTATATAATCACTTTCACTCGTATTTGTGACTCAAGTGTGACGTTTTACATTGTGGGACTACTTGACATTCCTTATTTACCCCTTCGGACCTTTGGTTACGGATATGTATGCCATGTTTCCGGATTGGGTTATCCTTCCGCCTTTCTTCGGACCTTTGGTTACGGCTATGTATGCCATGTTTCCGATTTGAGGTTACTAGACCTTTGGTTACGGATATGTGTGCCATGTTTCGAGTCTTGGATACGATTGGTATATTGTTTGTCGAATCGGGTGTTGTCTATCCCAAGAGTCTGGATCCAGGTTTAGACTAGGACCGTATTATTATCGTCGTCCTACCAAGAGGTTGGAGTGTAGGAGGTTGTCTTGTGAGTTCATACTAAGTATATGTCTTACACTTGTTGAGTCGTGTCAATATGAGTTGGTTGACTTAGTTGTTCCATTTTCTTATATGCATATTTATCCTAAGGTATCATGCATATTCCATTATGAATGTATTATGCCTATCCCATCATGATTTTCATTTATATCCTCTCATTCCTTATCGTTCAAAAATGTTGTATTATCAATGTGTTTACTTAAGTGCATGTTTACTTGTATTTTGACATATTGTGGCTGGAAGAACCCTGAGTTACTCCCCACTGACTGTGGCTTTCATATTTATATAATTGACAGGTTTGTGATGAAACTTAATTGGGGGAGACCGTGTGAGCTAGCGAGTTCTTACCCTGGACCTTATCTACTTATCTATTAGACTCACCCTTTTATTTGTGCGTATTCGTGGGATATATTTTCCCCAAGACATTTCTTTGGATTGTAAAACTTAAATTTACACTTATCACACTTTATTTTATTTATGGCAAGTGAATCCCGTACTTTGAACTTAAAAAGTTTTTGAAAACCCGTATTTTCCGCCGTTATTTATTAACGTTATGTGGTCTTATCGCGGGGGTTCACAGTTGGTATCAGAGCATTAGTGCTCCCGACGCACACACGTGTACCCCAAATTAAAAGTTGAACTTGACCTTGAATAACAAATGAGAGAGGGGTAGATTTAAGGATTTATAATTGGTAGTCTTCTTGTGAATGCTCTATGTTAGGTTCTAACATAATGGAATCTTGTCGTTTTGAGAAGATGGTGCGACCAAACAATGTGGAGAATACTATATTGCAAGCCCTTACTCAAATCCTTCAAAATCAACAAGGTGTCAATGCTCAAGCCAATCCCGTTCCACCAATTGGAGATCGTCAAGGAAGTTTTGCTTGGATTGCAAGTCAACTAGCAAGGAACAAGGCAAGGACCTATGGTGGTGAAGTGGACCCTATTGAGCTCTCCGAGTGGTTCCGTGACATGGAAAAGAATTTCTCTCTTTATGATGTTCAAGAGCAAGACAAGGTGAAGCTTGCTTCTCATTTCTTGGTGAAGGAAGCCGATCGGTGGTGGACCATGACCGGACCATCCGTTGTCCAAGATCCTACCTTTGATTGGAACCGTTTCAAGGTGCTTGTGGAGACCTGGTTTTACCCTAAGGAACTCAAACAACAAAAGCTCAAGGAATTCATCGACTTCAAGCAAGGAGGACTATCCGTGCAGGCTTATACCGATAAGTTTAATGACCAAGCTCATTATGCTTCAAAGTTTGTGAGAGATGAAGATGAACGTGTCTACTTTTACAAGAGCAAGTTGAACCCTAAGTTGGAAAGCATGGTAAGGAGAGACTACACATCCTTTGTGGCGGTGTATGATGATGCTCTTTGGGCGGAAAGTTCCTTGAAGGCCATTGAAGAAGATGCTAGATCCCGCTCTTCCTCTACTTCTTATCGTCCCAACTTTCATGGCAAGAGACCATTTGTGCCTTCTACTCCAAATTATTCCAACAAGAGGAGGTTTGTGCCGAGAGTGCAAGGGCAAGGAGTGCAAGAACAAGAGTACAAGACCATGGAGGACAAGAACCAAGAGTTCAAGAGCCAAGAGGACAAGTCCCTACTTCTACTAATAGGCTTGAGAAGGACCGCAAGTTCTTCCATTGTAGACAAGCTCTACACCCCGGAGTTGGATGCTACAATAGGCCAATGGTTTGTTTTAATTGCAAGAATCCCGGACATCGTGCCATTGAATGCCCCGAGAAGAAGAATGTTACTACTCCAAATGCCAAGCCAAGAGGAACCATCTTTGTCATGAGTTGTGCCGAAGCCGCCGCTCATATGTTCTCAATTTTTGATCAACCTTGCCTTATTTTATTCGATATCGGCGCATCTCTATCTTTTATATCTTCCAAGTTTTCGGAAAAGTTAGCTCTTGAGCCTATACCTAGTGAGGAAACTTCTATATCCTTACCTTCCGCAGAAATGTTCTCTTGTTCCCTTTATTTCTTCGACATTCCTATCTTAATTTCGGGAACTATTTTCCCCGCTAACCTACTTCGTTTTCCCCATGAGGAATTTGATGTAATTTTGGGTATGGATTGGTTGTCCAAGTATGATACAAGATTCGAGTGTAGAGATCAAAAGATTCGCCTCAAAAGCCTGTTAGGCACCCGAGTATCTTACAAGGGAATTTGTTCCCAAGTAAGCGTGAAGTTGATTTCCGCCTTGAAGACGGTGAACTTGTTGCGGAAGGTTGCCAAGCCTTTCTTTGTGTGGTGACTTCTACCGAAGTTTTGTTGCCAAAGCTTGAAGAAGTGCCCGTTGTTTGCGAGTTTGCCGATGTTTTTCCCGATGAGCTGCCCGGAATACCCCCCGAGCATGATGTAGAGTTTTCTATCGACCTTGTACCCGGAACCGGACCGATTACTAAAGCTCCCTACCGTATGGCGCCGACCGAGTTGAAAGAGTTGAGATCGCAACTTGATGAGATGATTGAGAAAGGATTCATTCGACCTAGTGCCTCACCTTGGGGTGCTCCCGTTCTCTTCGTGAAGAAGAAAGATGGATCCATGAGACTTTGTATCGACTATCGTGAGCTTAACCGTGTCACCGTGAAGAACAAGTATCCTCTACCAAGGATTGAAGATTTGTTCGATCAACTCAAAGGTGCTTCTACTTTCTCCAAGATTGATTTGAGATTCGGTTACCATCAAATTCCCGTTCGTGAGTCTGATATCCCTAAGACTGCCTTTAGCACGAGATATGGACATTTCGAGTTTAAGGTGATGCCCTTTGGTTTAACCAATGCCCCTTCTATCTTCATGGACCAAATGAACCGAACCTTTAGTGAGTTCTTGGACAAATGTGTTGTGGTCTTCATCGACGATATTCTCATCTATTACAAGTCCGAAGAGGAGCATGCCGATCATCTTCACATCGTTTTAGAGATTCTTCGTCGTCAAAAATGGTTTGCCAAATTCTCCAAGTGTGAATTTTGGTTGTCTAAGGTGTCTTTTCTCGGCCATGTAATATCTAAGGATGGTGTTATGGTAGATCCTTCGAAGATTGAAGTCGTGGTTGAGTGGAAGAGTCCAACCGATGTTGGTGAGATCCGTAGTTTCTTGGGTTTGGCGGGTTATTATCGTCGCTTTGTGAAGGATTTTTCCAAGCTTGCTAGACCGATGACTCAACTTTTGAAGAAAGAGACCAAGTTTGTGTGGACCGAAGCGTGTGAGGGTGCATTCCAAGAGTTAAAGAAGAGGTTGACTACCGCTCCCGTGTTGACCTTACCCGAGGATGGAGTTGATTTTGACGTGTTCTGTGATGCTTCTAAGATGGGTTTGGGTTGTGTTCTGATGCAAAATAGGAGAGTTGTTGCCTATGCTTCGCGACAATTGAGAGTTCATGAGGTGAACTATCCCACTCATGATTTGGAGTTAGCCGCCATTGTTCATGCCTTAAAGTTGTGGAGACATTACCTCTTTGGAGTTCATTTCCGTATCTACACCGATCATAAGAGTTTGAAGTATACCTTCACCCAAAAGGATTTAAATATTAGACAACGACGATGGTTGGAATTGGTGAATGATTACGATGTAGAGTTGTTGTATCATGAAGGAAAGGCAAATGTGGTTGCCAATGGCCTTAGTATAAAGTCTACTCATTCTTTGAGTGTCATTCGTGTGCTTCCCGATGACCTTTGTGCCGAGTTTCGTAAGTTGAGTTTGCAATTTGTGGAAAGTGGTTTTGATTACCTTGGTGCCATGGTTGCCGAGCCCGTTCTTCACCGCGAGATTCTTGATAGCTTAGTGGATGATTCTACTTTCAAAGGTTTCCAAGCCAAGCTTCTTGAAAGAAAAGCTAGAGATTGCGAGATTGATGCTAGAGGTTTTCTTCGTTACCGTGGACGCATGTATGTACCCGATGCCGTTGAGTTGAGAAAGAGAATTCTAGATGAAGCTCATCTATCCCCTTATTCGATTCACCCCGGAGGAGACAAGATGTATAAATATTTTAAGCTTCAGTTTTGGTGGCCTAACATGAAGAATGACATTGTGTCATATGTTGGAAGATGTCTTACTTGTCAACAAGTGAAGATTGAGCATAAGAGACCCGATGGTTTGCTACAGCCGTTGGATGTTCCTTTATGGAAGTGGGAGTCCATTTCCATGGATTTTGTGATGGCTTTGCCTAAGACCGTTGGTGGAAAGGATGTCGTATGGGTGGTTGTGGATAGGTTGACCAAGTGTGCTAGGTTCATCCCTATCAAAGGGACTTAGCTTGGAGTTTAGACCGACTTGCTAGTGCTTATGTTGAGGAGATTGTTCGTTACCATGGTGTTCCTAAGGAGATCGTGTCGGATCGTGACCCGCGTTTTTGTTCGAGATTTTGGAAAGCTTTGCAAGATGCTATGGGTAGTAAGTTGTTAATGAGTACCGCTTTTCATGCCGCTACCGATGGACAATCCGAGAGGACGATTCAAACTCTAGAAGACTTGTTGCGTGCTTGTGCCCTTGATTTTCATTCTAGTTGGGAGAAGAGCTTACCTTTGGTGCAATTTTCTTACAACAATAGTTATCATGCTTCTATCAAGATGGCCCCTTATGAAGCCCTTTATGGAAAGAAATGTCGTAGTCCGATTTGTTGGGATCAAGCAAGTGATGTTCACGATCTAGGACCCGGCAAGCTAGCCGAGATGATTGATCAAGTGAAGCTCATCCGTGAAAGAATGAAAGCAGCCCAGGATCGTCAGAAGTCGTATGCCGATGTTCGTCGTATACCCTTGGAGTTTGAAGTCGGAGATAAGGTGTTCTTAAAAGTATCCCCGATGAAAGGAGTTAAGAGGTTTGGAGTTAAAGGGAAGTTGAGTCCAAAGTACATTGGACCGTACGATGTTGTGAAAAGGATTGGTGCCGTGACTTACAAATTGGATTTGCCCCCGAGTTTGGGTAAAGTTCATGATGTTTTCCATGTGTCTCAACTTAGGAAATTCATTAGCGACCCTAGTCATGTATTGCAAAATGAGATTCCCGAGCTTGAGCCTAGTCTTTGTTTTGAGGAGAGACCGATTAGGATCTTGGATAAGAAGGAGAAGAAGCTAAGGAGCAAAGTGGTGCCTTTGGTGAAAGTTTTGTGGAAGTGTGGCGATGTAGAAGAAGAGACTTGGGAGCCGGAGGCTTCCATGCGTGTCACGTACCCTAGTTTGTTTTCGTAAGGTAATGCCTTTCGCTTCAAGTTTCAAGGGCGAAACTTTTTAAAGGAGGGGTGGTTGTAACACCCGCGCTTTTCGTTATATTTTAAATAAATTTTTAAGTAATTTTATCCAATAATTATAATTTAACTTATTTTTATAAAATATCGCCGTAGTCGTATAACGGTAGTAATAGTGTAGATTTTAATAATTTAAATCTCCGTCTTGAGTTATAGTAGGCTTGAGATGAAAATCCTAGTGGAAACCGACTCATTTTGAGTTATTGGGCTTATTTTGACTCATAGGCCTTTTTCCTTCTCTTTTCTCTTCACAAACCCCACCTAAACCCTCACAACTTCATCCCCTTCACTTCTAATTTCTGAAATTCCCATACAAACACATCACCATTATTAAACCATCTCCTCTCAAACCTAAAATCACCATATCTCACTCAATTCTTCACCAATCTCGTTCCTTTTCGCGCCATTCTCTTCCTTTTCTCGTTCCCCTTCTTTCTAAGTAATAAAGTCACCATCTTTCCTCCTATTTCGAAATTCTCATCTTACAAGGATGTGGATTCTTGACTTAACCCTTTCATTTTTGTGTTTAGGGGAAAGCTTAGACGACCCGGAGGAAGATAGCTACATCATTGACGACTCAATAGAAGATTGAAGTGGAAAAAGGTAACGGTGATGGGTTACTCGACTTTTATGTTAAAATTGTGTGAATTATGTAGTATTAGACTCATATGAATGATAAAGTTGGTGTCTTTCATGACTTATAGTGATTTGGTGTTGAGTAGAATATTTGTATGATGTTTTTCACATGTTTAATGAGTAATTTTCATGCCTTGTGATAAGATGATGAAATATGAAATTTGTCTTAAAGGAATTCCCTCATAATTACATAGTTAAGCCTTATTTTAATGATTTATGACCAACCCCATATGTTAATGACATCTCGAATGTGGTAATTTTTCATGTATTCATCATATTAGAGAAGTATAAGATGATTGAAATTAAGATGGTTGAATTTGGAAGACTTTAGATGGTTGTTTGATGGATTTTTCGTGTACAGTGAGTCCCTGTCGGTGGGCCGGTAGCCGGCCTACCCAACCGGCAGCGCGTCATTATAATGTATTTCTGAGTTGGAAAAATTGGAAATTTAAGCCTTGTATGTCCCTGCCGGTGGGCCGGCAGTCGGTCCGCCAACCGGCAGAGAGTTCCTTGTGATTTTTCTAAGTTCATAAAGTAAGGTGTGTGTCCTCATGGCGGTGGGCGTGCACCGGCCTACCCAACCGGCAATGAGTACACAAATTTTGGTGTCATTTTATTATAAGGTGTATTCCCTGCCGGTGGGGTGCGGCTGGTCAACCTACAGAGAACACACACATTGAACAATGTTGACCTTGTTTACCTTGACATGTATCCTGTGCCGTTGGGCCGGCAGCCGGTCAACCGGCAGAGAATACACTTTCATCTATTTTAACCTTGTTTTATCATTGACATGTATCCTGTGCCGGTGGGCCGGCAGCCGGTGCCCACACCGGCAGGAAGTACCTGATTCTTATTTCATTCTCATACTCACACATGCTTCAAATGAATTGTTTACATTACGTTTATATAATCACTTTCACTCGTATTTGTGACTCAAGTGTGATGTTTTACATTGTGGGACTACTTGACATTCTTTATTTATCCCTCCGGACCTTTGGTTACGGATATGTGTGCCATGTTTCCGGATTGGGTTATCCTTCCGCCTTTCTTCGGACCTTTGGTTACGGCTATGTGTGCCATGTTTCCGATTTGAGGTTACTCGACCTTTGGTTACGGATATGTGTGCCATGTTTCGAGTCTTGGATACGATTGGTATATCGTTTGTCGAATCGGGTGACGTCTATCCCGAGAGTCTGGATCCAGGTCTAGACTAGGATCGTATTATTATCGTCGTCCTACCAAGAGGTTGGAGTCTAGGAGGTTGTCTTGTGAGTTCATACTAAGTATATGTCTTACACTTGTTGAGTCGTGTCAATATGAGTTGGTTGACTTAGTTGTTCCATTTTCTTGTATGCATATTTATCCTAAGGTATCATGCATATTCCATTATGAATGTATTATGCCTATCCCATCATGATTTTTATTTATATCCTCTCATTCCTTATCGTTCAAAAATGTTGTATTATCAATGTGTTTACTTAAGTGCATGTTTACTTGTATTTTAACATATTGTGGCTGGGAGAACCCTGAGTTACTCCCCACTGACTGTGGCATTCATATTTATATGATTGACAGGTTTGTGATGAAGCTTAATTGGGGGAGACCGTGTGAGCTAGCGAGTTCTTACCCTGGACCTTAACTACTTATCTATTAGACTCACCCTTTTATTTGTGCGTATTCGTGGGATATCTTTTCCCCAAGACATTTATTTGGATTGTAAAACTTAAATTTACACTTATCGCACTTTATTTTATTTATGGCAAGTGAATCCCGTACTTTGAACTTAAAAAGTTTTTGAGAACCCATATTTTCCGCCGTTTATTTATTAACGTTATGTGGTCTTATCGCGGGGTTCACAATTCAACTTCACTTTGCAAGTTTCTTTTATCACGTTTGTCAACACAACTTTTACACGATAAATATCGTTAGCTGCGTGTTTGCAAAAATTATAAAAGTTAGATATTCTTAATGTCTTTCTTAAAGCATTTAATCAAATAAGATCCACATGAATATATTTTCACTTATGTATCAAGAGAAAATTAAAGTTAAATGTCTGCTTGTAAATAATGCGCTAAAGAGAAACTTGCATAATGGAGTGAGTAGTAATGAAGGCCGACCTAAGTCGTCCCTATTTTCAACGCACACTCAAGTCAAGAGTAGTGACTCAAGTCAACTGCCCACACCCGATTAGTGGCAATTACCTCTCTCTTTCTTTCCGTCTCTTAAATGCTCTCTATCTTCCCATGTTTCCCCTTTAAATATCCTTCATAACTCACAACAAATTAAAAAAACACATCATGATGAACTTCACAAAATCACCAAAAACAACCCTAACCCTCCTAATCCTCACCCTCATCCTCATCCTCGCTTCCACCGACGCAACCCGGGCCGACCCGAAGAACTCCAAGCCCAAGGGCCCGGCCCAAAAACACGAATCGAACCCCGTCGGAGACGAACCGAGACCTATATACGACCAGACCTGGGGCCCGGGTGTGTCAGGTGGCGGATACGGGTACGGGCATGGTAGCCCTAGTGGAGAGCACTCTAAGGGTGGCTTTAGTGGAGGACACTCTAAGGGTGGCGGATAAAGTTGAATGAGATTAATTCGCTGAAATGGACAGATATTATTATAAAGAAGACACTTTTAATATATAGTGTATGGTATGAATGAATGTATGATTATCGTGTGTTTGATGTGTTGTTGCTTTATCAATAGTATCATCAATGTATTACGTGAGTACTACTTTATAATGTTTGGATGAGTTTAGTATTAGTATTGTGTGTTTTGGCTAGCATAGGTTTGGGAATTGGGTTTCAGTATCACCCTCTAAAATATACATTGTAATCTCTACATGTTTCTCTTTTTTATCGGGTAAGGTTTACATAATGTGTATGAGAAAATGATACTGAAACTCAGGGAACGCTCTGGCATTGGCATTGTTATTTGTCACTTCGTGACCGTGTTTCCCTACTTCGCTCTTTTACCTTAGTTTTATCTTATCATGCAAGGCTATAAAGAATGAATAAAGTGAGTTTTTTTCGTATTACTATTGTCTTTTTATGCTTTGCTTTAGCACAAAATATTGTTCTATTTGTGTATAGAGTTGTCTTTGAAAACAATAGTTACTCCACCGTCTCATTTATTTATTCACATTTTATTAAAATATCATCGTAAAGTATAAAAATGACAAGTCTGGCTCTTATCAATGGAATCTTATGATTGTGATAGAAAGTAACAATAAACGATTAATTGCTTATGTGCAATTCCATTATTCAGATAAATTAAGGTAGTGTTTGGAAACACGGAATTAATTTCATTTTCAATTGTAGAAATTCAAATGTTTGAATTCAATTCCAAATCTAATTCCAAAATTGCGTTTGGGAAACCCATGGAAATGGAAATGGAAATGGAAATGGAATTGGAATTGGACTTGGGCGAGACAGATATGGGTCGATGTCATTGGATGTTTTATATTTGAAAAAAAAAAAAATTTGTCTCGAAAATCGGAAAAAATATCATAAATAAAAATATTTTGATGAAATTTGCATCACAAAATAAAATATAAGAAGTGATGGAATTGAAATGACTACCATAAGGTAGGTATTCGAGAACCCCAAATTTTAACTAGCTTGGAATTGATGAGGAATTTAGTCAGTTCCAATTCCAAATTTTACGGGTTCCCAAACACTTAAAATGTCTCAATTATGGAATTCAATTTCAATTCAAGGTTCTCAAACAGGATATTAGAATAATTAGATGGGTCATGAAATTTGGCAATTGGGATCCTCTCACTTTATTCTTATCTTGTGGATATTATCTTGTGGATATTCAACATAACCTTATCTTGTGGATATTCTTATCTTCATTTTCAGCCATAGATAAGAAGTATTCATCAATTTTTAAGGAGAAAATGATTTTCGTTCGTGATTCGTTTATCGCGTATCGGCACCCTCAAATGTCTTTTGTTGTTTCTCAATTTTTTTGTGGCTGCTTTATCTGACCCGGGGAACCGTCCGTATGATTTACAAATATTTTGTTCCGGACCCTGAAATCTCAAACCATGTATTATACCCTTATTTTTTAGCCATTTGGGAGGTAGTACGGGTCATTTTTCTTTTCCTACCAATTTTTCTACCACGTGTCTGAGGTCGCGGCATGAGTTATCGTATTCGATTTTCAGCCCTAAATAAGAAGTATTCATCTGTTTTTAAGGAGTGCCTGATTTTCGTCTGAAACTCGTTTATCGCTTATCGGCACCCTTAAATGGCCTCTGTTGCTTTCTTAAAATTTATGTGGCTGCTTTATCTGACCCGAGGAACTGTCTTTATGAATTACAAACATTTATTTCTCTTTACATTGCCTCTTTCCTTTATTTTTGGGATAGAACCTGAATTGTTAGATTATCGGTGGACGAAATCTTGAGCGCTGAGATAAATAAACCTCTATTTCTTCTAGGAAATCGAAATACGCTAATAATTCTCATTTCAGGCGACAAATTTCGTCTGAGCCTTTAGACGGATTTTTGTGACTATTTTTATGGTAAAATGTGACCTCCTAAATTGGATCACATTTTGTAACATAAAAATATTACTACTTAAACAGAACCACATTTGAATGTGAAATTGTGAATGGGTTATATATAATCGTCTAAAACCTTCAGACGAAATGACTCGTCTGAAGAAACACCTTTCAATCGAGTTAATCTTTATTGTTGATGGTGACCCCAAATATCAACTAGGAATTTAGTTTAAATTAAGTGTCAACAATGTGAATGCGTATGTTTACATTACTTGGTGATTACTCTTAGACTCTTGACTCTTAAGACACTAGACCTTTTATTTGGTTAGGCAATAGAACCGTCGAAGATCAAGTATTTGACCTTTCTATAGTCAGAAAAAAGGTTCCTAATCTTCAATTTACTTGCCATTTTAGGCATAAATCTACTTTTGTTGAAAATTTAACCAACTAAGCGTGATGGATTCCTCTTCTCCGTTTATTAGGAAGGAATAAGAGAATGGTATATTAGAATATACCATATATCTTACCATATAAGTTATACGAGTATTATTATTGTCTTAGAGAATAAGATAGATACTAGTTACTAAAACCTTAACCCTAAACTCATAGATCTAGAAGCTTCTATCTTATTCTCTAAGACAATAATAATACTCGTATAACTTATATGGTAAGATATATGGTATATTCTAATATACCATTCTCTTATTCCTTCCTAATACCGTTCTAACTAATTTTAAATTTATACTCCCTCCTATTCAACATTTTCTTCCCTATTTCCTTATTCGGATTATTCGGGTTTTCTTCCCTATTTCCTTTTTTGGGTTGATTTGTGTGGTCCAAATTAAATTATATGTGGGGTAGTGTGTTTTGTGTGGTCCAAAATCCCTTTCTTATTTCTTGTGCAAAAAGGAAAGGGGAAGAATAAAGTGAATAGGAGGGAGTATGTTTTTTTTATGACGCAAGAATCCACAACTGTAATCTTTGGTGTGTACTTGGTAAACCTCCGGGTTGTTAGGGATTGATTATTACGAACAATGATTTGACAAACAAATACAGACCGAATCGACTCTTGCTTTCCTAATAGAATAATTCGACCCTTATACTTGTGCCTGGGTTATACCGAATTTTTCTACTGAGATAAGACGGTCCCCTCTGTCTTTGGCACTCAAAGATCAGAGACGCAATATAGAAATATTGTGTGTAGTTTTTTAAACGTTTGTTGATGTCAGAAGAAATTTCTATTTCTTTGCTTCTTCTCTTCCTCTTTGTTTATATAGAGAGGAAAACAGGGAAGGGAGGGAAGTTATTCTGAAGAGTTGCAACTCTTCAGAATCAGGGATACATTGAATTAGTTTCCCCTGAAATTAATTAATTATTTTTTCAGTATAGACACGGAATTAAGTTCCGTTTCCCGCGATATTGCGAGACCCCCGTCATAGTCATTCGTCCGAATGCTAAACCGTAATTCCGTAAATAATTATGCAAGTATACTCTCCGTATTTTCCCGAACTTGCAATTTATTATTCAGAAATTACCCACTAACGAACCAACCTTAATTACGCAAAATGAAACCGGTAACTACTCTTAAATCACCAACACGGGTATACGTGATAGCATGTAAAATTGCAAACCATGTATATTGGGTAAGCTACATAAGAGTGACGGATTCAAAATGTATAAAGCATAGCCACTCGGCCTTCGGGCCATTAACACTCCACAAGATTGTTCTTGAGGAGACTTGATCTGAGACCTTTGGAAATTTCACTCAAGTTTTACCCTTGGAGCCTAATTAACCTGGTCCAAACCCGACTCGATTAAGTAGTCGGGTCTACTAAAACGTAGACAAACTTAGATGAGATATTATACGATCAACCTATAGATCGAGTCATGATATATAGTCAAATCGTTAATTCTTGGGCTGGATCAGTTTTCCATGCATTGTGTGTTAACAAAAAGCCCACAAATTTGCAATTGAAGTTGTACGTAACAATTGTAGCATGTGTTAGTCAAGTTTGTGCTTTGTAAGAATGGCATGAAGTATTCATGATTAATTTACCTACTCGAGAAGCAGGGGCAAAGGCAGGATCTGAAGTATGGGTATAAAAAAAAGTTCTAGCGGAGCAAAATTCCTAAGTTGCAATTATTACCACATTGTACAAAGGGTATTTGGATTAGCAAATGTTGTAATTTTTTACTAACTTTTTTTTTTCTTTTATGTTTTGGGTAACGAGTGCTTCTCATTTTTACTAGCTAGCTACTCCACTAATAACACACAACCGTAATAAGCTAAATAGGGGAAGATTTTCAAGATTATTACATTAATTATGATAAATATGACTTTCAACTCTAATTTATCATGAAATATTCATAACAATATTTCCCTAATTAGATTATTATCATATGCCCTTAGGGCACATGTTATAAAATCCGATTTAAATATAATTATCGTATACTTTTTTTTGGCAGCAATAATTATCGTATACAAAATAGTAAAAAAACGAAGTGTTTGATTGCTCCGTATTAATTAAGACGGTAGGAGTATATATTTCCAAATGGGTGTTTGATTGCTTTTCGTGAGGATAGATTTTGTAAAATACGAAGTGTCGTTTAGGATATACTAGTTTGAATGCCCGTGCGTGACAACGGGGTAATTAAATTATTTATAATGCAAAAAAAAACATAAGGGTTTAATGTTTACATTCTATGTCTAATGATTTGTTTACATATTATTAAAATATCTCTTTCAAAAAAAAATAAAAGATTAATATATACGTGGGTTAACTCTTATTTATAATCATATAATCACCCCCACCTTATACTAATCTTTCAATGTGGGACAATTCTACTATTTATAAGTAATATATTCACTAAACTTAGATTATTTTTCTGATGTGGGACAATTCTACCATTTATACGTAGTATGTATATCATCAAACTTGCATTGTTTTTCAATGTGGGACAAATAACATACTCAGAATTACACCATCTTCTTTGCATTTAGTTCGACATTCACCAGATCCCGAATACCGAATACGGTTAATTGTTACTCATTATATCTAATAGTTGTATTTAAATTTAATAATATGATCAAGTATTCTCCATTAATATTTGTCGTTGTTTTTTTTTTTTTTTTTTTATCATAATTGAGATACGGAAATTTCTTGTGGTACCCCTTAATTTTGTCAGATTTTCTACCTTACCCCTACTTTTAAGAATCTGCCTATAGTATCCTTGAGGTTCCATTTTTTTGCCCATAGTACCCCCATATAAAGGCTGTTAAATGGACGTTAAGTTTGATGGCGTGACAATAAAATAACAATTAAAAAATAATACCTATTGTTTTATTGGTACGGATATCTCTCTCTTTTAAATGAAAATTTAGTTAACTATATCATTATAATATTGGAAATTTCTCATGGTAACCTTGAACTTTGATAGATTACACATGGTACCCCTAATTTTAAGTTTCTACAAATGGTACCCCATGTGTTCACCTTTTTCTTTCCTAGAATACCATTTGACAACTTCCGTCATAATGTCACTACTCTGATGACTTTTGACGCCTTTTTCTTTTGTTATCGTCTATTACACAAACACTTCATCATCTAATTCTTAAATCCATATTTTATTTAATAAACTAACATTTAATACCTAAATAACAAAACACAAATAGCATGGCATGCTCAATTACTCATCTAGTTACTCATAGGAGTAACAGCGTTATGAAAAAAAGTAAACACAAGGGTATTATATGTACAAACTTAAAATTAGGGATATTATGTGTAATCTAACAAAATTCGAGGGTAACATGAAAAATTTCCCCTATAATATTAACCATTTTATCGATCTTTCTCCCACCTAAAAAAATATTGCAACTTTAAAAATTAAACATTTAATTCAAGATTATGTTTAAAGTCTCTTATATAATAAGTATACTTTAAGAGATTTAATATATTTGGGGTGATACCTAAGTTCCAAGGGTAAATCCTATTTATAATCATGGGATCACCGCACCTATGATAATCTTATGGTGTGGGGCAATTCAACTATTTATACGTAATATATATTTATCACACCTACATTATTTTTCAATGTGGGATGAATAACATATTTAAAAGTACACCATATGTTTTGAACCTAATTCGACATCTAACCCGATTTAATAATAAGCAAATACATCTATTAATATTCATACGTTTTTTTATCATAGTTAAAATATGTGCAAATGATATGAACCTATACCCTAATGATAGAATTTTTTTAACACAATTTTAATTATACTCCCTCCTATTCTACATAACCTTCCTTATTTCCTTTTTCATCTATTCACAATATCTTCCCTCTTTTCTTATTTAGTAAAGTTTTATACTTATTTTAATCAACTCACCCCACAACAATACCCCACAATACCCATACTTTATCTTATTTTAATCACCTTACCCCACAACAATACTTATTTTAATCATCTCACCCCCACAATACCTTCCCTCTTTCCAATTATCTCACCCCACCACAATACTTTAACTTATTTAATTCAAACACCCTTAATTTTTGTGCCATCCATGAATAGGGAAGATTATCGGGAATAGGAGGGAGTATTATTTAAAGGGAGTATATTTATCACATCTACATTATTTTTTTTAACACAATTCTAATTATATTATTTAAACGTAGTATATTTACCACACCTACATTATTTTTCTATGTGAGACATATAAAATCTATAGGTAGAAAATATAATGATATAAAATTTTAAGAACTCTCCAAGACAATACTTAAGAGACTCAAAAGATTTTGGATTGATGCATAAGTTCCAAGTATGCCTCCTATTTATAATTATAGAATCACCTACCTTATACTAATCTTTCAATGTGGGACTATTCTACTATTTATATGTAGTATGTTCACCACACCTACTTATTTTCCAATGTGGGAGAAAACATACTAAAAAGTACACAATTTTACATACTAAAAAGTACATCATCTTTAATATGTGCAAATAATATGAAATTTATACTCTAATGATAGCATTTTTTACCACAAAGCTAATTATATTATTTTCATAATTTTTTTAACGATATTTTTTTTTGACAAATGAAATGTAAAACTTTGATATAAAATTGGAAATATCACTTGAATATAATTTAGGAAATATACATATTATAATAATTAAAAGATTTTCAACTTTATTTTTTACATCAAAAATTATACTTTCCTAAATTTATTTTTGGTGATGTGGACGCTCTCAGATCGCTCGAAAAAACTCTCTTTTATATATATATATATATATAGAATATAGAATAGATTTTACATATATATTTTCTCTAGCTTATACGTATTTTCTACGATGTATTTGTACCTTCGAAATCAATGATCAGAAAAGTACGAAATAATTTTTTGCATTTTCTTTAGCTTATACACACAACATCAAAAATTCTTTTGTTTTTATGGAGGATCGTCCTAAAGACAATCCATTAAATAAAATATTACAAATACTTAGGTGGAAGAAGTATAATCCTTACGGAGGGAACAAGAATTTTTCACGACATTTAGCTAACATCACCTCATTATCTTAGCTCGATCGGTAATAACATAGCTAATTAAGAGGCTATTAAACATAGGTTGTCATGACATATACTTATAACACACAAAGGTGGAAAATTGGATCTATCATGCTATTATTCCATCGACAAGTAGTGATATGTGAGTCATTTTGCTTTCTCATGCTTAATGATAATTATTGGTTTAAGTATTTGTGGAGTCAGAATTTGTAGTTAAGGACGAAAGAATTTTAGCTTGGGTGAACGAGCAATGCTATAGTACAAAAACTCAAAAATTGTTTACAAAATTGTAACTAATATTTCAAAATTTACAAATTTATGAGGAAGAGCGGCCCTGTTAGCACTACAAGAAAAACTAAAACAGGCGATAGATTTCAGTCGCTAAATTGAGTTTAGCGACTGATTTCAGTCGCCAAAATCGGTCGCCTGTTTTATTTCTTTTTGTAGTGTAGCTCCCTCGTAGTTCCACCACTGAGTTCGAGGACGATATGATATACATCGAACATATATGGTCAATCTGTTTTATTCCATCATATTAAATTTCTCACAAATAATTGTTTAAGGCTGACATATCCGTCTTAAGCTTTTAATGAATCAAATAGAATAGATCATGAAACAAAAGCAGAATGTTTAGAAACTAGTATAAAAAGCCGATGAGATCTATTCAAGTGAGTTGCTATTTAATCCTTTTTATTTTAAAGATGCGTATGTCCATTTTAAACTTAAAATTCGAGTGTCAAGTGCCAACCCTAGTTACCCACTTACCCTACCTTTGTGAAGGAAGGAAGAAAACCCTAGCTAGCTAGCACAACATGTGAAAAAATTGAAAATGTGAGTGTCATTAATACAATACACCGGTTTACTACTTAACTACTCGAAGTTTGACCAAAATGACAACAAGTGTACCCCAAAAGTCATTGATTTAGCTTTCCACTAAATATAGTGACAGTGAGCTGTGACATAACATTAGTTTATTTGTAGTGACTTTGCCTTTATATCCAAAATAGTTTGGACCCCCTCCACCATTATTATTATTATTATTATTATTATTATTATTATTATTATCCACCAATTTAATTCATATATTTGCCTATATAATTGCCATAATTCTATAACGTGAAAAGTGTTCGTTTCTAACTGATATAAACTAGTTTAGACCTCGTGTAATATATATAAGGTATTTATAGTTTTTTTTTTAGTAAATTATTTATATAAAATTGGTACCTTATTAATTATCTACATTTCTTATCATTGTATTTTGCATTGAGAAAAAAAGTTGAAACTTAAAATTAATCAAGAAAATTGAGTAATGTCTTGAAATTTATTTTAATGAAAATATTTTTAAACCATAAAGCTATCAATTTCAATTTACAGAAATTCTCAAACTTTTTTTGCCACGAAACTAATAATATTAGTGTACAGTTTTGTTAGTATGAGTCAAGTTTACAATTTTGTTAGTAGTGAAAATAGTATAATTGGATGAAAATATTAATCCCCCTACTACTAAGAGAATAAAAATTCTCTTAGTTTTCCCTCCAAAAGGCATCTAGCTAAATAAGGTAACAAGTAAAAAAAATTCATTACATTATTATCTTTTTAATTAATATATTCTTATAATTAAACTCTAATCTTTTTAATTAAAATTCATATTTATGACCTTTTCATTAAAATCCATAATTTATTATGCAATCATTTCCGTTTCCAAAGATATTATTCTTCATCAGTTTCACTCTAAAATTACGCAAATCTGCTTCTTATGCAATCTTTAACCGAAAAGGCTACAGTTACACTCAGTGTATAGAATCTTCTATACACTACGAGTAATTTGGCGACATGTGGTGGCGGTGGGCCTGTAATAGAATCTCATTTTAATATTTAAGTATTAGACTATATTTGAAATTTATATATTTACCCTTATTAGTTTATTTTCCAAAATAATATTACTCCTTATTAATTTCATTTCAGCTATTTTATATTTTGATAATATGGTCATCATATATTTAGAACTAATTAAATTATTTCCTAATAATTTTCTTATATATTGCTTATTACGTTTTTTTTCTCTCATAATTTTTAAATTTCACTTTGCTGTAATTAGTGTGTAATATTTAGAGGTTTTGATTTTTTTTTTCAATTACAAAATTTATTTTTAATCGAAGTTCAATTGATTTTAGTATTAATTGAAATAGAAAGCGGATTAAATTTATCATGAAAAAAAGGTGCGAAATATTATTGAATGAAGAAAAATAAAAAAAATAAAAAAAAATCACGTGTAAAAAAACAAACAACTTTTCATTATTTTTTCTAATTGGTAATTAAATATTACCGTAACTTTTAATTATAGTAAATAAATTTCCAAAAAAATTCCCCAAATCCTTTCCAAACTTTTCTCCCATTGAAATAATTACCTTCATGTTTACATAATTAGATTCTGGCACATGTTCAAATTCTATTGGTGGTGTATGGAAGATTCATACACCATGTGTAACCGTATCATCTTCCATCTTTAACATAGTTATTGATATCACTTACATCCTAAAATCACGTAAATCTGTTTCTTATATTATCCTCATCAGTTACACTCTAAATATGATGTATATTTTAAAGGACGTAGCCATTTTATGTATTTTTATAATTAAAAATAAAGAAAAAATATTAGTCTAATTATTCATAAATCGTCTTTTTAAGTGCATGCTATACTGTATTTGCCTGTTTTTGTTATAAGGTTTATATGCGTTTTAATTAGATTTTACATTCTTACATCATTTAATTGCAATTTAATGTCATAAATTAGTTTCATGCAATGATATAGCATTATAGAGTTAATTTTTATAGTAAAGTAAAAATGATTTACGACAAATATAACTTAACTTAAAGTGTCTTTTGATAATAATAAACTTTCCTTTTTCTACCTCTTACTAAGATTATATTAGTACATTATAATATTAAATGTACAGTTAATTTATGCAATTAATTTAATGAGAATGTCTCTTTGTAAAACAAAACAAAAAAATTCCGTGTTGTAGCACGGGGATCTACACTAGTTATAATGAAAAGAAAATGATGTGATGAAATTAATTATAAGGCGAATTTAACAAAAATAACTCAACCTTTGACCAGTCTTCTAAAAATAACCCGACCTTTTAACTTAAACAATAATAATCCAACCTTTGTATTTTTGTCACAAAAATATCCCGAAATCTCACCTAAACAAATTTGTACCAAATATTAATAAATGATATTTTGTAAAATAATTTCATAAATCTTTAAAGTCTATTTCGTGATATCATATATAAAAAAAATTTCATAACCAAAAAACTGAAAAAATTATAATTTCCTTAGTTTGTCAATGGAAAACTAATTAATAAAACAAATATAGGAGTATAATTTTTTGAAAGAAATAAGATAGGTTTTAAATTAGTGGAAGAAGTGATGAGAGATATACTTTTGATTTTTTAAATCTAGAATTTAAGGAAACAAACAATTTCTTAAACCATATAATTTATGCCTTTTAGGATTTTGAACAGTACTAGAAATTTTTTTCAATTTTTTTCTATGTTTTTAAATTGTTCGTAAATTATTTTTTTATAATTTTATATAATCATTTTTGCAAATATATGGCCAATAAGTTAATAGATTGATTAAATTATCATTTATGAAATATAAGTAAGATGTCGGGACATTTCTGTAACATAAAAGCAAACGTTGGATTATTCTTGTTAAAATCAAAAGGTTGGGTTATTTTCGGAATACTTAACAAACGTTGGGTTATTTTTGTTAAATTTGCCTTATTATAATCATTAGTTTCATTATTTAGTGAATGGACTTAATTGTTATAAGTTTCCTTATTTATGAAAATGCTTTTGGAGGAAAATATTTTGAGATCACCTATTCTTTTAGTAGATAAGAGATGTCTACGGATTGGAGGATATATGTGTATTATTGTTTGTAGTGATAGTAGATGAGAAAATTAATTACTCCGTACAATTAATTGATTAAATATGTAACCATAGTATAAAGCTCATGGGTACAATCGAAGCTTGATATGTTGAAATCAGGCAAGTCGTTATTTGTCTAGTTAAAAGGTCTCGCCAAAATAAATATCTCGTGTCATAGATAAGGGATGATGATCGATCGTCCCCCTTGTTCTACCATGTTACGTATATAAGTTTGAGCTTTAATAGGACACGTGGTACACGTCGCTCGGCTCCAAAATCCTCACATTCATAGTTTATACCGTATGAAACAGTCTCATATACTATAAATCAACCTATGATAACCGAATAAGAATGCATAAATACTCGAGTTCATAATTCACATGAAATCGTCTCATATCAGATTCACCATATGTATTCTGCCCTAAAGTTTTATTAAATCACTTAAATTCGAGCCGCTCGCAAACTTTTTAATCCAAGCCAACGACAAAAGCCTGAACTTAAACCGAGTTTATCCAAACGGAACTTAAACAGCTTTCAAGTTATCTCGTCTCATTAAAAATTAACCCTGCTCTATACGAGTAGTAATGAAGGTCGACCCAAGTCATATTTTCAACGCACACTGAAAGTGAGAGTAGTGACTCAACTGCCCACACCCAATCACCTCTCTCTTTCTTTCCGTCTCTTTAATGCTCTCTATCTTCCCATGTTTCCCCCTTAAATATCCTTCATAACTCCCACACAACACCTTACTAATCCTCATAACTCACACACAACAACAAAACAAAACACACAAAAAAAAAACACATGATGATGAACTTCACAAAATCACCAAAAACAACCCTAACCCTCCTAATCCTCGCCCTCATCCTCATCCTCACTTCCACCAACGCAACCCGGGCCGACCCGAAGAACTCCAAGCCCAAAGGCCCGGCCCAAAAACCCCAACCGAACCCTGTCGGAGGCGACCCGGGCGGGTTCTTTGGGCCGGGCGGCGGGTTTGGGATACCCGGGTTCGGCCAGGGTTGGGGCCCGGGTGTGACGGGTGGCGGATACGGGTACGGGTATGGTAGCCCTAGTGGAGGGCACTCTAAGGGTGGGACTATTAGACCTACTGTTGTGTGTAAAGACAAAGGTCCTTGTTATATGAAGAAGCTTAGGTGTCCGGCTAAGTGTTTTACGTCGTTCAGTCGGTCCGGCAAGGGTTATGGCTCGGGTGGCGGTGGTGGTGGGTGTACCATGGATTGCACCAAGAGTTGTACCGCTTATTGTTAAATGATATCTCGTATAATACTCCTTTCGTTCCAGTGAATTAGTCTCGTTTGACTTTTTTTTCTTGACGTGGAAAAAAGTTGAATGCGATTAATTCGCTGGAATGGACGGATATTATTATGAAGAAGACACTTTTAATATAGTGTATGGTATGAAACTATGAATGTATGATTATGGTGTGTTTGATATGTTGTTGCTTTATCATATGCAACAGCATTTAATAGTATCATCAATGTATTACGTGAGTACTACTTTATAATGTTTGGATGAGTTTAGTATTGTGTATTTTGGCTAGCATAGGTTTGGGTATTGTGACGGAAAATGAGATAGTGTCATTAGGTAGTACTGAGTTTCAGTATCACCCTCTAGAATATACATTGTAATCTCTACATGTTTCTCTTTTTATCGTGTAGGATTTACATAATATGTATGAGAGGATGATACTGAAACTCAGTATCACCTGCCTAATGACGCTCTGGCTCTGGCATTGGCATTGTTATTTGTCCCTCCGTCATCACCGTGTTTCCCTACTTTGCTCTTTTACCTTAGTTTCATCTTATCCTATAAGGCTATAAATAATGAATAAAGGGAGTTTTTTTCGTCTTGCTGTTGTCTTTTAAGCTTTGCTTTAGCACAAAATATTGTTCTATTTGTAAATTGTGAATTGAGTATTTATTTACATTTTATTAAAATATCCTTGTAAAGAAGAAAAATAACAAATGATTGTGATAGAAAGTAACAATAAATGATTATGCAAAACTCCATTGTTCAAATAAATTGAGGGATATTAGATGATCAAGAATTTCGGTAATACGATCCTCTCGATTCTTCTCTCCATCCTATCAATAATGGTCAAGATTTTGCTCCAAAACGATCTAATGGTCAGCTATTAAATATTTCAACATGACCCTATATGAAAATGATGGTTGCTTTTCTGATTTCAACATTTCGACTTTTTGCACTCTAAAAAGCATTTTTTTTTTGTCATTAAATATTTCAATATTTTTTGTCATTTTTTTTTTTTAGTTTTTTTGCACTCTAAAAAGCATTAAAACTTCTACACTTACATAGTTACATAATCAATCTTGTGGATGAAAACATCCACTCCATTTGCCTTTGTTTTCGTTTTCTGTTGTGTGCAAGAAAAATGAGATGACGCCACACGGTGGTACATTATGTAAAACTCAAAACTATAGCGATCATATCCATCACATTTTCTCTACAAGGATATTTATGGGTTTGAAGCCTTCAAGTATATATAGGCAGGTCTGAAAGACGCAAATCTAGCTAATTTCCGAAATCTCTCAACCTCCTTTTCCATATTCCGCTTCACTTTGCCTACATGTTGCGTATTCAACAAACTAACCGTCACTTGGCGACTTTAATTTATACCAAAAACACATGATTTTCACAAAATAACCGCGTATACACTCCAATCCCATATCACGCGCAACACTAGCAGTCGAGTTGGGAGTACAAATATGTCGAACTAATTAGCTTCACATAACAAATGTAAAAAGAAAGAACACGAGTATTGATTGAGCTATATAGTCAGGACTCGGGAGCTATAAATCCAACTATCGAAATGTAATAACAGGAAACTATACACCTAACCAGTGTCGATCATAAGAACTCTAATAGTGAAAAAAAGAACCATGATATACAGCATGTTATGAAAAATGTATGTCTGATCAGTTCTCTACCATGCACAAGAGTATATCGGACTGGTAACGGAATCTCTTAGAATGCAGCTCTCATTGCACCTCTTGCAGCCTCTTGTCTCATTTGTGTCGCCTTACCACTGCCTCGGAAATACATGTATACTTGCTGCAAATTTCAGGCAATGATGGTGCTTAGAGTAAGATTATATACAGGTTCATCGCGCGATTCAAGAAACCCTCATAAACATGATACATTCTGCATCTTATTGTCCATATTCGACTTGGATATTTCGTTTGTCAACCAATGTCAATTTTATCATTTATTATAGGGTTTTTTTGTCAAAAACTACCTAATATTTACCTCATTTTCATAAATACTACCTAAAGTTTTTAATTTTGTGAGAAACTACCTAATATTTTTTTTTACTTTTGTCAAAAACTACCAAATTGAAATTAGTGAGCAAATTCGACAATTTGTTTTCCAAATTAACTAAAATTCCGACAAATAAGTCAAAATGCCAACCAAATTAGTCATAATTTTGTCCAAATTAGCCACAATCCCGGCCAAACTAGTCAAAATTGTAGTAAAAAAAAATTGAAATAAATGTGTTAGTAGCTAATCAAAACAGTTGGCGGTGGTTAGGTATAGTAAATAATGTATGTTCAATGCCAAAAATAATGTTTTCGAGTTAGAATTTTGTCTAATTTAATCGGTTTTTTTCAATTTGGTAGTGTCCGACAAAAGTCAAGAAAATTTAGGTAGTTTCTCGCAAAGTTAAAAACTTTAGGTAGTATTTATGAAAATGAGGTAAATATTAGGTAGTTTTTGACAAAAAAACTCTATTAATTATTATAAGCTAATCTAGTAAAATATGTCGACAAATTTTTTCCTACTTTTGTATATCTGCGAATTTTTGAGAAAACATAACTCAAAATTTACATTAATAGACAAAAAGTCAAATAAAGACTAAATTGGATGGAGTTTTTAAATTTTAGTTCAGCCTTAATCGCGTAATTGGTCATCGCGACTAATTGTGGTCAATGTGCCATCTTGATGGTCAAGATGGGGTGTCATTTGCCGAATTTGAAATCAGGATTATAAGTACGCAAAAAGAAAACAAGGGATATATGTACCTGTATGACCCATATGCTCAGCACTGATTCGAGACAGAAGAGTCCAAATCCAACGAAGTAGAAGATCTAAGAGAAAAAGAAGTTGATTCAAAGAGAATGAGAATTCGAGAGTTCAAGTGATGGATCTTACTCAATATGCAGATGATGATTGATGAGAAGAAAAACAGCAAAAAAGAAATAATCAATCTTACCCCGACTAAGACATGTCCACTGATAAGATCAATTGCTGGAAGAATTCCACTGTGAAAAACGGAAGGAAGCGGAGGGTAAGCATTTCTCAAATAAATCCCTTTACGCAGAAATTTCTTTCAACATTATTAAGGGAAAGGGGCATTTTGCAGGAAGGAAGAATCCAATAAGCATTCTTCAAACATCGACATGCTTGTGACGAACTGACATGATTAAAGAGAAAGTTTGAAATAAGAAAAGGTATGCCCTTATCAGTTTATCACTTACGCAAGAGATTTTCCTTTAAAGACGATTGGAGGAGCAACGGCAGCAAAGACAACAAAGCCAATGTGAACCTGCAGGAGGAAAGGAGTAAAAATGTAAAACGAGATGCATCAGTGTGTCTTTTCAGTATATAGCACAGCAATCCAGGGACAGAAGTCTAAAATACCGCATAAAACAGGAAAAACCATCCAAAGTTCATAGCACTTTCAGTCCTACAAAAAAAGGGTTACAAAATATCATCAATGGATAACTAAAAGAACGCTATCTTTACTGTAGGAGTATGCAGAATCATCGTACCTGAAAGCTCGGTACAGTGGCCTGTACCACAAGACGTATGCACAAGGGATGCCTGATATGAAGTAGATGATAGCAAGGAACCAAATAGTAGCATCTGTGAAATGATCCATTAAATGAATTAGAATGCCAAATTCCATAGTCAATAAGACTGTATATGCAATAGAGAGGATAAGCATCTAAAGTATAAGCTTACCACCACCCTTTATCCAAGCTGTAGTAACTGCTACAATATTCCAAGTGAGACAAAGCGTCAAACCTGCACATAATCGAATAACTTCAAACCACCGAGTACAGAAAAGTTTCATGACTAATTGAAATGCAAGATGTCTACAAAATGTAATGCCGTAAAGAAAGTTTTTTGGTGTAATTAGAGCAACATGGCCCACAAGGGTAATTTTGATGCTGAACGATTTCAGGGTCATGAGTATCAGCCCTCAATGACTTCACAAAGAGCGAAATGTAATAGCATGATATTGACTTCAAAATATCCACCCAACATCCAAGTGTTCAATTTGTATATTGCTATAAAAACTCAAAAAAGTCATGGAAAAAACTGCTAAAGAGTTGCATGCCATAGATATACATTAAAGGATATATTGCCTATAGGTGTACATGAGAAGTCACTAACAAGCAAGCGTAATAAACACTTAACGTAGACTTTTTTTTTTCAAGATCTGAATAATACCGAGGTACGAGCCTATAGAACATGTCATGTTCATGTAAGGTCGTAACACAACCTCAATGTTAATAACCTGGGGAATATACCTCTTTATGAGGATCGCATTATAAGAAACAAGTAGAAGAGAGATTTCGAAGAAGATAACTTACCTAGTAGTGTCGCAAACGCTGTGTAACATAACTTCTGGAGATGAATAGGTATTTCATTGCCAATATCATGATGGATGATTGGAAAAAATGGAGGCCAATTCTTTTCCTCAATAACAATCCCAGCTGCACAAACCAAAAGAACATTGAATTGCAAATTCTCATATAAAGCACAAAAACCATGGAACTGATTCACAAGAGGGACGTAAAGCACAAAATCTAGACAACGTCCTTTAAAACCTATTCCCCTTTTCCCAATAATGTAGTCCCATTCGACTTGGTGTTCAAGTGACAACTTTGACCAATATTATTTCGAAAGACCCAATTTTACAACTTCGTTAAAATGAGACAGATATCCTATCCTATATTATGCACTTTACTAAAATGACACAGTAGCAAAATAATTATGTTATATCATACAAGATCTTACATAAGACCAACTAGTATACCTCGTGCAGCAGCATCTTCTTTTCGTTTGAGAGCCTGCACAGTATCAAGAAAATGTTTAGGTGGCAATAAAAAAGATGGTAAAAAAGTTAAAAAAGAATATGAAAGTATATGTATATTAAAATCATCGTCATTGCATGCCTCTACGCATATGTAAGTTGAAAGACCAACACGCAGTAACTTATGTTAGGACATAGGAGTAGAGCCATATGCCTATCAATCCAGTCACATCTAAAGCCTACACAAACATGTTGTCTAAGCAAGGTTGGCCTGCAAATTACCTCCTCTCTTTTTCTCAGTTCAGCCTCTTTTGCTTGAAGCTCTTTCTCTTTCTTCTTCAAATCCTACAAGTAAGGGATCGTGTTGTTACAAGATTCATCATGAGAGACGACTGAATAAAAATATCCTCTAGATATTTATTATAGATGTCAAATTGTCAAAACAATATTCAATGTAAAATCACAACGGCTACCTTTCCTGAATCAAGGGGAATATCGACAGTTGCAGTAGGATTATAAAAGTCAGCAGGCTCTGGTGGAAGGGGAGAAAGCCTTGAATTAGAGGCTGGCGGAACACTTCCAGGATTCTGTAAAATATTGTAGAAAATTGAATATCATACTATTTTCTTACAAAAATAATACAACTACTTTTGCAATTGCTTCAATTAAGGTGTCTTTACTTGCACTTGCTATTTATATTTACATGCAAAGTTGATACATGAGACCGTTAATGACTACATGAATGACACAAGTAACTAAATACAGTGGTAATGATTCAAATAACTGAAGTATCGATGACCGCTATGCATTTTGAAAATACAACATGAAAGCAGGTGCAGAAATCACTATGCACGAGGACAAATACATCTAGAAGAAATTCAACACTTACCGGCATGTAGAAGGCTCCACCATAGTTTGTTTGACTTGAAGGCTTGGCCTTCCCTCCCTGCTGTTTATTGGAAAATAAATAAATCACACAGATGAATTAGCCAACTATAGTTCCGAAAGGGTTGGTGCATACTTAGAAAGAGCAGAAACTAGAAAGCACGGATAAAGACTTTAAAAAGTTGTATTGCCATAACCTCAATGACTACAAGACCACAACTAGATTTGTCCCAATAAAATAGTTATATAGAATCTTGATATAACGGATAAATCATCCTACATCACTTGGCTAAACAGGATCGACTAACCAAGCACATCACGTGTATTAGAACATATGTAAGACGAAAAGGTGGATTAATTTGTAATAATAGTGCCAGATGGCTCCTTATCTCTCTCTTACTCACAAACATCAATATCTGTAAGCTTTTGCAACAAGCAGGTAATGGTGATCATCATGATTGAAATTTGAGAAACCCGAAAATCTAGCCATTTCTCAACGGAAATAGAAAAGCCGTACACTTAAAATTCAAAGTAGTCAGGGCAAGGAGGTTATATACCAACTAATACACTGCGTTGATTTAACACAGAGATGTTCTAGATAACCCATAATAGAAACTGCATCGACAATGACCTTTCAAATTCAAACATACAGCATAAGCAAATTCTCATTGTATCGGACACATTTCGAAAGGCTTTCGATATCCTAACCCAACTAATAGTCAATCCTGCATGTGGGACCTAAAACTGAACAGAATATTGTCACAGCAATCATACTAAGACGATCGTTGGCCTCCCACAAAAGAATAAGGATCGAGCAAGGTGTTGATCTCATCATCAAACCCAGGCATCACATACTGCCTCCATTTATGCTCCTATCTAAAGCACCAAATTTCATAACCTACCACCATCCCAAAATTTCAACCTCTTCCACTAGCTTCAACATGAAAACAATGAACAACACTCCCATCATCACCAAAACCAAGATTCACAAACTCAATCACCCATCTTTCAAGCACCTTTACCAGATCACAAATTATCGAATAACACCATCTCACAGCATGAGACGGTCCTTTTAGAAGCAGATAAGTGTGTTTATATATAAATTATAAAAGAACCGTCTTACAAGTCTTACACAATAATTACCCTTATTATTAGATTATACACCAAAGTTTCAATCTTTTTGAGAAATCCACACTCATTCCAACACTTTCACAAATCACACACCAAAAGTTACAATATTTCCTCAATAAATCAACAAACCAATCATCCACTTCACTAAATTCAACTCAACTAAAACCATACTCCCTCCTTCTCAATATATTCTTTGCGAGGGGTATTTTAATCAAACGTAAACAAATGATCGGGACGGCGGCAGTAATAAACTAATCCCAGATCTACTTAATCACACCAATAAAGATCTAAACCCCACTAATCCCAAAAATTAAACAAATAACAAATAACAACTAAACATAAATAATACATGAATTATACATATAATTCAATAACAAAAAGATGAAAACTTTGAAAGAATTAAACTAAATAATTAAAAGGGTTTATAAAAATACTTACAGCGAATGGATTAACTTCTTCTTCCTCCTCAAAAGGGTTTGGATCATACCGTCCTGCCATTTTTAAGATCTTCTAAATAAAACCCAATTACTGTAATAATTTTGCAATGATTAATAAATATGATTACCCCGCCAATATAAAAACCTTAAAAGTATCAAAAAATGATACCAAAGAGATAGATTAATGAAGAAGCAAAGAAAATTGATTAAAAAAAATGGTAAAGAAGTAGGCAAAAATTGAAGTAGGAAAATTCTATATAGGAGGAGTTGAGATTTTGGGAAGAGTCGTTGGTCAACGAATTGCGTCTTACAAAGTTAGGAATCCGGTGACTTTAATTTTGTTTACTTTTAACGGAGAAAAAGGAACATACATCGGATGTATTACCTCTAATTTTTTTGTTTTTGAACATATATGTATTTTTTTGAGCTTATTATCTCCACTTTATTTGTTTTTGAGCATATGTATATTTTTTTGAGCTTATCAAAGTTTATAAATTATATTTTAATTTTTTTTTCCGTGAAAACTCAAATTTTACTAAATTTCTATGTAATGTTTTTGAGTTTTATTGTAATTTTTTAGATCTTAATGTTTGAGTGAATATACTCAAAAACTTTATAATAATACTCATAATTTATAAAACAAAACTCAAAAATTTTATTATAATGCTCAAAAACTATAGAATCTGTGGTAGTACATCAGATGTATAATCCACTTACTGCTTTTAACGTGGTGTATCTATGTGAAATGAATTTCGTTTCGTTTGTTTATGAGACGGTATTATGATAAGCTTATCGTTAGGCTTTTTATTTGTGTGAAAATAGATGGTTACTTTTATTTTCTCTATTTTTGTTTCGAGTGTATTGTAGATTTGAAAGTTATGTTTCAGGTTATCTGAACTTAAAATGGAATCTTGATAGTTTATCTATTTATTGCCTTATAGTATTTTTTTTATACTCTGTAGACTGTAGTGTACGGTGTACCATTCATAATTTAATACCCTACTTGGTCATGAGATACCGATGAGGTCTTAGCCTACGCCTTAGTGGTTAAGGATTTAAGGCTGACCTAATGTGATAATAGGTCTTGGGTTCGAATCCTCATCCTCATATATTGTACTGATCGTGCGCCTCGTTTGAGATCTTTTAGAGTTTATTTTTGATAGAGTTGTTAGAGTTTACCATCCATTATTCCGTTTAATGAAAATTTGGTTGTAAAAAAATCCGTTTGCAAACATGGGTATGACTTATATATCGCAGTTAGAAAACTTTATCAAGTAGAGTTATTTTATAACTTTAGAGGATCCTCTACCACGACATCATTCGACTCTCCGTCAAGTATCTCCCACTTCCAATAGACAACCACCGTGATTCAACCATAGCCCTGAAATCTGCAGATGTCAACTAATTTACTTGGTAAAATCATGAGATGTGGTAATTGTAACCTGGTTTCGAATCCTGTTGGCATCAAAATCCTCTTTGTAACTCCATAAATTACAAAGACAATTCAGGGCTGTCCCTGTATGTATTCTACGCTTCAATTTGTGTGTACTTTTTTTTTAAGGGTTATGATAAATACAACCCAGTGGGTTGTATTTAAGCAACTAAAAGGAAAAATAAATAGTTAATATATGCATTAATTGTATTGATTTGTGTGTAATTTTCTCTCTAATTTCTAAGCTAATGCCAAATATACAAGGGTATTAAATGTTTAAATACAACACAGCGAATTATATTTATCATTTCCCTTTTTTTAATCATTCTAGAAGAAAAAACAAATCCAAATTGCTAAATGTCCCTGGTCAACATTTTGTTTCCTTCTTAAAATACTTTTTTATCCGTCAACGCCCCGTCCTCTACTCCTCTTCACGCATTCGCTTCGAAATGGCATGAACAAGAGTATATTTTCTACATACTGAATGACGAATGTATTTACGAGAAAGAACTCAGGTCATGAATATCACAGTCGACCATTTTCCCCTTGTTGCTAGAGATTGTTTGACAAATTTAGAAACGTTGGTCGATAATCGACATTGAGGACTATGTTTCATTATTATACAGCCCTGTAACAGTTGGAGAAAATGTTACATCAATGTAGGCTTCTTTTTTTTTTCATTGGTATACAAGCTAAAATAGATAATTATACAAAATAAATTATAAGAATACATTCATCGATTACAGGTATATCTCGGCATTCTTGGGATCATTTTAGGGCTGCGGTGTCATGGCGTTGGGTATTTTGCACAAATTAACAGGATGAGGTGAAAAGGCAGAAAGCAGCACTCCAAAATCATCATGAATCTTCAACTCTTCTACCTAAAGAGGCGAATTGCTTTGTCGAGAAAAAAAACGCGGGCAAAATTACATGTTATGGTCTTGTAGAACAAGATTAAGTTCCAGAGCGGATTTAGCAAGTGATCCACCCCTCCTGTATTACAGTAAACATTGACATAAATTTCAGAACTTAAGCTATAGATTTGGATTATCAGAATGATGATTATAAACTTATGTTTGTCACGATAAATTAAATTAAGCTAGATTACTTTAAATTATGCCTCTATATATTTGGAGAAAGTAATGGTCAAAGTTGAACAACATAGAATCAAAGCCGACCGTTCCAGCATGAGCTCGTGTTTTTAAAAAAAAAAAAAAAAAAAAAGGATATTCTCTCGTGTATCCCAACTTTTTCATTTTCTAAGATGTACCACTCTTTTCTTGCAAAAAAACTTTGACCGTCAATAACTCTTGGCTACAAATTCAGAATACGATAAAGTTTTTTTTTTTTTTTTTCCAATTGACCGTCTTGAATAGGTCTTCGGTTTGAAAAAAGAATTCATGGACGTCTCAACTCGTAGTCGGGAATTATGGTCGGTCAAAGTTTATTTGTTAAAAAAGCTTTGACCAACCATAAGTACCTGCTACGAGTTCAAAAAGCGGTGATTTTTTTTTTTTTCAAATTCAAGGCCTTGACGAATAATTGGTTTGAAAAAAAAAATTACCGTTTTGAACTCGTAACAGAGAATTATTGTCGGTCAAAGTGTTTTTGTGAAAACGAGGGGTACACCTTAGAAAACGAAAAAGTTCAGGTACACGAAAGAATATCCCAAAAAAAAAAGTATTCTATTAAAACCTATAATCGGTAAAACAGGTAAACTAAAAATACCTTGCAAGTGCGGGAAGAAATCCTCGGATCTGATGCAACTGAGAAAAGCACTGCTTGGATCGCTCGATCCTGTTAAAATTTTAAGAATATTTGCAGTGTTAAAATTCATGAACACCTGAAAGTGATGGTCCAATCACCAATAGGCGGGAAGACACAGGCTAGCAAGAGATAAGAGGTATACCGTTCTTCTTGATGAAGATCAACACCCGCCGAAGGAGGTGTTGAGATTGTTGAGCTGATTGTTGGCCCAAATAGTGCAACTTGTTTGAGTAACATCTCCATAGACAGTTTTGCATGCCTGCAGAGTATGCATGGAGAGTATTACTTATGTATGAAAGATAGTCACAGAACAAGTGATGCGCTCATATAGGAGAAGGCAGTTTGACACCTAGGCAGGGGTCGAAGCAAATTGTAGCGCCGATGGTTCAGACACACTCAAAAGCTAAAATTATATCTCATTTCATGCAAAAAAAAGATGAAAAATACTCCCCCCGTCCCGGTCAATTGTTGTCCTTTGGTTTTAGCACAAAGACCAAGGAAAGAGGAAGGGGCCAATTACTAAATGACAAGTGGAACAAATTGAATGCAAATGATCAAATTGTTCATCAAGTTCATTCTTAAAATAGAAAAGACAACTCCTCATTGAGACACCCCAATATGGAAAAGGACAACAAATGACCGGGACAGAGGGAGTATGTAGTTTTGTATAATAAATTAATAATACACTTCAAATACCAAGTTATCATTCAAGTGGAATTAAGACCCGCTATTCTTAGTTTCTAGATTATGATGAAATGAAGCTAGAAAACTAACTAGACTACTTGTGCTTCTTTGTGTCGTGAGTTGTGACATACTCATCATATGTTAATAGTTCAGGTGTAAGCGACTACGTACATCTAACTCCCTTTATCCCGCCATTTACGGAAGTCTTTTAGGCATTGAGGTAATGTTAATGTATACTTGGAATATTTGGACCCATAAAGAAAACTGATCCGTCACTAGAGCCAGAAGACGACATAATTAGTAATTACCTCTCCATCTTGCTATCGAGGAGTCCCACCAGTATTGGTAGCATACATGAGAACAAATCAAGTGTAATCATTTCCATCTTTTCCGTAAGCACACTAATGACATCCGCATGGACCTGAACCCAAAAGAAAGTAAGTTCTGCAACCGCTCACTTTTGACAAATCCTCATCATAACTGTATGAAAAGCAAAACAAATAAACTAAGGCACAGAGCAAAATCAACAGCTAAGCACTTACAGACTGATCAGGTAATTTCCTCAAAGCGGTAATTGCTCCTTTCACGTCATTGCGTTCCCATAAATGTCTTATCATCTGAAAGTACAAATTAAATTTGTCAATAGTCTTGTATGAGACGGTCTCGTCTCACATGTGATCAACCTAAATATTTACATCTTCCTTTTTTAATAATACAGTTAATGGGTTGGTCACTTGGTCTCACATGTAACACCGTCTCATAGAAACTTTTCTGCAAATGTAACCAGAGACATTGTTCCAATTGGGGTTTTCAAAAGACTGTCAGATCTGAAATTCCATATTCTCAAGTAAGAGGGGCATTCAGGAGCTGAAAAGGAAATAAAATGGAAAAAAGAAAAAAACATTTGCAAGTCCAAGAGTAATAGACAAGAGTTTTGACCCCAGAACACAAACTAGTTATTACCTGCAACTTTGTTAGGCGAGAACGGAGACCACTTAGTAGAACATCATGATTTTGCATCAGATCCTCAATAACATTCGTGTCACTCACTGATGTCATCTTTCTACCAGAAACTTGAGGCTCTTCCTCCTGTAAGTACAAGCATCCCATTTATTACAAAACTTTCATTGATTTTTAACAAGGCCAAATAAAGGATAGACAGCATGAAATTTTAAGGAAATGGGATTATTAGAATGCCATTCCAAAATCTTCCGGGAAAGCTTCAAAAAGTTATACTCAGGGTCCATGACAAAAAGCTATAACAATTTAAGTTCCAAACTTAACACAGGTAACATCTACAGATTCCTGAATAATTAAGGAATAAGTCTACTACCATGGTGGAGCTCTGAAGCCCATCAGCAACCACTTCAGGAGTCGCACTGACCATTGGATCTTCACTGCTACTAGACAGTCTCACCTTTTCAAATTTCTCGACAAGAGACCGCGTCCTCCCATGAGCCACAGCTGCTGCAAACAAATTTAATTTTACAATCAGTTCCGCATTATTTACAAAAATCACCCGTCTAAATTCCTAGGATGAATCGTTACCTCCATTTATGACTTTTACAGTTGGTATTTCTTTATGATCAAGAGGATTGTTCCCTACAGTGATCCAAACGAGTTATAAGTAAGAACTATATATCAAAACAGAAAGTAAAGCAAACTAGCGGCTTCAGAAGAGGCACTTTTCCAGTTTTCCATATGCATGCATAATATGGTAATATGACAAGAGGCGATATCTTACTGGTTTGTAGATTAGAGGATAATACAGGAGATGGCTTTTCTTGAACGTCCTCAACTTTTTCCAAAGTAGGACATGCATCTTCAACCAAATCTTTGAATCCAACATCTGCTAAAGGCCTATCAGAAGACTTTTGATCTGCTACATGTACATCAAATCTGCTGTTTGATTTACTACTTGTGTTAGTCGCCTTGACTGATCCCCCAGTTCCAGCTCTAGCAGTAGCGGGTGTCAATGACTCTCTTCTCAAATTGGCAGAACTCTTGCCACTAGAGCTTTCTCTAGGAATGAAGCTTGGGACATAGAAAGATCTACCGCCAGGTGGACCATTTGGTTTTCCAGAGGTTGCGATAGGAGTACTTTGCTTTCCAGCAGATGCCTTGCTGGTTTCCCTAGTGTGTGGTGGTGATGATACTGTCTTTGATCTATTCGCTAAGCCTGTTCTACGAGATCTGATAGGTTTCTCATCTGTAATTCAAAAATATTTCAAATTACAAGCGAGAAAAGAACACAAAAACAACAAAATTACCTCAGTGCCTCAAAGGCTCCTGTTTGTAGGAGGTAACGGGGTTTAGATGTACTCATATACACATCGGTTGTTTCAAGATGACCAATAACAAAAATTACGCTTAGAAATGCACCAAAACTATTCTACAAACAACTATACAGGAAGCACAGAGGTGTCAGTGAACCATTCTGCTTATTCTATCATAATCCTACGCCAAAAAAAACCGAGCCTTTGGCCTCAATAAAAAATGGAAACCAGCAAGAGTAACAAATTGTTCAAAAAAAAAAACCTACAGATGTGTAACAAAAGCCTGTAAGCATGAAGCCAGTATTCTGTAACCACATGCCATATTATTTTAAAAAAAAAAAAAAAAAAAAAAAAAGGGAGGGTATAAATCCACGGGGTGGATAAAATAGGGCACGGATCTCTAAGAGTGGTGCATATATTATAATCCTAAGCCGAAAAAAAAAAAAAAACAAGCCATTGGCCTCGATAAAAAATGGAAACCAGGAAGAGTAACAAAAGTAACAAATTGTTAAAAAAAACCTACAGATGTGTAACAAAAACCTGTAAGCATGAAGCCAGTATTCTGTAACCACTGCCATATTAAAAAAAGGAAGGGTATAAATCCACGGGGTGGATAAAATAGGGCACGGATCTTTAAGAGAGTGGTGCATTAAAATATTATTGTGTAGCTTAGACTAAATGCCCGTGGGTTAGGACATTTGGCCCGTGGCAATAGCATCAGCCTAATAAAAAGTAGCACAGACTATACTAATGGCTACAATTTGTCCATTACTGTTTCAGTTCCGCCATTGTACATGAACTTACTTTAATAAATGTGATTATACTAAGAGAAAGTCTTGCTATTTATGTAACTTTGAATAAATTTGCAACTTTTGCCTCAGTATCAGTAAGAAAAATATGACTTACAATCCACATAGATATTCTTTATCTCTGTTGCATCAGTATGAGGCGAAGTAGAGCGCGAGACAGAAGGGGAGTCAGCAGCCTGGCCAACTTTTTCTGCAGACTGACTTCCTTGGATATCAAACTTCAGTTTGACAGCGCTACTATCTTGGGGTGAACAAGAATCCCGGGTCCCGTAAGGCTTAACACACTACAAGCCGGAAAGAATGAATAATTATTGCTGAGAAAAAGGCGGTACAAATGAGTGCATACATACATGCATGCAATGAATGAGTTACATACAGAGAGATCAGCGACCCAAACTCCAATAGAATTACGGTAGTAAGAGCAACCAATTAAATTCCCTTCTTTAATGCAGAGATCACCAAATGTTGACCATCCCATGTCAACAGCGTCATGGCATAGAACAGGCTCCCATGAATAGACCTGTGGAAGGACGCAGAAACGCTAGTTAGCTATCCTTTTCGTCGCAGTTCCATAAAAGAGTTCGTTCAAGCAATATTTATACCTTCAAGTTATTGTCATATCCACAAAATAGGGTCCTCCCATCAGGATGAAATGTCATTGCTCGCACTCCTGTCGCCTATATGACAAACATACCATAGCAGCAATAAGGCAAACGATATAGGCAAAGTAAATATGACATCATCAAGAAATGTAGACGATGTACTACTACTATTAATGAGTTCTACACAAGGCAGATCCTTCATTTTTCTTCATAACCAGCGGCATAGACCATGGTGTTAAAGCTTGATGTGACACTTGATCTAAGAATTAATCGTCACGGTCTAATCTCGGTTGCATTGCCATAACCATGGCCGATACCACCATGAACTTCAGTCATGGTATCCTCTAAAACCTTAAATAAATTGGTCGTAATTCAGTGTGGCGGGCTGGCGGCCAAAATTTTAAACGATGATTGAAATGCAAGCAATAAAGAAAGTGAGACTCGTTCGAGGCAAGCCATTCCAAGAATTTCTGCAATCTACAGTCTAGCTTTCTGCAGGCTATTATCTGAAGATCACTAGACCACTAGTACTCTTTAACATCTATTAAAAAAGCTTTGGGCTACGAAAAGATCCAGTACCTCAGCGTTAGCAGATCCAATCATCTCAAATGTTTCCAAATCCCAAAATTTGACAGTTCTATCTGCTGAACCTGGAAAAGGTTCATATAATAGGAGGCAAACAGTTGTATCAGCACAAGGAAACATTTAAGCTTAATTGCATCAGAAAACATTACAACAAGTATGGTCGTATGGAGCTAATGCAAGCACCCTAAGGCTGGAGAGAGGGTGAAAATAACGAAGTTAAACGTATGATAATGAGCAGAGTACCTGTAGCCAAAAGAAATTCTTGAGGGTGAAAATCTAAGGATCTGATATGACCGTTATGGAACTTAAGATCATGCAACAATTTTCCAGCTGTCAAATCCCATACCTATTATAAGAAATAATAAGCACTTTCAGTAACTAAAGCCAGGATTCTCCAAGCCAACTCAGCTAGGTAAGACAGACGAGCGAGACCTGGCAGTTATCTTACCTTTACAACGTTATCAAATCCACCTGAAACAACCCATCGACCATCGGGCGTAAACTTAATAGTATTTATCCCGAGGTTGTGGCCCTTATATGTGTGAATGCACCCTTTCTTTCTTATATCCCATATCTTTAGGTCAGTGTCCGCTGAACCAGAAGCAAAAAATTCTCCAAACGGGTGGAATTCAACAGATGTGCAGTTGGATCTGTGACCAGTAAGAGTTCGGACCACTGCGCTTAAAAAAAATAAAAGAAAAGGGAAAGTAAACACCAGATCAGGAGATGCAGTATCTCTCATTTGATGCATTAAATGTGAACACCAGAAGTAAATCATCAAAAATACCCCATTCATTCAGAACCAGTAGATTCTCCTTTTAGGGACATTCGAGCGATTAACTACATTACCTTCCTGGAAAAGATATAACTACTAAAACATTACCTTGTGAGTGTGAATCCCGGTTTTCCATCACATTTTTCATGCCCTAAACATTTTTCTAAAAGAAAATGTAGTAAATTTAAGGGAATGGAAGGAGTAACAGATAACTGGAGATCGAAGACTCACTTTTTGCCTCTTGCAGGTCCCACAACTTTACAGTACCAGAAGCAGCTCCGCCAAGAACCAACACCTCTGTCGAATCAAAGGCCAAACTTTCGACTGGAGTTGTGTGACCACATAAGCTCTGGGATCTCAAGAGCAACATTAATCATACATCAGACATTGAGTGACATCATACCACAACAGCAAAATAATTTAAGAAGGAATGTTTTTCAATGGCAAAGTTAACTTAAAATAATGAACAACTTAAAGTGACCGCAATGTGACAAAGCATTAAGTTAGAACTATAACATACCTGTTATGTTCAATATGTTTCTTTACTATAAATGGCTTAGATTTGTTAGCTAGCAAAAAGTGGTGACCATTGTAGATTATTTTAGGGAGTAATAAATGAACATGTATAACCTTCGTAACAAGACACCTAACCATGTTGAGTAGTTGTACAGACTAAGCTCAATTTAATTATCCTTACTAAGAACTAACAGCATTACAAGATGATGATCCAACTGAATAACTAGCCTAAGAGTTCTCATTTTGCATTAATGCCCTTCGCATTGGTTAACAGTCTTACTAGCAGTTACTACATTAAGAAAGCAAATTCCAAACAGCAACTGAAATCAGTCGTTCAGGGTCCTGCTAGTACAAGAGCAAAAGAGGAAAAATCAAACTGTATCTACCATCAATTTTTAGCAAGACTGACAGGTGACAATTATTACGTAACTATAATAGATATCTAACAACTGAGTCTTGTATGAAGTGGTCTAACGCTTGAGATCATCCCATATTTTTGCGTGTTATCATATACTATAGCGCAAATGGAATGATCTAATATTATGATTAATGACACCGTCTCATATAATTTTTTTGTGGAAACTCATACTTCTGCCACATTCCACAACGGCGCAAAAGCGCATTTTGATTAACGTAGTATGAGGAATTAAACTCGACAACGCACAGGTCACAACAAATTAATCATACACCAATCATCAAATTCTTGCACTTCAGGTTATTTACAGTCACCAAGACTGCTAATTGACTCAATTTATATACACAACGCAATCACAATTCTGTAGCATTCCCCAATCCATACGAACTCAGTCGTTGTCTAGCTCTTTAACACTGGAGTACGTGTTAAGGTTTTAGTATACTTTTAGCCTCAAAACTTACAAAATTTACTAGAAATACTTAAATACTTGCATCATCACACTGCCAAACCGTCTCACCCAAGACTCCTACTTTCCAATCATATCAAACATAGTAAATGGCTAAATGCTGTGTTTGCCCAAAATGTCCGAAACTACAACACATTCTCAAAAAGGGTAAAACTATACATGAACATATCCTACAACTTCAAAACTTGTAATAGAATGATGATCAACTGACCATCAAAGAAGTGGGTTTGCCAATAGACCACAAATTAGCTTTATGATCATCTCCACCCGTCAGAAGAAGGCGGCATGCTTTCTTCCCTATCCTTAGGCAGTTAACATTTCCGGAATGCGCCACAAATTCCTCTTTGCATTCAAACTTTGGTCAAGAAAAACCCCATATACATAGAACATGTACTCCCTCCGTCCCAATCATTTGTTTCCATTTGACTAAAATGCCCCTCACAAAAGAATAGAAAGGTAAACAAATGACTGAGACGAACGGAGTACAATTTCAATCATCCATATATAAAATTCACCCTCACTATTCATAGATCAATTAACACCACACCAAAAAAATCATCATAATTTAACAAAACAAATACCAATTTAATGATTATAATTATAGGTAGTAACTCCCTTTAGTTTAAACTTTAAGCAAGAAACAACATTTACAATTACAACACATAATTTCATTCACCTAAAATAATACTCCCACTATCTCAACATCGATTAAAATACTCCTTACAAAGAATAAAAAAAACAAAACGTAAAGAATCAGTTGAGACGGAGCCAGTATTTAAATGAGAAATCAATTACAAACCAAATACAATGAACTACACACACATGATTTAGTCGGTGGAAAACAACAGAAAACAACAAAATGAAACATTATTACTAGTATTCTTTTTTACAGAAAAATTAAAACAAAGAGGAAATGTACTCCGTCACTCGTTATATAACAGTATTATTTTAATACCCGTAATTGTGGCCGACTACATTTTCGAGTGACGTTATGACCATCCTAAATAAAAACATAAGCAATCAAAACAACTACATTTTAGCTCAATCTTAATTCCTAACAATTTCAACAAATTCAAGATTAACCCACTAAAAAACAAAGCATAAAAACATGAATTAAGCTAAATTGAAGATAAAAAATAAACTAAAAATAAAGGATACGGAGTTTATATCCATGTTTAGCCATTAAAGAAAACTTAATCTATCAAAAGAATTGCTTAGATTTTGTGGGTAATTGGGATTTGGTAAGTTTTAATAATTTTATATAATATTAATGTAGAAAGATTGATACTTTGCTTAATTAGAGTGTATTAGAGGAAAGAAGAAATTATGGGTTTTGAAGATTTTGGAGAAATGTTGGATTTTTTTTCAGTTTTTTATGGTGATTTTGAAGGATTTAAGGAATGATGAAGGATTGAAGTGTGAAAATTTTTGAGTATATGTAAGAGAGGGAGTGAAGAGAGAAGTTTGTAGTGATTTAAATATTAAAATAAATGGGGGCTAGGACTCTTGGAGGCTAGGAGCCATGAGAAATTGAGAATGCCCTTGGAAAAAGGTAAAATAGGAGCCATGTCAAGTGTTAGAGGCCAGAAATGAGATTTGTAGTTGGGCCCTCCGGGTTCGAACTTGTGATCTACTCCCTTCATACCAGATCAATGGTAACACTTACATAATACGGCCGTACCACACCAATGGTAACATTTCTTATTTGGCCCACAAAATTACCAAGTTATCCTTATACCTTTTTGATATTTACACAAAATGCCATTACATACCTCACCTATCAACCCACAATTACATACCCCACCTATTTTTTTCCCTCTTTACCCCCGTTTTTACTCTCTTTTCTTAAAAATCCCATTTTTTACCATGTTACCATTTGTCTGGTATGCAAGGAGTATTATTTATAAGTGATGTTAGAGTTGGATGTTGGACATATATACGGGGCAGTTCGGCCCAAACGAACCCAACCCGCTAACTGGGCCCACTTCTCCCTCAGCCCGCCGACTTGCTCCCCTAGCCCACACAAACTGCTCCTCAACCGGGCCGGGCTTGGACTCACAAATTCCCAGCCCACACCGACCAACTCGTCTGGACCACTGCCCTTTTCGCCCAACCGGGCCGGTTCAGGGCCACCAAATCCACAGCCCGGCTCGCCTTAGCCTGCTCACTATCAACCCGTGGTTTGGGCTCAGGTTCACTGTCCAGTCTCCACCAACCCAACCCGCTCCCGGGTGGCCCGCACAAGACTGGCCGCTGGCCAGCTCTATGTGTTGGTAAATTTGGTAAAACTAAATGACCTGATTTAATAAGATTATGTAATTCGAAAGTGACCTGAATTTGTCTTATTCGAAACCCAAGTCGACCTGCCCCGACTCAACTACCCCTCGGTCTGTGATAAACCAGATTCAAAACGATCTGAAGTAGCCCAAATGACCCGAAATTACTCGAATTAAATCATATTAATACTGAGTATTATATACATCAAAATAAATGGTTTTTTAGTTTCAATGCTGCAATAACTAATTAGTTTTGTAAAATTCTCCTTGTTAGTCAAATTAGTACTAATTAAAAATTCTAACCACTAACCCGAAAATGAGCATATATACCCAAAATGACCCGACCTAAAGTGACTCAAACCAAATGACCCGACAACTGGAGACATGAAATCGACCTAAAACCTGAAATAATGACCGACCCGAAACAAAATATGTTGCAAAATCTGAAATGGCCCGATCTAAGCCTGAAATATGGTTGTCGGTATTATACTACTCTCTCCTTTAAAATGAATTCTATATAGAGTATTTGATTAATATATCACCATCTATTATACTCTCTTTCACCTTTAAAAAAATTGCAACTTACAACAACAAATCAAACAAAGGATGGGGACAAGACATTGCCAAATCAAGCAGGATATGTTTGGTGGATGATTTAAATTTTGTGAAATTATAACATTGGAGAAAATCTAAGCATGATGAAGACTTCCTATTCTTTTGGACTGAAACTTATAGGATTCGAATCGAATCGAACTTATAAGATCTAAATCGAATCGAATCAACTTATAGGATTCGAATCAACTTATAGGATCGAACTTAATCGAACTTATAGGATTCGAACTTAACTTATAAGATCTCGAATCGAATCGAATCAACTTATAAGATCTCGAATCGAACTTAAATTAAGTGACGTATAGGATCTCGAATCGAACTTATAGGATCGAAGTGAATCGAATCGAACTTATAGGATCGAATCGAATCGAACTTATAGGATTCGAATCGAATTTATAGGATCGAATCGAACTTATAGGATCGATCTCGAATCGAATCGAACTTATGGGATCTAAAGTGAACTTAAATTAAGTGACTTTAAGTCCAAAAGAACAGGGCCTTAGAAATCATAGTGTAATTACAAGTTTTAAGAGTTCTTAAAAATACATTCCAACCATTTAAGCAATTAGTAACTATACCACCAGTTATAATCCGAACTCTGTACTAAAATTTTCAAGTTTTTTTTTAAAGAATCTGAGTTATGCTGTAAAGTTTATAAACTCGCACACTTAAGTATAAAAAAAAAGCCTTTTAAAAAAATCAGAAAAATTATACATAAGCTCGGATAAATGTATATCGGTTGTACAATGTTTGTTATACAACTGGAGGGTATTGTTGTATTTTTGCCATTTAAGAATTTCTTAAAGACTATAGTCCTTTGTTTAGTGTCTTAGTAAATGCAATTGGTTGTGCTTAGCAGCTCAAACGTAATTATCAGACCTAATCTTTTACTTTTATTTAATGGTGGCTCTTTGCAAATCTTAGACATTGTCATTTCTCAACTGTGTTCCCTTGTTTTATTTGGTTTGCACTCTTCTAATTATTAGCCATCATTAAGCTTTTGGGGACATAAAATGAGAATTTGTGATTGTATATTGTATATTTGTATGCATATTGATTCTTAGAAAAAATGAATTTGCATGAGAATGTAATGCGGAAATTACAAATAATATGTTAAATCGAAAACAAATATAAGAAAAAACATCGAATAATGTCTTCTTGTAGAATAGAAGCTCTTACACTCGTGTAGCACAAGGAGAAAAGGCAAACACGAAAGAAATCAACACTCAATTACAATAATCTACTTAGTACTTAATGATAGTGGAAAATAAAACTCGGTACCACCCGACGCCCTAACATTGTCCCCAAACAATTAATTGGTCCCCCCTCCCTCTTCCCCCCTCATTCACGAATTGTGGTGCATGAGCTATCGATAATAAATGGTTAATGTCCGAAGTAGGGATGATTTCCCAAAAAATCAAAAACAATTACTACATGACCTATGAGTCAAGACCAATTCAAATATTGTCTTCCACAATTATCAATCTTACAACTTTACATAACAGAAGATCTCACTTGTGACGCCTCAGAACACTTTTCCCACTTGCAATTCCACTTGATCTCCCACTTGCAACTTGTGAGACGTCACAAGCTTGTAACGAAAAGTGCCCGTCACAAATAAAAATTTTGTGTTTACATAAAGATTGAGGCACTCTTTAATTTCTTTCTCAAAAACAATAATATTACAACACACCACTCAAACTGAGAGAAAGCATCACAAAACCCTAAAATGCCCATCACTTTGATGGGAAAGCAACACTAATAATGCTAGCAATGGCCTATACATAGACAAATTCTAGTTTAAGACTATATCTGCCTTAAACATAAAACGGGTTTCTCTGAAGATCACTCTACATATTCCCAATATTACATACCACTAGTAATACAATAAGTTAGACTACAATGTTAGATGATATCAGGGGGACCATGCCTAACTACCTGATTCAGCTTGTTGTAAATCAGTGTCGCTTTGCTCGACAGGGTGTCGGAAAATGTGAATTCATCATCGCTTTCACTGTCTGATACTTTAGGTCAGGATTCTCTCTTAATCATGTTTAAGAGGTCTTGGACGATTTCCGACATTGGAGGCCTAAATTCAGGCTCAGCCTGAAATAAATCATGGACATCATGAGAGCTTATGTTAAAAGAAAGAACCATTTGCATGTCTTTCTCCGAAGAGAGTGTGACATGTTAAATTCGTCTGAGAAAATCCAGATTTTGTTTTTCCTATTTGCGCTGACAGTCAGTCATGAAATTCTCGAAACAATATTCATTAGGAGCTTGGATCCACCAGAAAAGAAAAAAATTACCTGAACGCAAAGGGAAATTATATCTGCAAAACGAGACAAGGATTTGGAGGGGTATGACCCGTTCAACGAAGGATCTACCATGTTTGATAACGCGTCAATGTCATGCAGCTGAGGAATCGCCCATCGAACTAGAAATTGTTCTCCTCTAGGCCGTGCACTACAAATTTCGAAAAGACAGGTTTATGCATCACTGAAATCAGTAGTACATGAACTTTGTTGGGACTGCAAGTCTGCAACTGTAACTAACCTGTCATAGGATTTTCTGCCTGTAAGAAGCTCTAGCATGACAACCCCGAAACTGAAAACATCACTCTTAAGAGTATATGTTCCTAGCTCAAGCTCTGGAGCACCATAACCGCCCAATGACTGCAAGATGATAGCATAAGTTTGCTCGGTCAGCTTAACAGTTAACACAAAAATCATATAGGCATATAATTGTCTCATCATGTGACAATCCGTAAGGCCGTAACTGTTGATTGTTTATTGCACATGGGGAAAATTAAGCATCCCTTTTTTTCTTCAACGAAAAAATTTTGGGACGCGTATATGTTAATGGTTCATCTATCATGGTATCAGAGTCAGGTTGACCAAGAGGTCACGGGTTCAAATCCTGGTAGCCTCCAATAACTCACGAAGTGGAAATTCAGCACATGGTATGAGGGGACCTGTGCAGTGTGCACTAACCACTCTTCGAGGCCAATGGGCACTCGAGTGAGGGGGCGTAATAGGAATAAGTATAATAGTTGGGCCTCAACCATCACCTTAAGATTTTGGTTGAGATGGTTCATCTAACAGCATGTTGCAAGAAAAAATACAACCTTTATGCCGAAGGTCTAATAGAAAAATCAAATAATTCAATTTTGATTCGAGAATATGTTACATCACAAGAGCTGAGCGAGGACTTTTGGTGGAAGGAATACCTGAATTGTAAGAGAATCAAGTAGATGAGCCAACCCACAGTCCGAGATTAAAGGCTTAAGCTTATCATCAAGAAGGATATTGATGGATTTGAAGTTCTTATGTACAATGGCAGGCTGAGAGGTCTCATGCAAATACCTTCCGAAACAAAGTGAAGAACAAAGTTAACACCTTTGCATAGACAAGTAGCTATAGATAACGCGAAACCTTTAGCTTAATGGTTTAGATTTGCTAAAGATTCAACGTGATTGTAAGAGAGACTTACTCGAGGGCTTTAGCAGCTCCAAGGGCTATTCTAACACGTGCAGTCCACGAGAGTTTTTTATGGATCTCATCATCGAGATGCAATGCATCATATAGAGTCGAGTTGTTGCAGTATGCATAGACAATTAATTTCTGCTCATATTCAGAACAGTATCCAATAAGCTTAACGATATTTTCATGTTGTATTTTAGAGATGAGAGAAACCATCTGAGCGAAATCATCTTCGCTTTGCTGTCTCGAAGCAGCATTATTGAGCTTCTTCACTGCCACAACCTGCAAAGATAGATTAAGGACAGAGTAGTTAGCTATCTGTCCGTCATAATGAAAGGCTGGTTGAAACTCGAGAATTTTTACCTTTCCATCAGGAAGGTCAGCCCTATAAACACTGCCTAGCGTGCCATCCCCTATAAGATTATCTTGGGAAAAGCTATTAGTATATTGTTGAAGTGAAGCAACGGTGAATGACTTCACAGAACTCGGAAATGATGATGTTTGTGTCATAGCTGGAACTGTTGGCGCCAATGGTATCAAAGTAATGTTTTCATTGGAGTAATGACGAGGAGGTGGCACAGGCTGGATTGACACAGAACTGTTATTGATTCCTGTCATGTCTATGGAATGAGTGTCCTTAGTCACAGCAACCGGAGCAATTTGTTTTACATCAGTCCCCCTTTTCTGCTCCGCGTTGCTAATATTAGCGGTTTTTGTAGACGTCTCTTGAGATGCTGAACAAAAAATTATATACAAAATAATATCATGTCAGACAGGTTTCTATTTTCAATGGAGCGAAAGACTTGTTATCATTCAGTGCAATTTTCAACCCAATTTTTATTCAGTGATTCGGAGAAAGCCTCCCTATGTTGTTCCCACGGGGTTAAGGTTGCATACATCTGAACCCCCTTACGCCATCACAGTCAGGAGTCGTTGAGGTATTGTCGTGATGTTTTTACAGTCATGTCAAAAAAAGGCTACGAAATGAGAAACAGGTAATTAAACAAAATTTTACTATCATGTAAGTCTCACCTATAATGCCTTGATTCTGTGTTTGAGGTAACGGATCACCGTGTTTTGGCTTCCTTCCTGTCTCTTCATATGAATTTTTTACATCCCCCTGAGTTACATTGTTAACTGCTTTTCTTCTTTTGCACCATCTTACAATACCAAACCACAATCCCAACACAGCAAGAAGAAGTATAAAGACCGCCAGCGCAGCAACTATTACCGTCTTTTTGGATTTTACTTTATCTGAGGACTTTGAAGGGCTTGATATATCTGAAGCCGAAGGCGCGTTTCTAGGCTGCTTAGATGGCATATCTCCGGGTAGAGATGCCTCTGGTGCTCCTGCTGGGGATGCAGATGGAGGTGATGGAAGAACGCTGGTATTGAACGGATTTCCAGAGCCTCTGAGATATCAACAAGCATTGCTATTACACATGAACTTACATATGACTGTAATTCTGTAAGTCTGTAAACATGCACGGCCGCGCCCTTCCTACATGCGTTAATAACACGGATTTTTTTGGAAAACCCATATTTTAAATTGCGTGAAGAATTGTATCAAATGACATTACATCACGATAAGAAGAGCATTGAATTTAGTGAGATTATTTTATCGGATCATAAACAGAAATGAAGAACATTGAGTTTTTGCTTCATTTGATGCTCCTATTAATTAATTATCAGTTGCTTTAGAGGTCGCACCTGAAATCGGGAAGGGAGAGCAATTTAGGAGGTATAGGTCCTGAGAATTGGTTGTTCATAACATTTCTGCACAGAAGACGGCAATTATAATTTGATTCACCGGACTTTGAATTAAATAGGGCGACATTCTCAACATCTTACAGGTTTATCAGAGGAAGGTTTTGTAAGACATCAAGTACTCCTGTAAGTTTATTATCCTGCAGAAGCCTGCAATCGAAGACCTAGATAAGTCCTCAAGACAGAAGGAAACTGGAATGCGGAAACTAGGTGCAACCGTGCAAGACCAACACTCACAGTGTTCCTAGAGAAGATAAATTCCCCATCGATGGTGGCAAAGGACCGCTTAAGTTGTTTCCTGAGAGATCCCTGAACCAATGGAAAGACGTGATAAGCAATAGCGCAAAAGAACAATACAACATAAATATTGAAGGAAGCTTGTCCGTATAAGACGGTTCCTTACAAATTTATCAGTCCACTGACTTGTTGAAAGCTATCAGGTATCTGTCCTGTTAAATTATTCTTGTTTAAGGACCTGAGAATGTAGCAGCCAGATTTAGAGAAGTTCAGTAAACTAATTTCCTCATCATCGCCTTCGACAAAAGTAGGGATTTTCTAAGATAAAACCAAGTCTTTTTTAATATCATGGCTTTCAATACTAGCATGTACCCTCGATTTTAGTACATAAAACTATTCATGAAGTTTCGAGGTATAATAAACAAATTTAACAAAAAGGGGCATATTATAGAAACTGAAGAAAAAAGTGCCAACGAAAAATTCAGTGAAGCTTACAGGTCTGTCAACTGGGTCAAAGCAGACAAGTCGGGAATGCTTCCAGTAAACTGGTTGGCAGATAGGAAGCTAGAACAAAGGATAACGATAATAACGTCAAAGACTTAGTAAGCACTATGAAGATAAAGCTCGGGTATCATAAAAGTGTTGCATTGCAAACATAACAACCAGAAGGAAAGATGTACATACAAACTTCTCATTGTCGGAGGCAGATTTGCTGGGATGGTACCTCCAATATGATTGCCGCTGAGGTCTCTGATTTATGAAATTAGCTTGACATTAGTAACTGTCAACTCAATATTCATTTAGACTTCTCGAGTAATTAATATGCTGATGCCCAAGGAAATAGAACTCACATTGATATGATTGAGGTAAAAGAATTCAAAGTAGTGCCTAATTGTCCTCCCAAATTGGCAGTAGTTAACGATCTGTATCAATCAACCGAACTCAGATACATTCTAGAGTTGAGTACTTACAAGTTACACCTATGTTACATCTTTATATCTATTTTTAATAAATAATAACTAGACTTACATTCCAGTAATATTTGTGTTGACACAAAGTACGCCTTGCCAACCTTCCGTACATGGGTCTCCTCCCAATGGAACCCACCCAGGGAGCGGAGGACTTCCAAGTGCAGCATATAAATTATTTATAGCCGATACTGTGGCACCAAAAATCCCAAAGTTAAAGAAACAACAGCATTGTAAGCTCCTAAGCACTACAAATTAACAGATGTATGGAGACTTATTGCCCTTAACTAGTAAAAACCATCGACAACAAGACAATAACCAGGCTAAAATCCCACCAATGGAGGGTCGCAAACGGTCAAGATGAATGCCTAACCAGTTTGACAAGCGAAAGAACAATAACAACATTGCATAACCATGTGCAAATTAACAAATGTAGCTTGTTTCACCTCCAATATTCCCAGAGTTAAACAAACAGCAACACTGATAATCCTAAGCACTACAAGTCTACAAATCACCAAATATATACAGACTTAAGGTCGAAACAAATGCGATGCTAAATGATACGGAGTAGTTCCAAAAATGAAAGAAAAACAACATTGGACAAACAAGTGAAGATTAACACATGTATCATGTATGTAGTCTTATCCCTAACTAGCTAGTCATAAAAATTACTCAAGTAGGCACCGATAGAGTGTCTCAGAAGGTCTATATGCAGTGGCAGCACAAGGGAGCTAGCAGTCACCACCAGCGCAACGGAAAAACTAAAGAAATTGATACTTTTTTCCTAGTTTACCTTATTTCATAACCAGTTCACCTTCCTAACTTCAAATTATGGCTCCGTCACTAATAATATGTACATAGGTTTACCAATAACAAGGACCATACATTTTTTTGGAGCATGAGGGCACTTTTAAGTTCTAATACTGACGGAATTCAAACCGAGATCATGTTTACCAATAACAAGTATGAAAAAGATTTCCAAAGACTTGCTTTTTTTTTTGGTCTAAACCATCCGGTAATGCGAACCACATTGGGCCGACTAATCCGGATTTCGGGGCGTGTCCAAGGATTACGGTATTTAAACCCCTCCCAATCGCAGTTGTGGGGGATCGATCCGCAGACCTCCCTACCAAGCGCAGCCCCATGCTACCACTGCGCCAACCAACGATTGGTCTAAAGACTTGCTTAACAACCAATAACACCATATTTATGAAAAACAAGGAAAAAAAGCAGAGATTTACCATCACTGGGGTCTGTTTCTCCGGAACAATACGACATTGTTATCGACATTATTATCACCATCATCAACCAAAATGTCCATTTTTTATGAACCTTCAAATTCAAAGACTCCATTTTTTACCTTCTCTTTTTCTATCCTAAGTTTTGCTCATACCACTGCAATGAACTCCACACAAACATATCAATCAGTGAAGAAATAATTTAAAGAAACAAAAAACAGCAATAAAAAAACACAAAATTGCATTGTATCTGACATTGAACATTCAATAAAGTAGAATAGTAAAGCAAAAAGCCAAAAAGTAAGCAGAACCCAGAAACATATTCATGTTGAATCAACATAAAGTTAATAAAAAAGTAAAACTTGGTAAAATCAAATAATAACATGAAATCACAATCAAGTTCAAATCTTTCACAAATTACAGAATGACTGTTCATTCACAGTAATAAACGAGTGCTTAACCAAATTTTAAAAGACCGTCTCACACTGTAAGACGATGTTACACCAATAATTATAGTAAAGCTTTAGTCTTGGGAAAGTTGCAAAAGAATGAACAAAAAATAATCAAATTTTAATTACAATCAAGTTCAAATCTTTCACAAATTATAGAATGACTGTTCATTCACGCTTCACAGTAATAAACGAGTGTTTAACCAATAAAAATACCGTCTGTAAGTGATATGTAACAAGACGGTCTTACACGATAATTATTGGGAAGTTTTGGACAAGGGAAACTTACAGAGAAATTAGAAGCATGCACAAGTTATGAAGACTGAAGAGCAAGTAAATGAATAAGTGTAGAAGAAACTTAAGAGAATTTCTCAAAGTTGTTCCCAAAATTCTTGAGAATTTAGTAACAACTTAACAAGGCACAGATCAAAAGGTGTAAATTAAAGAAAATGGGCCAAAAAATATGTCAGAAAAACTCTGAAATAACCCAAAAAAGTTGGGATTGTATACGCTCTTCTTGAGAATTGAGACTTAAGAATGCTTTGTTTCTTTTGTTTTTTGTTCCCCAAAACACTTTCCACTTCTATTTGTCTCTCTGTTTAGAAGGGTCTACAAATTACAAACGGCTAACTTCATTATTGTACTATTTGGTACTGTACTAATTTGATTAGGACGGGTTTAATCTTTGAACGATCTAATGGTCGAAATTTTAAGTAATGAACGATGAGGCGGAGATAAAATAATACTCTGTATATTATTAGATCAATTTATTAGACGAAATTGACCAAAAAAAAAATGTTAATTTGGTTTTATCGTTTAGGATATAGTATAAGGAGGGTGTTCAAATTCTACTCCGAATCTCACATGGTTTTATCGTTTAGGATATAGTATAAGGAGGGTGTTCATGAACTATTGAAGATGACATAGGATAATACACAATTCTCGTTTAACCGAGAAATATCCATCTTAAATAATAAAACGGGTTAAATAGATAGATGGATGAGAAAAAAAAAAAAAAAAACATAATGTATAGGAATTAACAAACTCTTATCTCATCTTTCTCTATATGGGGGATATTTGACCCGTTTTATAATCAACTACTTAAAACGAATATAGCATGCAAACTACGTACATCAGATAAGCTACCCTAGGCAGGAGACTAACCAAGGATAATATGAGTACAAACTATACATGAGTAACATGAGACATGACTATGCATGGTGATTGGTGGGTGGTCTTGTTATAAAAGCAAAAGAAACCTTAAATTACGGTAGCGTTATCTTGTAGTTTTGGGTCTTCAATCTTCATTCTTCAAGTGATAATAATAACTTGTCCTGGATACTTTATGACCTGTAGGCCTGTAGTTAACAAATGGGGTGTTTCAAATAATTGCGCTTTTGCATGGCTTTAAATAGGGTAGAGCAAAAAATCCGATTATTCAAATTGATCTGATATTCGATCCGAATCTGATCCGAATGTTTGGATATCTGATCCGAAAGCTAAGTTTGGTTTGGATATCTGATCCGAAATCTTTGGTTTTGGTTTGGATATGGATATTAGAATTAAAACATTTGCATATCCGATCCGATCCGAAACTATAATTTTCTAGTATAATTTCGAGAAAATAAGATTTTATTTGATACAACAACTTAATTAATGTTTAAAATATTAGAGAAATATTTAGGTGGTACTTAAATTTTATGTCGAGAACATTGGAATAAGAATACTAAAGAAAATCATCATGTAAGACTATGAATATAATCGTGTTTCAAACTTAATTTTAAAGTAAATTCTAAAGTATGGATATCCGATGGATATCCGTATCCGATCCGATTGTTTTGGATACCCGAACATTGGATATCCGAAACATTTGGTTTGGATATTGGATATCTAACTTCAGGATTTCTAATATGGATATCCGATCCGAACTAGCACTTTGGATCAAATACCCGATCCGTACTCTGCCCTAGCTTTAAATTAGCACAAATTTTCGTTAGAAGACGGGAACTATCCGTCACAAGTTGAAGTTGAAGATGGATAGTGCTCTTTCACAATAAGCAACTAACAAGTGCACTATTTATAGGGTGCGCCCTCCTCCCTCCCCCTCCCCCTCCCACTTGCCTTATTGTGAGGTTGACCTTATCCATCTTTAGCTTATAACGGATAATATCCGTTACCAGCAAAATACGCTTTGTTTAATTAGTTAGTTGCTCTTCCAAAAGTTCATAACTTGATAGCTTAACATGATCAAAATTCCCTACAAGATCTTAGGTAGATTTAGGGTGATAATGAGTGGAGATAGCTCACGATCAACTTGAGATCGGCTCGGTTAAAGCTCGGTCAAAGCTTGGCTCGAGCTCGAGAGTTTAACGAGTCAAGTCGAGCAAGCGTTGGCTCGAAACGAAAAGTTCGTGAGTGACTCGAACTTGTGTGATAAGATAAGATATATTGCTTATAATTTGTTAAAAAAAAAAAAAAAATTATCATGATCATATATTTGTATCACACATATCAAATGTCTCACTCATTTGCCAAATATTTTTACATATAAGTTTTGAGTCTTGTTATTGAAAATATCGGGAAAAAAAAAATCAAAAAATTTACAATTATATATAGTCTCGATTTGAACTCGCGTTAAAGCTCGCAAGCTTGATAATGAGCTTTTTTTTTTTCAAGCTCGAGCTCGAGTTTTGGTTCTTGAGCACAAGCCGAGTAAGGCCAAGCTTGGGCTCAGCTCAGCTCGGCTCGTTAACATCCTAGCTAGATTACATTACTTAATTAATTACAAGTTTATCTCTTGCCCAAAAACTAACGCACGATCAAAGTGGTCACTATTTATTATAAAATGGTCACTATTTATCATAAAATAGTCTTTTTTTTTTTCAAAAAGACACGACCACGTGAGAATTTGTAAATATAATAAGCATTGTCTTAAGTGTAAAATGAATTGAAAAAACAATTTATCTTTTGTACTAATAAATGATTTTACCAATCGGGTATATGAGACCACTTCACATCTACAACAACCGTCTTGAATAAGTATTTGTATTTTACGGGTATATTAAAATACATTTAGCAACGAAATATCCCTACAAAATAAATGTAACCTTTATTATTTTTCGAGGAACTAAACACTATCCGCTACATCTAGAGTAAAGTATTAACTTAACGACCTAATTAAGATCTCTACTTTAAAAATAATATTGTTCATTATCATATACTTGTATGTGAGTATGATGTTCAAAGCATAAATTTCGAGTTTACGTTACGAAAATCTTTTATCTTCTTCCCAACTGCAAATTCGAACTTCGCCATTAATTAGATATAATTTGGTATTTTATTTGTATTAGATTATCAATTTGTATATATTATTGTTTTTGTAATATTGTAATATCCGGCCTTTGTGAGACACGTACTTAGACCTTGGGAGTCGTAAGAAGAGGTTTAGACCGATAAGAGAGCACTCAGAAGGGAAGGATAGCCTTACACTAGACCTGAGCCTAGACCGAATGGTGTTGCAGCGGATCGAGTGGGTCTACTCGGTCGACCGAGTGAGTCCACTCGGCCGAGTGGAGTGCTATTCGGCCGAGTGAGTCCATTTCTCCCCTAACCCTAAAATCATTTTCACCTTCCTCCTTATCCCCCCTAATTCCCCCCCCCCCCCCCCCCCCTCTCTAAAACCCTCACAAACACCTTCAACTTGGGATTCAGGCTTGGATTAGAAGATCTACCACCTTCCTCTTCATCTCCTTCACCTAGTAAGTAAAGATCTCTCATTTTCTACTCTTTAAACCCTAACTTTTGGGGAAATTCGTCATGGGTAATTAATTAGTGTTTAGTAGGTGTATTTGGAGTAATTAAGAGGTGATAATAAGGCGCTTTGTAGTGTATATTAGTATATAGGATGTATTGTGATAGTTATCATGTGATTTGTATAGGATAAGACGGTTTCGTTCCGTATTCGAGTAGCTTGAGGAGATTGCTAAAAGTTAGGCTAATCCTACTCGGGTTCAATGATGTGAAGTTATTTATATTGATGTTGTAGTTAGTCTTGCATAATTAGGACAATTGCATTATAACATGTTTAGTGGTAATCACATCATTAAGAGGATGATTATAATATGTTGGTTGTGGTTCATGTATTGGTCGTCATCACATATGTTGGAGGAATTGTTGTTAGTTGTTGTTGTTGTATTGTTGTTGTTGTTTTGGAGACGTAAGACGGTTGATGACCGTCTTACGCTTGGGTCGCCTCTTGGAGCTTCCCACTGCAAGAGGGATGTGCATATTGATGGCTAGAGTTTGGAGGGACGCGTGTGGTTGAGACACGACGTCTGGCAGGTGTTCCGGTTGGCTTCCGAACCCGGTACGTCTGGGCGTGACCCGGTACTTGTTTGTGGTTATCAGTACGTCTGGGCGTGTCCCTGTACTAGTGTGATTGTCGGTATGCCTTGGTGTGTCCCGGTACCATGGTGGTGGTCTTTTAGTACTATGTCATTCACATTGGTAGTCATATTGCATGTTCATACTTTAGTTGTGTTGTCTTTTATTTGTCCATTGAAACTGACGTTTGTTGTGTCCGTGTGTTTGTCACCTGTCTCTTTTTGGGTGGCCTGTGTTGATCCATATGATGTTCTTTGGTCATATGGGGAGCAGGTTAGGTACAGGTTGTTGGATAGTACGCGGGAGACGGGACGAGCTTGATGAGTCACGAGATGAGTATCACTATTTAGATGAGTATAGTAGCCATGAGTTGTAATTTATTCATTAGTTATGATTTGTAATCACTAAACTTGTCCTTTATAATAAATGTTTCTTTATCGTATCTCCGATTTGCTGCCTCGGGAAACCGAGAAGGTAACATCTCCCAATTACCTTGGCCGGGTAAGAAGGGGGTGTTACAAATATTTTTATGTTCCTATTGATAATAATAACAAAGACTTTGTAGAGACGGTTTCTCAATAACTTATTAAAAGTGTAGTTGAAACCTTAAAAGGTATCTGAAACCTAAAAAGGTAGCTGAAAATGATCAGCTGATAAGGTAATTGATTTTTTTATTAAAAGTGTTTGGAAATTAGCTGAAAGGTAACTGATATGTGATCAAATGACGTAAAAGGGCATGGCTATTATTGTTATCGTTTATGCTTTTGCTATTATTCTTGTGTTACTATCATTGACGTTGTTAGTAATAAAGTCATAATGTAGTTTTTTCAATATATTTGCGCAAGTTTTTAACATGTTTCAAAGAGTGGAAACAATCATTAATATATCACGATTAGGTAAAAGAAAAAAAAATCAAACAATATATCATCGGAAAATGTATTCTATGGATACAAAATTAGTTCTCTATTAAACTTATACACACACAAAAAAATCGTTTTTTTCCTGTTAAGTGTATTGAAGAAATTTGTTTAACGGCTTTTTGTGTTATTTGAGAGAAGTATTGAATGAGGTGTCAATTGACAACATTAAAAAAAACAAGGGTAAAATAGGTAGACAAAAAAGAATCAGGTACCTGATTTTCCAAATATTACATGAGATAGCATTTCATTTCTCCTTTTTTGGTCAAAAAAGGTAGTTTCAAAGAACTTAATTTTCTTAGGAACATACAATTCATGAGAATTAAGTTCCCTCATCCAATTCAAGTGAATTTCGGAAAGGTGTTTGGTTGCTCATGTAGGAATAAAATTCCACAGAAACTTCCAATGACCACGAGGGGAGTAGGTAAGCAACTTCCCACATCATGTAGGCATTGGAAGTTCGTGGGAAATTTTAATTCCTACATTTTCTAAAATTTATGGCAACCAAACAACTCATGTTTTTCAAAATCATGGGATTTTCCAATGCCTGTGTTTTCTAAGTGGCAACCAAACGACCCCTAAAATAAATAAGGTACCTTATTTTTTTGACAAAAAAGCTACTTGAGGCAAATCAGGTACCTAAAGTGTACTGCCAAACAGAGGCCGAGTGACCACTTCTTCGTACTCTTTTATACAGTATTCGTAACCGTTTTATTCTTAATTGTATTTGTATATCAATCTGGTTTTTCATTTAAGTACATATTTTCTTAACAATCGTACCAAATTTATCATAAATTATTATAACCATTTTTATTACAATACATTATACATTAGGTATAGCTTGTACTTATTATATTATTTTTGTACCATTTTTATCTCAAATTATAATATATCTCTCAATAAACTTATTAAACCGTCTCTTAAATAACTTATTGGATGATAGTAGAGATATTCTCTTGCCGACTATGGAGCAACATTTTATGCTCTATCTGCACAATTCTTATTTGTGACCGACAAAATCCGTCACAAACTTGTAACGTGAGACAAAAGTGCAAGCGGGAGGGCAAGTGAAAGAGAGTTGCGAGAGGTCACAAGTTTGCATTGTGACCGTCACAAGCAAAATGAGTTGGGTAATCGTCACAAGCAAATTAAGCTGTGTAATTAGAGTCTTAGAAAGTGTATTATTTCACAGAACTAAAAAATAAAAAATAAAAAGGAAAATTTTCATTAAGAATCCCACGTTTGGCATGTCGTGAATTCGTGATGTCGACCATAAATTATCCAAGGTTTTTTCAAAACAATTCCACGTTTGGCATGTCGTGAATTCGTGATGTCGACCATAAAAAGAAAAAGAAAAAGGGGAGATAATGAGACGAGACAACTCGCAGTAACTCGAGCTCGGCTTGGTTAAAGCTCGTCTCGTGTGAGCTTGGCTCGAGAGCTTAACGAGTCAAGCCGAGTTAACGCAGGCTCGGCTTGAAAAGCTCGCGATCAGCTCGAACTTGTGTAATTAGATAATATATTGCTCATATTTAAAAAAAAAAATTGTCGTGATTATATATTTATATCACACTTATCAAATGTCTCATTTAATTTCCAAATATTCGTATATATAACCTTCGAGCCCTATTACTGAAAATATCGAAAGAGAAAAAAAAAACGAAAATTCAACAATTATATATATGCTAGATTTGGCTTTAGCTCGCGTTAAAACTCACAAGCTTAATAATGAGCACAATTTTTTAAAATTCGGATAAACTCAAGCTCGATTTCTTTTTTTACGAGTACAAGCCGAGCAATGTCAAACTCGGGCTTGACTCTGCTCGTTATTACCCTTATAAATAAGAAGAAAAAGATACACAAATGTGCATGCTATTTCGGATCTTGGTGAGCCTATGTGACACATTTTATAGTTTATCTTCAAACTTGTACAGTAATTTACGAGTAGTTTTTTAATGTTTTTTTTTTTTTTGGTAATAATGAATTTTAGATAGCCATCACTTAGCTTGTCATTTTCATCATTTGAGAAAGTCGTGTATAAGTAATAATAATGCTTCTTACTTTATGTATGCAACTAGTTATTATCACTAAAAAAGCCACCCGACTTCTTACCAAATACTTGATCTCTAAGTAAAATGGATGATTATAACGTTTAAGAAATAATTCACAACTAACTCGATTAGCAATTTCATCAAGAAATTGTCATTAGGGAGGTGAATTATTGCGGTTTTAATTGAACCTTGTTGTATTAAGTACGTGTATAAGCTTGATTCGCACTTATTGAAAGAGAGTCTCTGTTTGACATGATACGAATATGCGATTTAAACCCTTACTATACATTAATCGACAGTAGTAGGACTGATTCATTGATTTATTAGGAGTAAGGATCCTCTCCATTTATCAAAAAGAAATGGAGGTCCATTACTTCTCAATGGTCCAGATTAATTCTTGGCTCGATCGGATGGTTGTAGATTTATTTGAGAAAGAAAAGGTAAATGGGTGGAGTGGAATATATAATAGAATAATCCTTGTGAGGAAAAATGGACCAAAATATAATGGAGAGAATCCTTGTCCATTTATTAGGCATTCAGTTTCATCATAATTTTTCGACCAAAGTCATCTCCACATCGACCACATGTAGACCTGTACTCGGGCCGGGCTGGCCAGGGAGCGGACCGGGCTCTCCTGATAAGACCCGGGCCAGGCCAGGGGGAGGGGCGGGCTTGGCCGGGCCCGGGCCGGGCTGGGATATGCTTGACCTGGGCTAGGACACGAGGCGGGCTGGCGGGCCTTACCATTTTATTTTTTTTATTTTTGCTAAAGTGGAGGGCCATGGATGGGCCGGGCTGGAATTTCAAGACCCAGGCCAGGCCAGGGTTAACGCCGGGCTAAGGCTGGGCCGGGCCGGGTCAGCCTGTGCTGATGGCTAGCTCTAACCACATGTAGTCTAATGGAAGAGAGTCAATGGAAGAGAGTCAATGCAAGAGAGTAGAAGGCCGTGGTCATCACATAGTCTGTTGGGTTTGTGCCTTGATTCTGTTAGGCGCCGCTTCGAACGACTATGCGGGGTATGTTTTGGACCTTTATTAGGTCATTCTGTATTAGGTCTTTGAGAGTACTTCCTCCATTCAACTCGACTCTACCACTTTGCTTTTTCACGTTCGCCAACGCGTGTTTTACGCGGTAAATATCGTTAGCTACGTATTTGCAAAAATTATAAAAGTTAAAATATTTTTAATGTACTCGTAAAGACGAATCAAACAAGATCCCACATGAATATATTTTCACTTATATATTGAGAGGAAATCGAGATTGAATGTGTATTTGTGAATAGTGTAAAAAATAGAAATAGGTAGAGTGGAGTTGAATGGAGGAAGTATTATATAAACTCTCTAAGCCTCTACCTAGCAGTTATGCTTATCATACCGACAGACTCTGTAATTTGAAAACTCCTCACATATCAATAAAACTCTTTCTGTTCTGCCCTATGGACGTAGCTAACACACCGTTAGTGAACCACGTAAATCTGTGCGTTTGTCTCTTTATTGTTCTTTATTTGTTTTTTCTTGCTTCCGTTATAACATAGTCCACTGTCCACTGTCCACCAAAGTTGGTTGGTGTAAGTTATAAGGCTCTCATCTTAAATAAGTGATAAGAAGTTCAATTTTTGCCTTTTGTAAATGAAAAAAGTCAAATTCGAGAGCTGTCTACCCATTAAATTACCTTCCATATCCCAAAGAAAATTGTCCCAACTGTCGATAGAAGATACTCCTGATCAACACCAAAAAAAAACCATAGTCCACTGTCCAACATGAACTATGATTTCATAGAATTTTGGTTGGACATAGGCCAAACCAAATTTTGGGCCAAGATTCGTAGGTCCATGCCCAAGGGGAAAAAAGATTACGCATCTGATGTATTACCTCAGACCTTGTAATTTTTGAGCATATACACATTTTTTCTGAGCATATTATCATTTATAAATATAGTTTTTGAGCAATATTATATTTTTTTTAGTGTAATGTTTTAGTAAATGTGCTCAAAAACTTTATCTTAAAGCAAAACTCAAAAACTTTAAAATAAAACTCAGAAAATAAACAATAAGAGGTACTACCTCAGATGTATAGTCTACGAACTGATGCCCAAGAGATGTCCGTTCAGTCACGCTAGTTTCCTTGCCTTCTTTATGTATTTGAGTAAGTCTTTTGTAAAATAGTTTTACAATATGACATTGTAAAATCGCTATAGTAAAACATCACTAATTGTTTAATAGGACGGTCTTTTAGTATAAGACCAGTCCATTAATAAACAAGCCCAATAGTTAAATAAGCAAAAAATAAAAAAAAACACCACAGTACCAAAAAAAAATAGAGAAACCCAACTGGCAACTCCATCCCATGACCTTCATCGCACCTATTCATCTCTCTTAGCCATTGATGTCTCTTATAAATGGCAACCTCTACTCCAATTTCATAAATATTTATCATTCATATCAAAATTTTATCAAACGCCCATGATCTTGTAAATAAAACACTTGGTTTTTAATCTGAAATTGGTAGTCATTAATGTAAAAACTAACCTTATTGTAAATAATAAGCAATATTCTAAACATGAAGTTTTCAAGATAAGATTGTGAATTTGAAGCTAAATTTATTAGAAGTTTAACTCTGCATATGAGTAAGTTAAAATTGAGAGTTAACTATGTAAAGATTTTAGGATCCAAGATTTTGTGTTAAACCCATAATTTTCAACTTAAAATTCAAAATTTTCAATCTAAAAAAACAAGTATTTAACTTAAAAAAACAATTAGTCAAAATCTAAAAACATGAGTATTTAACTTAAAATTGAAAGTTTTTAATTTAAAATTGAAGGTATTGACTTTTAGTTTCAAACCTGAGATTTACAAAATCAAGTTCCACATCTAGGTAGTTGGCATAGACACCATTCTTCAACTTTAGTCTTAAAAAATGGAGGAATGAGAGAAAGGTCGAAAAATAATGATGAAACAACAATTGTGAACGTGGAGGAGCAAATTATAGAGGAGGTAGAGTAGGCGGCCATGGTCAGAACGCGGGCTGTAGATGTGGTGGACGAGTTGGTGACTTGGCGGCATATGGATGTGGGTTGTAGTTGACAGTTGTGGGAGACTGACGGAGAGTATATGTATAACAGTAAGTGTATAGAGGAAACGAGGGGTTTTCATTTTTTTCCCTCTTATTTTGTGTTCTATTGGGCCATTCTCTTCTATTGGACTCGTCCTATGATATAGGACGGTCCTAGGGGTGTTAATGAGACGAGACAGCTCGCGAGTTACTCGAGATCGGCTCGGTCAAAGCTCGGTCAAAGCTCGGCTCGTGTGAGCTCGGCTCGGGCTCGGGCTCGGCTCGAAAGCTTAACGAGTCAAGCCGAGCAAAGGCTGACTCGACTCGAAAAGCTCGCGAGCGGCTCGAACTTGTGTGATTACCTAAGATATTACTCATATTTTATAAAAATATTTTATCATGATTATATTTTTGTATCACACATATCAAATGTCTCGCTGATTTGCCAAATCTTTTCACATATAACCTTCGAGCCTTGTTATTGAAAATATCGAAAGGAAAAAAAATAAAAAAATAGACAATTTTATATAGGCTCGATTTGGGCTCGAGTTTGGCTCGAGCTCGGTTAATAGCTCGCAAGCTTTATAACGAGCGCATTTTTATCAAGCTCGGGTAAGCTCGAGATCGGCTCGAGCTCGAGTTTTGGTACTTGAGCACAAGCCGAGCAAGGCCAAGCTCGGGCTTGGCTCGGCTCGTTAGCACCCCTAGACGGTCCTATAGGAGAGTTGCTGGTAAAACATATTACTCCGTATTGGACTAATGGGAGAAAGTTATTGTCATTAGAATTATTTAAGTGTACTTAAATGAATCATATGTCTTGTTTTCATGGATAACAACAATGTGAATTCAGCTGAATTTATAGCATTTTAGACATCATGTATATATATTGATAAGAGACTATATAAAACGTGCTTAATTTATCAAGTTCTAATTCTTGAAAAAAAAATGTAATGTAAAAATATTAAATAAAGCAAATTATTTTCATAAATTTTTAAACTTACTCTAGATGTCTCTTATATCCGTTTTAAGAATAAAACAGGTCAACTAATACATCACTTATGTGTGGATGAGACAGATTTTGTTTTTCCTTATGTATTTTGCCTTTGTCTTATTCATCTCATATGAGCATACTTAACCTGTCTTAAACTCACAACAGATAAATGAGAATTTGTGTTACGGTCAATGAAATCAACCTGTATTATTGAGTTTTCGCCTAGGTAACACACTAACGCCAAAACGGACACGGATATGAACACGACACGAACATGTGACACAACATCTCACGAAATTTATAACACGAGACATATAATTTAATTTAATAAAATATATTTATAGTTATAATTAACGTACCTTTTTATTTTTGTAAATATATTTGATATTAAATTTAAATAATTGATGGTAAATTTAACTTTGACTATAGCTTAATCTCATTCCCCAGTCCCACATAAACCCGTCTTCTAATAAATATGTTTCAGTTTTTCGACACCTCATCCCTCATTAATAAGTATCTGACCCATTTATTAGTCGTGTCCGACGAGCGTTATATCGGACACGGGACGACTCGTTAGAAAGAGTGTCCGTACTACCTCACATAAGAAAATCCTTTTTTTTTTTTTTTTTTTTTTTATCCAAGAAAAGATTCTTAAAAAAAACATAAAAAAGTTTGTTGAAGATAATAGGGAGTTTGTTCAAACTCCCCAGCCCGCACCACCCAATAGAAATGCATACACCACGACTAACCCCTCTCCTCCGCCACCTCAACAACCACCATCACCGCACCACCACCGCAACAACCACCACAACACTCTCTCTCCTACACCACTACCGCCATGAATCAACCACCACAACATCGCCCCCTCCGCCGCCACCATCACCACAAACCCTAGAATCTCTCCGCCGCCGCCTCGCTGCCGATGCTCCAACCCTAACCGACTTCATCCGCGGTGGCGATTCACCGTACTCCGTCGAAGTCGGTACGAAGAAGAATCCATTACCGAAACCTAAGTGGATGAAGGAAGCGATTCCTGGAGGAGAGAAGTATACGAAGATTAAGAAGAAACTTAGGGATTTGAAATTACATACTGTTTGTGAAGAAGCGAAATGTCCGAATTTAGGTGAGTGTTGGTCTGGTGGTGAAACTGGTACTGCTACTGCTACGATTATGATTCTCGGTGATACTTGTACTCGCGGTTGTAGGTATGATCTTATGATTTGCTGAATTTTGATTTTTGATTGTTTGAGATTCGGATTTTTACTTGCATTTTTGTTAAGATCGATTCGTAGTCTAAATTTGAGAGTTTGACTTTTGATTTGTGCTAAATTATGATTTTTGATGCGGAATAGTAAGAATATGGTGATTTGAATCAAGAGAATTGGACATGGAGATTTTCTGCTGAAGTTTTGAGCTATTTTAGTTGATTTTACGTATACTCAGTGACATTGTTTACTGTTTGTGAGGAGGCAGAGTGGCTGAATTTAGTCGGAGTGCTGGTCAGGTAGTGAAAGTGGTAATGATACATTATGATTATTGGTGATACTTGCACTCGCGGTTGTAGGTATGATCGAATTTTTATTTGCGATTTTGTTTTAGGCTGTAGAAGTTTACTGAGCTGGATTTGTAAGGATTATTGGCGTGAATATGAGTGCTTGAGGTTTAATTTGTGTAGAATTATGATTTATGACGTGAATTTGAGTATTTGAGGTTTGATTTGTGTTGAATTATGATTTACGCCGTGAATTTGAGAGTTTGAGCTCTGATTAGTGGTGTGGACTTTGGTGATTTGAGTTAAGAAGATTGTAGAAGATTTTCGGCTGAGGTTTTGAGCTAGTTTATTTGATTTTGGTGAAATTGTATACAGTTTGTAACGAAGCTAAGTGTCCGGATTTAGGCGAGTGTTTGAGGTTCGGATTTTAGTTTGCGTTTTTGTTATGAGCTGGATTTGGAATGATTTGTCGCGAATTTGAGAGTTTAACATGTGATTTGTGTTGCATTCTGATTTATGGTGTGAAATTTAGTGAGTTGAAATTGAGTTGAGAGGATTGATTCAAGGAAAATTTCAGTGGAGATTTGATGGTAATTTACCTGATTCTTGATTCCTCGACGTTACTTGCACTAGTAGGTTGTAGGTATGATCTTGTTGTTAGCTTAGATTGATAGTCTGAGCTGTGATGAAACCTTGGTTGATCTTCCCGAGCAGATTGGATAAATCCGCTACTTATACGTTATAAGCCTATTGGTGCTAAAATTATGAAATTCAGCTTTTACAGGTAGCTCAGATTTTACAGGTAGGTTAACACTGTTAAGTTAAGATCTTCGGAGGCATTGGGTAATTAGTCTCATACTGTGTGTTATTTGGTAACTATCTTAGTCAAGGCTTGATCTATGGGTGCCTTCGGTTGAATAATTGAAGTTCGATTACAACTTTAGCATTTTATGTGGATTTCTTTCAAGGTTGAACTTGATTAGAACCAATTTCCATCACCAATTAAAGCCTTGTCTAATCGAACCTCTGAGTATTTTAATCTTTTAATTTAATGGACAAGCTGAAAGGGCTATACAATCTCATTTTGCTAGTGAATGATTTGCAGCAGGCAATGAGAAAACATGTGTGTTATGTAATGTACAGGCATAGTTTTGCAGCATATAGTATGAAAACTCATTTGGCCTTTATTTGTTTACTGTACTGAGTTGGTTACTGAAGGGCGTCGGTTGTGAAATCTGTATAATCAATTGGTGTGTGTTGCTTGAAGGATTTAGCTTGTAGCAGTAAGTCTGAACTCTGAATATCTGTTACTGCGTTTGATATTGATAGATGAACCACCTTAAGGTGATGGTTGAGGCCCAACTATTATAAATATTCCTATTACGCTCCCTCACTCAAATGCCTGTTGGGCTTGAAGAGTGGTTAGTTGTGCACCGGCTACCGTGTGCTGGGTTTCCACTTCGAGTTTTTGAGGAGTTTTGAGGTTGCCAGGATTTGAACCCGTGACCTTCGGTCACACTGGCTCTGATACCATGATAGATGAACCAACTCAATCAAAACCTTAAGGTGATGGTTGAGGCCCAACTATTATAAATATTCCTATTAGATATATTAAGTTTGAAGCCATTAGTTATCAGTCGGTACATTCTGAAGATATAATTTACTGGTGGCGTGGGAGCTATGCTATGGTAAAGTTGTGATGAGAATGTCTTTCCATTTCACAAAATGGGATAATATGTCATTTTCTGAGAAGTTCAGTAAAATGAGTAACATCTATCATTTGGATTGACTTGGTGTTTTTTTTTTTTTCAAAATTTTAATAATGTTTATCCTGCTTTCCTGAAATGTGTTACTTCTCAGGTTTTGTAATGTCAAGACATCCAGAACTCCTCCCCCACCTGATCCAGACGAGCCTAAGAATGTGGCAGAGGCCATTGCATCATGGGGCCTTGAATATGTGGTGATTACAAGTGTTGACAGGGATGATTTACCTGACCAGGGTAGTGGTCATTTTGCTGAAACTGTGCAGAAATTAAAGATCTTGAAGCCAACTATGCTGATAGAAGCCCTTGGTAATGGGAACTTTTGAGCCGTTATTTTTGAATCGTGCTGTGTAGTTTCACTGATACTGCTATTTGTCAACATGCTGTCTTATTAATTAAACTTAAAGCATACTCCCTCCATTCAACTCCACTTTGCAACTTTGGTTTTTACACGGATATTAAGGAGCGAATTAAAAAAAGTATTAAAAGTACATGGGTAAAGAGAAAGAAGAGGTTAAAAATATTAAAAAAACATGAAGGTGGGGTTTTATGGTGGGTTAGTGTGGGGTATGGGTGACATTTTTTGTAAATAAAGATTTTCAATAAGGATAGAATTGTCATTTTTTTAGCCAAATAAGGAAACCTGTAAAGTGGAGTTGAATGGACGGAAATGGAATACATGTAAAATGGAGTTGAATGGAGGGAGTATGCTACTGTGTGTCCCAAATATACAACTCAAGACTTGAGTATCACGCTTTAACGGCATTTGTGTTCATGTATTATATGATTCCTTATTCCTTGATAATCGTTGTAGAAAAGAGTCAGAGTACCTTTTATTGTCCTCAATTCATGTCTGAAAAATATTAAACACAAGAGTAGTTTAATTGCATTTCTTAATGATGCTAATTATTGTTTAGCTTTGTATAACTCATCTATTACGCTTAATGCTTTTTGTAGTACGAAGTACTACATTATTCACAGCAACCAGCCTGTTTTACATTTGCAGATTTTCTATAATTTTCCTTCTTGATCTCTTTCTTTTCCCCTTGTTCTCATTACTCCTTTAGTCCTATGCTTCTATTGTTCTATAATGTTTTCCTACTTCTGCAGTTCCTGATTTTCGTGGAGACCCTGCTTGTGTCGAGATAGTTTCCGTTTCTGGGCTTGATGTTTTTGCCCACAACATTGAGACAGTTGAAGAGCTTCAGAGTGTAGTTAGAGACCGCCGTGCTAATTTTAAGCAGTCTATTGATGTTTTAAAATTGGCAAAAGAATATGCTCCTGCTGGTACCCTAACAAAGACATCAATCATGTTGGGCTGTGGTGAAACACCTGAGCAAGTGGTGAGCACTATGGAAAAGGTGAGAGCTGCTGGTGTTGATGTAATGACCTTTGGTCAGTATATGAGACCTACAAAGCGCCACATGCCAGTGTCCGAGTACATCACTCCTGAGGCTTTTGAAAACTATAGAGTTCTTGGAATGGAAATGGTATGATCTCGCTCTTCTGAATTTGTTAGCCTCTTGAGATTGAAAAATTGCAGTATGTTTAACTGTTTAAGCAAGATTCACTGTTATTAAGTGCTGTTTAAGATTGTTTTTAGATACTTTGGTATGAAGCTAGGTCCCAAACCAAGTGACTCGTAGTTCCCAGTTTGTGAACGAATAAAATGATCTCAAGCCAGAACCTCAATACTTTTTAGCACCCGAAGGTTCTTGAGTCAGTAGCGGAGGAAGAGCCTGGAAGTCTTTTCGAAGCTTGGTTCGCGGCTTTAGAAAGCTTGTTTTTTACTTTTAGCTGCGAGGTTTTGGACGAGATCTAGAACTACCCTCAACGGCTTGAGCTTTTGAGGAACATAAGCCAACACCCAGCTCTCATGAGCGGGAGAGTTTGTAACCTAGTTTAGGTTTGTTTCGTTTCACCAAATTTTCGGTTTGATTAGACTGGATTGGTTTTGTTTCATCACATTTTTGGTTCTATTGGTTCTAGATTCGGTGGTTCTGGCCGGGTTTCTCCAGTAGGGTGGCCTTTTGCCTGCTCTAACACCTACTGGTTTGAGTGCGTGTGTGGTTGACAATTAAATCACCAAATTTGCAGTGCTGGTATTGAAAGTATTAGCTGTCTGAAAGAATCTGCATTCATTTTCCGAAAAGAACAGAATATCGGGTTGAGTTCGTAACCAAATTTGTTTTAGGTCAATTAATGCCCGGGATCCTTTCTCCCAAGGATGGCAAGGATACTAGTAGATATTTACATTTACGATGTGTACCCCTCTTAAATTGATATATTTCTCATATTATTATTTTTTTTTTGTGAAAGTGTAGCTGTCGAGCTCATTGTCAATTGATTGTCATGCAGGGATTCCGGTATGTGGCTTCTGGTCCCATGGTACGATCATCATACAAAGCAGGTGAATTCTATATCAAGTCAATGATAGATGCAGATCGAGGAACCTCATCCTCTGCTGCTAACAAGGTTTCAAGTGTCTGACATCTGACAGGTTATACTATTAATTGAATATTTATGATTTTGTGATTTCATATCAATTGATTATCCTTTTTTTTTTGTTTCATGTTGATAACCTTAAAACTGTATACAAGAAATAAATCAGCGCATTATTTTTCCTGTATACTCAAGCTGTGAAACAGGTTTTCCCCCCCTTCCCTTCCTTATCTGTTGTCTGTCAAAGTAGACTACATCTTAGTTCTCATCTACTCACCTCCCGTTCCACGCACGTTAGGGCCCTTTTAGATCTTGATGGTAAATGTTGAAGAACTGGAATTGAGAACTATAGTAGAATTTTGCTGTTGTAGATTTGATTATTATTTTGTTTGTAATTTTCCGTCTCCAGTTTGCTGGTCGAAATGATAAATAACCCCTTTTTATCCCGACAGTTTTGCATCCAGTAAACAATCCCTCCACTATTATTTGTTATTTCTAATAAAATTTCATCGGTTTTAACACTTCAATCATAGTTCTGCACCTTAAGAATATTTTACTTGATGAAATGAGTGCAAAATCAAGATATTCCAATACTCCTTTCTTACCTTCATCTTTGGTTCTTGTTTATTATGGGGTCATCCAGAGAGAGTCTTGGTGTTTTCATGACAGCATTATATATATATATAGACGTTTTTTTATGAAGCAGTAGAGATATGTGTCATATGTCATTGTTTACAGGCCAGAAAGTTTGCAAAGTTAACTGTTTAGAGCAAATATTATGTGCACAGGTCTCCTTAAAAATTGAGAGGCGAGATTCACTTTAGGTTGTTGGTAATAACAGCATCATGCTCTCCCTAGTGTATGTCTAACCCGAACCATGAACGGGTTAAGCTCGAGCAGTAATTCTAGCTAGTCTGAGCTTCACTTGGTATCATCTGTGTAGGGAAGATTGATCTGTACTTGTTTACTGTTAGCATGTCATTATACTGCATATTAACTTCTTGTGTGTATGTTTAGCTTAGAGAAGTGGTCCTAACTCAATTTCCGGTCCCGGCTTAAGAATTGGCCATCTTTATCTCTGAAGGGTTCACTTGGATTAAGGGTATTGCTAGGAAAATACGCGGTGCCGGTGATTAAGGATAGTAGTGGAAAGGAGATTAAGATAGGCTAATAACAACCGACACCGTAGACTGTAATCGGCTAATCGTTACCCAACTCTCCTTATGGTGACAAGGTATCCACCCGTCACCCAACCACTTAGTCCTCCCTTCACCGCCATCTTTCTTTCGTTTCAAGTTTCATTACCCTGTAATAACATGTGAATGGAAACTGAAAAGTAAGAAATTTCTATTCAGTGGCTTATTCACCACTGTAAAAATACCCAAGTCTTTTTCACCTTTAGCTCTCCATCAGGCATCTCTATGTGGAATTTTTGATAGCGATATACCTATTACCTACTGATAAAGAGCAATTACACATTTTGAATTTCGTTTCCTGGTAGTAGCTGTTTTGGCCTTAAACTTCTCTTATGTTGTATTAAATACTTAACAATTAGTCTCACTTTAGACCGATATATCCGTCTAAAGTAAAAGACGGGTCAAATATGCTTAAAGGGGTTACATTTTGGGACCCACTATTCAACTTGTTGTTTGTCTTATACTTAAAGTGGGTGAATATTTGGCCCGTCTATAACTATAGACGGATATCTCCCGTCTATAATGAGAATTTGTGAATTCTTAATTAGTTAAATGTATTTTTTACCGAGTTTCAATACCATCCTCTCACTCTCACACTATGTATGTATAATGTATGTATGTATGTGAGAGGATGATACCGAAATTCGGTAACAGTGGATACAGTGATCTGTCCTAGAAAGAAGGGAGAGGAAATCGAAAAGGGAATTGACAAGCCCTAAACGTAATCCTATAAGTAAATTCTCTGTAAACACGCAAAGAATTTGCAGTAGACTGGAGTATAATATAATAAAAACACCATAACGACAAAGTTAAAAGTAGTTTTTCAAATCCACATTTTAGATTTCAGATTTGCATGCCTCATTAGTTTTAAGAAACTTCTTTTTTTTTAGCATCTCGAGCTCTTCCCCATTTTAGACTTTTATGGTTTTATTATTTATTTACTAGACATAAAATACAGGGAGGGTGTAGGCTCACATGCCTGCAACTTTGAGAGGTTTTTTTTTAGGTTTGTTACTTTTTTTTTTTAGACAAACGTGTACTATCTTATACTCCCTCCTATTCACTATATTCTTCCCTATTTCCTTATTCGGATTATTCGAGTTTTCTTCCCTATTTCCTTTTTTGGGTTGATTTGTGTGGTCTAAATTAAATTGCATGTGGGGTAGTGTGTTTTGTGTGGTCCAAATTCACTTTCTTATTTCTTGTGCAAAAAGAAAAGGGGAAGAATATAGTGAATAGGAGGGAGTATAAACTATTAAAAAAGATTACATAGTATTCGATTACCATACAAACATAGGGGAATTAGATACCCCTAAATGACTAAAAAACGGAATTAGCCGGGCTAAAAGTACAAGCGAAACTAACTGAAAATGAAAGACGACATTTCTTAAAAGGTGGATGATAATAGTCCACGAACGGGAGCAAGTCAACCTCCTTTCTTTTAGAACTTTTAGCAGCAACGACTTTTTCGGTGTACCTGCAAAAAAAGGGTAAATTGTCAACAAAGCCCAACGATCTCTTCCTCGAATTCGGACCAGACTTAACCATTCGACCCCGGTGAATGGAATGCTCCACATTGCGACAACACCTCCTGCTGAAGGAGTTTTCCTTGACTGCAACAAACTGAAACTGAACCATGGATAAATTATTATCCAAAGAGGAATCAGACGAAAGCCGTTTTTTCTTAGCAACATGCGAAACAGCCTCCTCATGACCCAACTGATTACTCTCAGGCCCCAAATGCAAGTGTGAATGCTGATGGCGCACTTCAAGTAAAGGATAAGGAATGGGAACTGCTGCTTCCCTTGAAATTGTTTCATGGGGAGTTCTCGTCGAAGTAGAATTTGTAGAGATGAGGGGACGAACCCTCAAGGATGACAAAGATCTTGGATGGAAAAAAAGGATATCCTTCCCGAGTAACAAATTCTCATAATCTTGGGACGACAAACGCAAATTATTTTTAGGATGTTTTTTGTTGGAGAAAGAGTAATTTGCAGAGGGAATACAATCATCCTTAGCTGGCAAAGCGGGAGAAGCCTCATTAAGGTTTTCAGAGTCTAGAATAATGTCTGAACCGGTGGCCGCAAACAAGGAACCAGTCACATTTGGGATTTCGGAATAAAAAATAACGGCGGAACTAGATGTAACTTCAGCTTCAGGAGGAGAAACATGATCTTTAACTTCAGCTTGAGGAGGAGAAACATGAGCTAAACTACAAGACGCTTCATTCAATCCGTGTTGGATTACAGATTTATCAACTACTTCATTAACTAGCATAGGTTTCTTACCTTTCTTGTCTGAGCCCGAAGGGTTAAAACGATAAGCTACCCTTTTCCCATTAACATTTAAAAGTAAAAGGTCGGCCACGGAATGGAGTTCCCGATTAACATCTTTGTTAAGCGGGTCAAAGTTTCACAACATGCTCAAAGTCATCAAGAGCCTTGTTGAGAAAGTTCAGATGCTTAAAAGCAAGGCCCCTACGATAAAGGGCCTTAACATTGCTCGGATCAAAAGATAAGACGAACGTACAGTAACAGCAAACACGATTAAACTGGGAAAGCTTCAACTGACAACCTGCTAAATTAAGGACAAGGGAGAGGCATAGAGAAGTGGCTACGGGCTGGTCATGAATGGGTGGAAGGCCTAGAAAACGTACGAGTTTAAGGGCTTGAGTGTAGTGACGAGCAGCCAATACGAAATTACCTTCCCTGAAAAGTGAGTTCCCCCTGTCTTTCACCAAATGGACATTGGAGATGGATGGTACCCCCAATTCCATAAACAACTTAGCTAGGTTTGTTACTTGTTTTAGGTCTAAGATTAGCTTTAGATACAATACAAATTCTCATTATAGATGGGAGACTAAAGTTATAGACAGGTCAAATATTCACCCACTTTAGGCATAAAAACAAACAACAAGTTGCATGGTGGAGCCCAAAAATTCACCATTTTAAGCATATTTGACCCCCTTTTACTTTAGACAGATATTTGACCCTCTTTCACTTTAGTTTGGAAATGGTTAGTCAAAGAGTCAAGTCTTAGTGGTTCAGAAAGTCAAAGCTACGAACTGTATTCTACCATATCTACAATACCCCTAGTAACCTAGTGGGCTACTGTGGTTCCCTTGCTAGTCCAAGTCTTAGCCATATTAGTTGCAATTAGGATCCTCTCCATTTCCTTTCTCTCCATTTCCTCTCACAAATCCATTTAATAATATTATTCTCTCCATACTCTATTAATCCTTTATTTCTATGCATAATTCGTGAACCGTTCGATGTCGATAGAATTCAATCTCGTCCGTTGATAGGAAATGGACTCTCCATTTCTTTTTAGGAAATGGAGAGGATTTTTACTCTATTAGTTGGGAATACTAAATTTGTGTTAATACTTTGTTCCTTAAAATGGAAATTAAATTCTCTAGTGCCTTAGTTCTAAAAATCAACTTCGATATGAAATCGAGCATGAATATCTAAAAAGTGTAATTTAAAATTAATATTTATAAAATAAAATCGTATTTGCTTAAATTTAACAAAGTACGAATTTCATATTCTTACTTGGTACCAGACTACCAGTATATTTAGATGCTCCCGATGTCTTGATTATTTCTTTACGTTTTCCTTATTTGGGTATTTGAGTCGGATTTCTACATTTTCATTTTAAGCATGTACGAGTTTCACAATCTTTCACATGTGACGGTTGTTTCTTCTCCTATATTTTTAAAAGTATGTTGTCTCTCGTTCTCCTCAATCACCACATATTAATATTATAAAATTATCAAAGTACGAAGTTGATATTTTACTTAGTACCAGTATATTTAAATGCTCCAGTTGTCTCAATTATTTCTTTATATTTGGGTATTCAAGTCAGATTTCTACATTTTCATTTTAACCACGTACAACTTCACAATCTTTCACCGTGGAAGTTGTTTCTTCCTCTTCATCTTTTAAAAACACACTCTCTCGTTCTCCTTAGTCTTTATACCAAAAATAAATGTAAAAATTTAACGACACGGTGGAAATATGCTATATATACCATTCATAACATGACTAGTAAAATTTTAATATTCCAATCAGATTTCTACATTTTCGTTTTAAGCATATACAAACTCACAAATCACAATCCTTCACATAATCACATCATATTTGCAAGTTTTTCACCTTCTATATTTTTAAAACCCGCTTTCTTTTATTCTCCTCGGTCTTTATGTCAAAACTCAAAAGTACACGTAAAAATTTGATCGAAGCCGAGAGAATATGCCATACCAATCCAAAACATGTCTAGTAAAATTTTGATAGATTGAGAAAATGTTAATCCCACACGTTATTTAGACAAGCAAGCCATATTGGGGTTATTTCACGTGATGGTTGAGCAAGCAATGAAGAATGACGATGCCTGAAGGGAATATAGTCAATAAAGTAAAATTGTATGAAAATGGTAATTACCCGATCTTTGCATCCATAAAACAAGGCTGACGTTATTAGTATTTCAAGGGTAAAAAAAAAGTAACAGATTCCAGGGAGCTATCAGATATGCTAATGACAATATGACATCCACTAAATATACAAAAGTTAGTACTATTTGTACATCAGTCACCACCAGAAATATCCAGTGGATAGGACAATACACTTTCAAATTTACCCATGAGGCCATGATGACCAATTTGTCGATTACAAAATTTAACCAGGAGAATCTTAAGAATCTTAAGTTTGAGTAGAGATGGAAGTGGCCACACGGGCAGTTAGGCTGACACACTCAAGCACGACTCGCAGCTCATTTTGGCACGACACGGAATTGACACGGTCCAGCACGCCATGGGTCGTGCCTGGGCCGAAGTTTGAGAAAAAATATCGTGCCTATGTACGCTCAAAATACAAAGAAATTGGGTTAAACTGGAAGAAATGCTTAAGCACGGAACTAGAGCTGGACCTGGGCTGGGCTGGACTGGACCCGGGCTGGGTTGGTGGATGGGAAGCCCGAGCCTCCACTGCAGGCTGGGAGTGTGCGGGCTGGGAGTGATGACCCTGAACCGGCCCGGTTGGGCAAAATGGGTAGAAAAGGAGGCGGGTGTGGGTTGAGGAGGAGGGAGCCCGGGACCGGCCTGGCTTAGGGAGCGAGTTGGGCAGGCCATGGGAGTGGATCGGGCTAGTGCGGGTCGGGCCAACCGGTACTGTTGTCCAACTTTACCCGGAGCGACACGGCACGACACGTGGGTCGTGCCTAAGCCGTCATTATCATTTGACTGACACGACACGAAGCCCAACTTCATGGGCTTGGGCCATACCATTTTCTTCTCCAGGCACGGTGGACCAGCGCGAGACATGGCCCGACATGACCCACTTCCATCTCTAATTATGTCTTTTTTGACGAAAATGAGCTATATTATACTCCATACTATTCACTACTGTATATTCTTCTCCTTTCCTTTTTGCACAAGAAATAATAAAGTAAATTTGGACCACACTACCCCACATGTCATCATAATTTGGAGCACACAAATCAACCCAAAAAAGAAAAAAAGGGAAAAAAACACAAATAATCCGAATAAAGAAATAGAGAAGAATATAGTGAATAAGAGGGAGTAATTTTGTTTGAGCTTAGAGACATAAGACCCCTCTCCATTTAAGAGTAAATTTTCTAATTTTTTTGATTTCAAAGTTCATAACATTATTCTTTTCTCATTACCTTCAATTAATACTTTCAAATTCCATTTCATATTAACCAATCTCAAATTATTGTCAAGTAAGGCTTTGCTAACAGCTTCTTGTTATTTGTTAAACTTAAGGCATTTGTGTATCTATTACATCCAAATAACTTCTATTTTTTTTTATCCCTAATCTTAACATTTTTAATATAAGAGGCGACCATTCCTACTAGCTCACGTTGGTTGTGCACTTGTGCCTCCTTCCTTGGCATGCGATAGAAGGAACTAGGAAGAAATTTTTCGGGTTTGGCTTATGCTAATCCGACTAGATGAACTAGTATTTAGCTTAATTAGATGATTTTCAATAGCATTGCTAATATTTTAGTACAAGTCCAAAAAATGATAATTATACAAATGCAAATACTTCCAAGACACGTCCCATTTTTCTCACCATTCACTCCTCATCCATCAATTAGTAATGTCCTATATCCGTTATTCCCAATATTTTGAAACATATTGGCAATGATAATCTAGTTCTTCTTATTGGTGGAAATCACATCGTCAATATATGTCATGTATAAGAGCAAGCGCAATGGATGAACTTATGCTAATCTAACTAGGTGAACTAGTATTTAGCTTTACATAAAGTTTCTCATATGTCAGGAACTCGGGATTTGAACTTTAGAGGGCGAAAAATTTCATCAGAGACAAGCAATTAAGACCATAAGGCAAAGTTTAAAAAATCTCAAAAATTTGATTAAAAATTTTCGATTTCTCGTTTTCTCGCTAGTCACTCTCGCTCCACCACTGAATATAATTCTCAACCCATACTCAGCTGAAGATAAGCCAAGGGAACCAATCCAAAAAATGGATTGCGCAAAATAGAATGACAGGTCACATAAATAAAAGGTAATGAGCCCTCTACATTTTGGCAATGTTGAAACAAGCCATTAATGTGAAGGGGAAGTGAAAAGGACAAGGCCATGCAAAAAACACAGAGGAAACAACGTACTACATTATAAAAAGAATAATGTAAGAAAATAAATAGAATATTATTATTATTAAAAACAAATTTTTGTTTAAGATAAATGTATCGGTCTAAAGCTTAAAACGGGTCAAATAATATGTACGGAGGTCGGAGTATAAGCCAAAAGCAAAATGTATAAGAAAAAACAACTGACGTGTTCTATATGTTCGAGTAGGATGATATTTAACAAATTTTAATGTTAAAACGAATATCTCCGTCTTATGTGAGACTGACTGTTATATTAAAACAAAGCCTGTAAAAAGGAGGAGAAATCAATGTATGTATAGTAATGGAATATGTAAAAGCAAAATGACTTTAAAGATGATGACAAAAACTTATCAATGAAGAGTTACATTCCAATGAACTACATCCTCACCAATTGCACTCTAATGAAGACAAATTTTTTACAAGCTCAAAAGAGGTACTTTGAATTGATGGATCATTCATATTTTATTTTATTTTTAAAATTTTTGAAAAATGTTGGATGTTAAATTGTTTATGGACCCTTAATGTTTTGTAGTGCAATTTTAGGTCCATCTCTTATTTTATGCTAAATCACTCGATTTTTAAAGATAATTTACGTGTTTTGTTTTGGTACCTCTGTATTCCGGTAATTCTTTACCTTTGCGTTTGACATAGTGATTAACGAAGGAAGAGATATTAACGATCAAGGAAAGAATAAACGCAAAAAGTAAAACAATTTGCACATGAAAAAGATCAATAACTTTCGTGAATGCAAATAAATGATTAAGACACTTATACAAAGAAAACCTAAAGAATTGATCGAGATTGGAGAAATACATCGCACACACATAACCTACAATGGTTGAGCTAGGGGGCTAGTACGGGAAATAAAATCAATTTTGTTCAAGTTTACCTTATACCATTACCCTTTCACTCACTATCAGTGCAATTTTTCGCATCCATAATTCAAATCCTAACTCCGTCATTAATCTCATCTCTCATTTTAGGATATATTTTGCATAGTGGAAAGTAGGTGGTGGACTCCATACCATAAGTGTGTAATCAGTAATCACATAGTAATTACAATTAGTAAAAGAGACGCATTAGTTTGTCTAATGACACAAAAGAGAGTATTTATTTATGACAAGAATTGATTATGAGTTTTATTTGTTTTAGGACCACTTTCTTGTTTTAGTTTGCAATCAATGATCATCCATCAAACAACATTATTAGATATAGGGTTGAATTTTTCCTGATCTAATAATGAAGTTAATCATGGTACGTAATTGAAATACATTTCAATCATTCTTCAACAAGTGTATGTTTTCGAGTTAGAGTCGTACGATGTTAGAAAGAAGTTCGACAAATGAATGTTAGACGCTTGACATAATATATGGATTTGTAGATATATAGATAGTACTTCCTCTGATTTATTTGTTAATTATTCTGTATCATTTAATTAAAATATCGCTCACAAAATAAAAAAACGATAAGAATTAAGTGAATTGAAAGAAATATAGTGTTTAATTTGTTCGTACATTCGGTTATTTATGTTTTATGCATCATAATGCATACTAGAGGGTAGGCAATAAATTTTCTTAGAAGATCATCAATAATAATGGCTAAATTTCGGCTAAAATTAATCAATCCAAAATCCTTAAAATATATGGAATCATCGGTGATTTATAATGTAATCTCAACAAGATCAAAAATTGAGTACTTCCTCTAACTTAAATTAACAACTCAATTAAATTTCACTTATTTTGAGACTAACCAATTGCATATTACTCTGTAGAGTCTGTACAATATGTGTAACTTAGCTCACACCCGCATTGTAGATGGATTTGATAATAAAAACCGCTACTTTTTTGTACGAATAACGGATCTAAATATCTAATTACTTACTTTTACAATTGTTTATCGAACTTGCTCAATTCTTACACAAAATCACAAAGCTGTAATAACCTGGAGTGTCAAGCACAACTACCCACTAGCCAGTAGGTCTAAAGCTTAGAAACATTCTGCCTACAAATGCCTATATTGCCTATAACGCTAAGACTTTAAGACCAAAGCAAGTCAATTCTTGGCCAGCGACTTGTATTCGTGGTTAGTGACTTAATTAATTGCTACTTAATTGGTGACCAAAGATTCTTAATTTGTGACCAAAGGTCAATTTGTGACCTTTGCTTTATTTGGTGACCTCTTCCATGACCCAATAGGTGTCATTTTTAAGTTTGTTGGACAAAAAAAGCGACAATGAATATATTTATAAAATTTTAAAAAGTAAGAAATATATAATATGATAGTGAGAATGTTGTAAAGTGGATAATGATTGGGTTGATGACCTAGGTCGCGACTTTCTGGAGGAGGGTGAAAATGGGTCAAGGTTAATAAGGTGGAATTAAGAGTAAAATCGGTTCGTGACCTAGTTAGCGTGACCTTTGCTTGAAGATGGTCTAAAGAGACAAATTTTCATACATTAAATGAAGACACTAATATTGTACTTCCTCCCATCCCATCCGCACCAAAGATTCTGATTCTTTATCACACTCGCCGGTACACGTTTTTGAACGCCGCATATCTTTAGTTATACATTATTAAAAATTATAAAAATTTGATATTGTTATAGCATTTATGACGATAAATCAAACAAGATCTCACATGACTATATTTTGTCTTATAGATTAAGAATAATATCAAAGATTCTGGCCAAACTACCAAATTGGTAAAAAGAGTGGAGGGTTGTTGCCAAATTGGTAAAAAAAGTTTCATATGTGACAAATTGGTAAAAAAAACTAATGGAATGTGACAAATTGGCCAAAAAAGTTTTACTTTAACAAATACTCTATTAGTGCAACTAGATTTGACAAAACTACCCTTGTCGAGTTAGTAAACTAAAAAACCATTATCCAAGACTCGTTATTCGCAACTATGACTCGAAACTAAAAAAATACTCGTAAACATTGATTTTTAATATTTCACCTCAGATAGATATATAAATTAATGAAATATTAAATAAGAAAAATAATCCGATTTTTATTTTCGAGCCTAGCAGGGCTTAGTTTTGGGCCTCAATATTGGCCCAATAATATAGGTCGGCCAACAGTCTTCGGGTCGCGTGCGGGTTTTCTTAAGATAATAGGACGGTCAAACCCCGGAAAAAGTCAAGTTAGTACGGGTTTGCCTTGTAAGTAGACCTGGAAAAACCGACCTGACCCGATTAACTCGATCCGTAAAGGCTAACCCAAGATCCAAAATTGATCTGAACTACAACTCCCAAATTTGACCCGAAACCCGACTGACCCGACGTGATCCGAACATTGTTGACTAGGAACTGACCCGACCCGAAATGACCAAATTCGAAACCCCAACCCGAAAATTACGCGAAAAATTTTAACTATTTTAACTCTAATTTAAACGCACACTTAATATAATTTACGTTAAAATAAAGAATTTGATGGGGCATATTCTGCACCCGCTGACCGAGTCAGCACATTGAGCAAGGTCAAAGATATCCACAAGCAAGTCAACGACTTAGACAACTTAATCCGACGCAGACACAATCGGCTGTCTCTTGGGTCCTACTGGGACAACTAGCACCGGGGCACACATCCGCGAACTCATATCCAAGACCTCTCGGCGGCGAGTCAACAGGGCCCGCCGGCCTGCCATGGGTCCCTCGGCCGAGGGTAGATCAGTCTTTCCACCTGCTAGCCACTTGGCCACTTGGCCACTACGTGACAAAAGGTGAAAGTCTATAAATACTCCTCAACTCTCATTGAGGAAAGGATCCACAATTTAACCTAAGAATCACTATTCATCTGGTAATATCTTCCTTATCTCTCTACAAAATATACTTCGCCAAGTAACAACAACTTCTCTTTAAGTTTACTGACTTGAGCGTCGGAGTGAGTTCGCTCGGTCCAAAGCCGAGCCCTCAGTTTGTTCATTGTTTCAGGAGACCGAAAGAAGGATTCAATCAAAGACGTCATTCTACAAGCACGGGTGGTAACAAATAACTGCTCTGGAATTACACCCGGAACAGAATTAATTATCAAAATTAAACTAAAAATAAGTAGTAATATTAAACATACTTTTTTTTCACTTAACCATTGACCCGAATATGGTTCTGGCTCGAAATAACCCGGCCCGTTTGATTCGAAACTGACCCAACCAACATACCCGAAAAGCACCCAAAACAACTCAACTCGACCCGACCCGAACTGACCCGATAATCTGATAACCTGAAATGTCCCAACCCGAATTTCCCCGACCCAAACCCGTCTCGATTTACCCATTTGTCTGGTCTAGTTGTAAACTTCATTTGGTCATCTATTCTTATGGACTTATGGTTTTCGGTTAGATTTCGCGAGTTGGTTGACTTTGGTAAGGGTATTTTAGACAAATTGTTCTAGGTATAACAAATTAAATAAAGTAATAGAGTTATTTGGCCAATTTGTCACATTTCCTTAAGTTTTTTTACCAATTTGTCACAAATGAGACTTTTTTTACCAATTTGGCAACTACCCTCCATTTTTTTTACCAATTTGGTTATTTGGCCCAAAGATTCTACACGACCATGAATAGTGTCAAAAAGCAACTGTAACCTTTGGTCTGGATGGGAGGAAGTAGTAATTGTGACATTTAATGAAAGCCAACATATGCAATATTACGCTCTAGTTAAGGGGAGGCATAATGCAACGGGTAGTTTCACTATGCCATGGACTTCTATTAGAGGATCAACGGTAAAAAAAATCAACAATTACCTTAACCCATTTAAGGGGAGGCATATACAAGAGAAAAATGATTGTATATCGGATGTATTACATCATATTTAATAACTTTTTGAGTTTTTGTGTATTTTTTTCGAGTACTATAAAGTTTATAAATTACATTTTAGTTTTATGATGTCAAAAATCAAATATTTTTGAGCTTATATGTAATTTTTTTGAGTTATAATGTAACTTTTTGAGATTAAAGTTTAAGTAAATAAACTAAATTTTTTTAAAATAAAACTCAAAAATTTTAGATTAAAACTCAAAAACTTTATCTTAATGCTCAAAAACCGCTAATCAAATGTATAATCCACCTACTGGCATATACAACACTTGTCGCACAAATATTACTATACAACCAGTTGTATAATAAGTATTGTACAACCTTATACATTAATCCGAGCTTATGTGCAATTTTATTGAGTTTTGTAAGAGTTTATTTTTTTTATGTTTAAATGTGTGACTTCAAAAACTTTAAAGTACAGCTCAGATTCTTTTTAACAAAACTCGATAACTTTTAGTACACAGCTCGGATTCTACACCATACAATCGTATACAACTGGTTGTATAATCTACTAATTGCACTTGTCGCACTAGCAAAAATAACAATGGCATTAGTTTCCATTAGTATCCCCCCAATCAAGTTTAACCGTAACCCATGTTTCTACTACTTGTGATGTCTCACGACTTGCTCTTTATTACTCCGTATTATTTAAATCAGTTATAAGACGTCACAAGCTTGTGAGACGCCACAAATAATGAGAATTTGGTGTCTCAAGTCTCAACCAATATGATGGCTAAAGCCTAAAAGCGAACGATGAAAGATTAGGCCTTTGCTAGTCGCTACATGCCTACACTCATTGATGTACTAGTAAGGACTAAGGAGTAATAGATTGTGGAGCCTAACTGGAATAGTACGAGTAATTGTTTGTATTATGTGAAAAATGAAAAGAAACACACATTAAACATTAAGATCGACCGCCAACAAACAAGTTTGGAATTTGATCTTACAAGCACTAAGATGAAAATTTAGGATTCAAACTTTTAACAACTATAATTGTTTTGACTTGAATAAGTTGATACGGAGTAACTTTGAATTTTAAATTGAAAACTAAGTATTTGCGCTTCTTGATCTGTCTAATTTTGTTATGTATGGCGTTTTAGTTATAGTTTATCAAGTGAAGATATTAACTCCAAAACTGACACGTTTAATTTGATAAATTTACAAGAAGTTTATGAAAGTTAATTAAGTTTGTAATGTTTCTCTTTTTATTTTTATACTAGGATGGAAGTTTGATAATTTGGTGTTTTAAGTTCAAAGTTCATGACTTTCAGGCAGAGGACTCGAAGGTTTGGCTTGTCGGTCATATCACAAGGGAGATGAAGACTAGAAAGGGTGAGAGAGGGGCGAAAGGGAATTTGGGCTTCATTATAATTGAGTTTGTTTTCTATTAGAGTTGTCTTATAATAGAATAATTTGTGTTATGTGCATGTTGTTAAAATTTAAGAACATAACGGTTTCACCAATCTTAAGATTCTACTCGACTCAAATCCGTACTAAATAAGAGGATGTTAATTATCAAATCAAGATAAAGGGGGTAAAATGATAAGACAATAGAAACCCCTCTACCATAATCAAAGTACCATTTTTATAATTAGCGAAGAAATTAAACTAAATTTTGCACTAGCAAGCTAATTAGCACTCCATGGACGGTTCGAAAGGATGATTCATGTCAGCCGACCCCAAATCATTTTGGGATTAAGGCTCTGATGTTGTTGTTGTAAGCTAATTAGCACTCCACAGTCCACACTCGAAGCAAAATGATCCTCTAAATTTCCCTCTTCTCGGTTACCTTTCGGCGGTTCAGATTCTATCCTGTAACGATAGTAACCCGAAGAATGCTTGACACAACTAAGCAAAATGCATTTGTTTGCTGGTGCTACAAGTCCACGGCTTACAACTATACTTGAAAGTGATACAACATCAATAGACGAAGGGGGGGCTCTCTGCCCACTGCATACTCCACCCTTCCTCTCTCTTCCTGTCATCCCCTCTCTCTCTCTTTCTCTATCACTCCCTCTCTCTTTTCACAAATTATACTATAAAATCGTTGTATGGTGTGACCGCTTAAAAAAATGACCACTTTTTACCAAAAAGTGATCATTTTATGGTAAACAATGAGTCGGTGACCACCTTATACATTTCGTCACGACCCGAAGACGGAGTAAAATGTGACTCATTTAAGACAAAAATGTACACTTTTTTAGCTAAAAAGTTACCACAAGAATTTTCTAAACTATAACAGTTTGTCATTAAAATGGTAACATTTGGTCCGTCTTCAGCTTCTAACGAAAAGTGTCCGTCTTCAATGAGAATTGATGTATTTTTATAAAATGGCCAATTCGTGTTCGTTGAACCATACGCATACGACAGTCGCACACAATAACTACTACTCTCTCTTTTTCTCCCTCTTTCTCTCCCTTGGTTGATTATGGAATTTGAGTGCCCCAATGCAACAAAAAGAACAGCTTTATACAGTTACTGCCTCTGTTTAATCCCTCACTTGTAACAGTAACTAGTATAGCTTCCTTTAGATTTCCTACTAAAGTCTTCCTTTTTTCATTCCCTCTTTTGCATTCTCTCTTCTTTTATAAACTCTTCTCATCACACTCACTCTTTTCCTCTTAAATCAATTTCCCATCTTTATTTCTTCATCTTTTAAACTGGGTAGTTCACAAAATTCAATCTTTTCAAAAAATTGCAATATATTTTGGTATGGATTTTCTAAAAAAGTGTCACTTTTTTACTCCAAAATCAAATTCCTATCTATAATACTTCATGTTCTAAACTGGGTTGTTCACAAAATTTGATCTTAATTTCCTGCAAAAGTTACATTTTTTACACTAAAATCAAGCTCCCACCTGTAATTCTTCATGATCTGAATTGGGTAGTCCACAAAATTCAATCTTTTTAAAAAAAAATCACAAAATTGCAATCTTTGGAAGAAAACAATGATGGGTTTTGCAAGAACATTTGGTTGGATGAACAAAAATGAGTGCAAAAAACAATGTAGAAGCTTATTCTGGAGAGTAAAAGCAACAGTTAAGAAAACAATGAAATGCCACTATAACAATAAGGGTAAAAAACAGGTCACATTTCACTATGATCCTTCAAGTTATGCTCTTAATTTCGACAACGGCGACCACGACGAAACCGACAAATTCATGAACTTCACTAGAGATGGACCAAGGAGAGGAGACACTTGCATTAATGGAGATGATGAAAAGGCAATTGGATGTTATTACAAGCTGCAATTTTTCATCTTTTTAGCTGCTAATTCTACTTGGGTTTATGTTTTCTTAATTAGATTTTAATGGCTCATATAAATGTAATAGTTTTAGACTGTAGAACTATTGGTGGCAGTAGTATGTAGTAGTACTTGGTAGTTGATGGTGTTTGCTTGTTTTAGTTCTGACATCAAAGTGAATAGAATCATGTGATCCTGCACTTTGCAATTTTTTCTCTCTGGGTCAGAGCATTAAAACAGTCTGTGTGCCTTCATTATCTTCTTTGTTTATTTTCTTGTGTGTGAACGTGTGTTTTCATATTCATATCTTTGAGAATTCAGTAAGTATTAATACTTGCTTAAACCGTCTTAAGTTAAGACCTTTGTGACTTTTGTGAGTGTTGTCTTAACTTGGGATGGTCTTGACCAAGAATTTGTGTTTACCAAGTTAACTACACTCAGTGGTGGAGCTAGGGGGCTATTACCTTATATCATTATCACTTCGCCCCCCTTAAAAATTTTCACCCCCCTAAACTTGAATCCTGGCTCCGCCACTGACTACAGTTGGTCTCGTGTAAAATCATTGATATTGTGAGTAAACTGAGCTCTAAGACCATCGATGTGGGTAGGCAACTGCTTATTTGAGTTTTTGTGAGAGCTCTTAACTTAAGACGGTGTTAAGCAATACCTAATGCTTGGTGAATGCTTACTTAACTCATGTTTTCATCTCAATTTAGAAAAATGTTGCATGATTAGCTAGTTAATCATGTTATGAAGTCACTAGAATAAATATAGGGCAGAACAACAGGAATCTGAGGAGAAGGACCTAGTACAAACATAATAGCAGTAGGTAAGCACAGGAAATCAGTTGCAAGTGGGCCCCCACAAGGATTCTGTAAAAAATGGATTAGTTTGTTTTTCTACTGTTTTGCTGATTTGAAGTTTCAGGCTCAAATGGGTCCAAATGGTGGTTTAAGTGGTTAACCCTTTGTTGCATAAAACTCGGCCTCTTTTGTGTTTGGAGAAGACTGGTTCTATGTCTACCTGTCTGGGGACCCCTGCTAAGGTGTACAAGAAGTGCTTTTTTGTTAATTCCATGGATTACAAATTCTCATTTGTGACGGCCGATATCCGTCGCAAGCTTGTGGGTGACACTTGACCCGTCACAAGCATGTGACGGATATACCCATCACAAAAGAGACTCTTTGTCCATGGATATACTTGGACAAGTCTTGTATACGACGGTTGTAATTGTATGACAAAGTTACTTCAAAGGGTAGAATCACACGGTTTTATCGGATTTATATAAAAACATGTGTTCCATCCTATAACAACTCCGCCCTACAAATACGATTGTTGTAAATAAGTTTTTTCTCTGCTATTTGTGTTCAATTATGTGTTTCATTGATTTTAGTATTCCCTCCAATTCTCAATTATCTTCGCCCTTTTCTACACAAAAAATAAGAAAAATAATAAAGAATAAATAAAGTACGGTAAGTTGTAAAGTTTATAGGAGGGGGAAAATAATAAAGAAAAAATAATGAATAAAGAATGAAGCGAGGTTATACTTAGTTGATCTAAACCCTCCACGAAAAATGAGTATGGAACAGTTTCTTTGTATTTAGGTTGAAAAATCAAGTTATTTTAATAATAATGTCTATAAAAATACACAGCCATTATAATGATAAGATAAGATTAAGATGGTGAGTGGCTCCCCAAGTGAGGATTATCAACTAGACTTGTGTCATGTGTGGTCACAGCATCACTGTACCAAATTATTTAAATTTTTTTCTTTACAAATAAATACCAACATTAATATCTTTTGGTACCCTTTTTTCCGGAAAAGATAATTATGATACTCCATTCTTTTTTGTTCCTCAGGATTTGCTTTTTAAGTCAAAATTTCAAAATTTTGACCATAAATATACCACAAAAATACAAAAATTTATAGTATGATTTCTTAGAGGTACAAAATAAAATGGGAAGGGAAAAGTATGAAGTATAAAATTATTAGATTCTTTGCAGAACGTTCCCAAGGTCAAAGATTTAAAAAAAAAAATTGGTTCATTTAAAATATTTTGTTTCATCTCCATTTTTGTTGGTTTCAACAATTAAGTTTTAACTCCCATGCGCCTCGATCTCGGGTACATGTTGATAGACTATGCACTGCGTACAAGTAATGCATCACCCTAATGATACATAGACCGACATCCGAAACCTTTGTTCCTGGTTGACAAAAAAAAGATTTTACGGCAACTCCACAATCTATTTGCAATTTTTGGTTTCTAGCGAGCTTTACTTTAACCTCTGGGATCAACATTGTATTGCTTGGGACAAAAGTAATTATTGGAAGCGTCATAGAGCTTAAATGACCCAGAAAATGGAGAATGGAGGTAGTAAAAGGTGAATATGATGGGGGGAAACGGCAATGATTACCTCTCCCCCTAAGAGAAATATCCTCGACGATGCATTATCCCGACATCCCTAGGAAGAAATCTTTTGTTTAGCTTTGTAAGGAGAAATTACATCTGGTAAAATTACTCTCCGTTTAATTTTATTAAGAGACTTTAGACAAAGGGGCCTATTGGTTGAATTATAGTTAACTTAACAAAAATAAATTTGAAATCGTAAGAAACAATTACTCGTAATTAACATGGATTTAAGCTCGATATTGGAACCATTTCGAAAACACCAAGTAGATCAACTCGATTACACCCCTACCTAAAGACTAAAGTATATCATGAACAAAATCAGAGGGATGTACTAAGATCTCTCCCATAATTGAAAATTATTGGTATGGGACCTAGATATGACAAGTATGGTGGATAAGGGAATTTCTGAAAGAGGGTCTCTACTCTCTAGTGTAGTCAAATCCTTAGATAATTGTAAGACAGGGCCCAAATGTTGGTACTTGCTAGTTTTTGGTATGGTGCTCAGCAAAGGTGGGGAGGTGCCTCCCCATATGTCCTCTTTCTCCTCATATGAGGCTCCTCATTGTTGCACAAAACTCCCAAAAAAAAAAGTAAGGTAATTTGTGTTACTTTTGGGGAGGTTCCCAAATTTTTGTGTGTGAATTGGGGAACCCCATTGTTGCATAAATGTAATTATGAAATGGAGAGGGTAAATGGAAAAGTTAGTGGAAAATGAGGTGGACGAATAAGAAAAGGAAAGAAGATATGGGGAGCCTCACCTTTGCGGATGCTCTAAGGGAAGCTATTCAAAATAGTAAATGATTTAATGAGAAAATATAATGATCTGCCTTCACATCTGGAGATTGGGTGTTCATAGTACTTAAGGTAAATTTAGGACAGGACCTTGTACACCTATATCAACAAGTATAATCAGACAACGTTAGGACCGGTTTCGATTTTCGAACTTTGGGGATGGGGGGGAATCAAAGTCTGCTTTCTACTAACCTTACCAATTGAGTTTGTTGACCACCTAAAAGTTTTAGGCCACCGTCCCATTTCTGGAATAATAGAAGTGGGACTTATTCACCTACTTAGCACAGGAACTAAAATAAATCACCTGCAAATTTATAGGACCATGAGACAGCCATATATATATGGCCACTCCATTAAGGCTGTTTAATTCTAACAGGAATCCCCACTAAAAGAATCCCACCCAACGGTAAAGGGTAGTAAAGTCACCTGCGATTTAAGGGGGTTTTAAACACGGTATTGAAAACAGTTCTAGATATTGACTAAATTATCCAAGTTTTAAAATTGAGTTTACTGAGGATTTTTCAGGTACGAGTTCGGTATCAGCAAAGCTGGGAACATAAATACCAGAGGTTCTAAACAGCAGGGTCTTCTAGCTTAGCAGTTGACAAGTCATTAATTCGGGGATAAGCCGCCTTTTCATCAAGTTGGTTCTGAGCCCATAATAGCATTTTCAACAGGTAAGGGAGCTTGGGATCTGGATTGCAGACAAATATGAAGACGACCACGAGAAACGACTCAGAAATATAGCGGTGGCATCACAAATGAAAAAAATGAAAGATATGAAACAGAAGTAAAAGTGAACTAACCCTTTTCATGACTTTGACTGGTGAGAATTGCTGCATTGACTTCACTTGCAGTTTTCAAACGCTGAGATATGTCCAGAAGGTTTCCAACTGGAGAGTTAGAGGCATCTTCAAAAGCAAGGAGCGAAACAGTTTTCTCCAGTTCTTCCAGGAAACTTTGCTGAGAAAATATAGTGGTTGAATCAACACCGTCAAAACAATGACAATCAACCAAAACATAGAGAACAGAGTACAGATAATGGTTTTGAAATGGAAGCTTTGTGTGGTGATGTGCATGGATAAACCAAACGGGGTGCACAGGGTTGCACGTGCACCTCCTGATAACTAGGAAAGAAAAATATACATTGTCTAAGACTCTAAGAGTTGCATAAGAAGAGCAGTAGCTCGCAAAAGTGGAGGAAAAGGCTATGCTTGGAGCAAGTAATGTAAAGGGAAAGGAGATTGAGTAAAAAATTAAAGTATGAGAAGAGGCAGTAGCACAGAATCTTATTCGTCACAAGCAAACAGCCCTTCCTCACTTTAAACCTAAAGTGTATAGATTTGTCATCCATAAAATCGTCATCGACATTCGACAATCCATAAAATTATTCAGCTGAAAATTATTATCACATTTGGGATACATTCAGGCATTCAGCAGCCCTTAGCATAGCAGATGATACCATAGATAGAATTAGAAACTATCTTTTAACAACAGGGCAAAAGCAGCTTTAATGAAGGTGTGAAACCAAACATTGTAGAAAATAGAAAATGGTAATGTGATAAAGAATTGCATGGATTTAACATTACATTTTCTTCTCCCCTAGGGGCAAGCTCTTCTTGAGCAAATTCCAGAGCCTCTTCGATCTTTTTGTTCCTGACCAGCTCTATGAACCGTTGCTGCTGAAGATGGAAAAACAGCTGTGGATTTGTATCAAGTATCTGCGAAGCAGATCCAAAACAATAAAGTCAGATGCTTAGATACAGAGAAATAATTCTTTTTTAATATTACTATTTTCCTTTCGTCACCACAAACAAAAAAGGGCAACTTCCCAACAGGTGGATATTTGAAACCAAACCCTTTTATAATGTAATCACCATCACTGCGAGTTTTACGAGAAGGCTGGAAAATCAAAAGACACAACCTTATTACAAGAAAAAAAGAGGTTTCGAAGAAAATCTAGGCTAGTAATAAGAAGCAACCGAGTACAGCTTAGCTGTTGGATATGTGAACTACATACTTGAAGCAGCTAGTGATACACACAGTCTTGTTATCTCTACCATTAAACTAGAAAAAGATTAACATAACAATGTGGAATACGATTAGAAAAAGAACTGAGTGGAGCCAAAGACTAATTATTCTTTGATTCTGGATTATGATGAAATAAAGAAAAACAACTTTCTAAACAATGTTAAGCTTATCAGACTATCCAAATTTCGACGCAACTTTCATTTTTCCTCGTCTGAAAAGAGCCTGTGTGTACAATTAACACAGGGGTAAGGTTTCATACATCTAAACCCCAACACCAAGATTTACAGGAACCTTTGAAACACTGGGATCATGTTGTTGTAATGAGGAATACCTTTCAAAAAAACATTACACTTCCCCCAAAAGTTAAAACATATAGATTAAATCCCTATTCGCACTAAACACTATTACTGAAATGTAGCTTTTTAAAGACCCAAATTAGAAGCTCCAGATATCCACAGCAAGGTGACTTCCCCTTCTAATCTCCCGATTAATTCCATTAAGTGCGCTCAACATATTCACAGAAACAAGAACTACAAACCACAAGATATAAGGTTGTACCGAGAATACAACATTAATTATGTGGATTGAATGAACATAACCTTACACCTATGTTGAAAATCAAACGAGGATGTTTCCAGGTTACCGATAATGAAGATTTGTGTTCAGGATTGCATCAACCCAACTACTGACCCACAAGGCCACAATATAAGTGATGTGAATTTGGCGGAAGCGGAAGTCATTTTTGTAAGGTTGTTTTTGTGTTTTTGAATAAAGGGGATATTTGTTTCAAGATCAATGAAGACCTCGAAAACAATGGGATATTTGCCGTAACTAGACCTATAGTTACGTCAATGGGTGAATTGTTTGATACGCGTCAAACAATCCGACTTAAACTTTGGATCGCGTCCTCGGTCTAAGCAAGGTACGAAAAACTCGTTTCGACCTCTTGAGCCTTTTACTCGTGTAACAACACAAATAAGGAGACAAGTTTCTCACACATGGTGAACCTTTTTACTCAAAACATCATGCTTACAAATGAAGAGAGCCAAGCCTTATATAGGCCGAATGATGCTTGGGCTCCAAGGCAAGCTTTCAATGTTTGCATGAGTAGAGGTGCCTAGTTATTAGTTTTGACTAGTGTAGAAAAACTAGGAAAGACTTTAGAAGAAAACTAGAAAAGACTAGGAAGAAAACTAGGCGATTAAGAAAACTAGGTAGTTCCATGCACTTGGCCTTGGTCTTTCCCGAGGTTCTTCATCCCTTTCTTCACGGTTTGCACGGCGCCCAAGCCTTATTCGGACTGTTTTTGTTTTATTTTTCGCGTCCCTAGATACGGTAATTTTCTCGTAGAATTTTCGTTAAAGTTCTCGTACCGTGTTCACATCAATAAGGAGCATAGACAATTTAGTGACCAGTTTTGCTTTATTCTAGCGTATTCAAAAACCAATGAAAAGTGAGTCTTGGGCTTCATAAGGAAAAAACAAGTAGATCAACCGCGAGACAACGAAAAATATAAATTCAGAGGTACTCCCTATTTAATTATCTCTTCCAAGAAATTCTACTTAAGTCATCATTACCTTCCTTAGTTTGAGAAAGCGCAAAGCACACTGAGGCGATGGGGTCCCAAGGGGCTGAGGCGCAATGCACGAGGCGAAGGCGCTCGCCTTTTGCACACGAGGCGCACTGACTTTTCAGAAGAACATCCATATTTTACAATTAAATTTTGTGCGAAAATAATCCCTTTTTTGTTTTAAAGAGGGCGAACATGTACTTTAAAAGTGAAAATTAAGGATAAGGGGGAGAAAACAAGGGTAAAATAAAAGAATTTGGAAAAAAAAAAAATGGAATTGCACACAAATGCGCCTTGGTACGCCCCCCGCACTCACCTCACTAGTTGTGCCCATGCGCCTTAGGTGCGCCTTTTATATCCCATGCGCCTCATAGTGTCTGATGCGACCTCGCTAAACTAAGTTACCTTAGACTTCTGAAAGTTGAAGAAAACATATTAGGCCTAGATTCCCTCACGAGGTGAACACTAAATCCTTTAGGGTGTGTTTGGATTGAGTGATTTGGAGGGAAAAGAAAGGGAGGAAGAGTAGGGAATTGAAAATCCTTTGTTTGGATAGCAAATAAGGGTGGAGGGAAATGGAGGGGGAGAGATTTGGAGGGTTTCATTTTCCTTCGTCCAAGGCAAATTTGAATTTCTCCATAATAAGCAAGATTTGGAGGCAAATTGTATCCAAACACCCACATTTCATTTGCCCACCCATTCCCTTACCTCCATTTCCCTTCCCTCCTTCCCCCTCCCCTTCCTTTCCCTCTACTTTTGCTATCCAAACACACCCTTATATTCTTCATATACACATTGCCTTGTTTGGATGAGGGGATTTGGAGGGAAAGTGAGGGGAGGGGAAAGGAGGGATACAAAATCCCTTGTTTGGATTACAAAAGGGGTAGGAAGGAAATGGAGGAGGAGGGATTTGGAGGGATCCATTTTCCCTCCATCAAGGCAAACTAAAATCCTTCCAACATAGAAAAGATTTGGAAGGAAACTCTAACCAAATACTCATCCTCCATTCCCCCTCCCCTTCCCTCCCCCTCCTCTCCCTTTCCACTTTTGCTATCCAAATACACCCTTAGGGTGTGTTTGGATTGAAGTATTTGGAGAGAAAAGAAAGGGAGGGAGAGTAGGGGATTTAAAATTCCTTGTTTGGATAGCAAATGAGGGTGGAGGGAAATGAAGGGGAAAAGATTTGGAGGGATCCATTTTCCCTCCTAAGGCAAATTAAAATTTCTCCACAATAGGCAGGATTTGAAACACCCATAGTCCCACACCCTATTTCTCCTCCCCTTCCCTTTCCTCTCTTTCTCTTCCCCCTCCCCTCCCTTTCCCTTCATTTTTCCTATCCAAACACACCCTTAAGGAGGGGTGGAGGAAGGGAATATCAATGATAAGAGTCCCTCGTAAGGAAAATGGGGAAAAGATGACTAGTAACCCTAGATGATCATAAGTTAATAGAATTAGAAGAGAGTAATAAAGATTAAAAAAAAATGAGAAGAAAGAGGCGATTGGTGGTTTGTGGTGGTGGTAGAGGGTGGAAAGAGGAAGTGAAATGCATTACTTACGGCGGAGGTATGAAATTATTCCCACCATAAAGAGGAAAGGATTAGCTTATTATCTCATTTTACCACTAGCTAACTACTCACTCTCAGTGATATACTCCCCTAATATTCCATCTCAAACGGCCACTAAAGTACATTACAATCCCATAATAACATTGCTAGGTGTGACAATCCTCACACTTTGACCCCCATAGAATTTATTTTTTTGTGAATTAGGTTGTAATAATAAGTAGGATTTTTTGTAAGTCATACTTCCAAGGTTTCTTCCTATAGTTTTCAAGCCTTGGAAGCGTACTCAACAAAGAAGCCAACCATTTGCGTGCTTGTGCAAAGGTCCCCGCCATATGGCTAGCACCCAAGGAGAGGCCGAAGGGGTTACGGCAGCACCTTGATGGGGGCGTTCGACAGATCAATGCAAAGGGAAAGAGTGAAAGACGAGAGAACCCTATCGAGAATGGATCAATGGACTAATGTACGTGGACTTGGTTGTCAATGGATAGCAAGCTTGTGTCATGATAGACACGAGAGCGACCGACAACTTTGTCACCTAAAATGAAGCTAACAGATTGAGATTGGGTTTGGTGCTGAGGACAGAGTGGAGAGTGGAGAGTAGGGCATTCAAGTAACTAGGTAAGGAACCGTGGGCTAATGGACGACCAGACGGAATAGGCTTGGGTAGTTGGATTCATAGGCAAAAGCGAGACGCAAGAGACGCCTGCTTACTTCATTTTATAATTTGAAAAACGTAGCGCCAGGACGCATATCATTCGAAACTGATGGGAATTCCACGTGGTCCGGGAACAAGAAGGCATTTCACGGGTTCGAAGACCCAAGGGTGAACAAGACCTCGCTACTGCTGCTAAAAACGGTTGGAAGGAATGAGCGTCTAACTCCCCACGTGGGGTAGACAATGAGAGTCGAGAGACACTTAGAAGAAGGCTTCGAAACTTTAGGGAGTTGCGCCGAAGTCCTGATTCGGGTCCTGATGTCCTGGTATGTAGATTGTAGAGTAAGGGTCAACTGTCCTAGAAAACAAGGCTTGAAACTTTAGGGAACAGCGGCCCCGCTGAAGTCATTCGGCGTCTTGGTGTTCGAGAACTCATTTGTCCATGAAAACTGGTCGAAGACAGCTTGCAGCAGCGTGTGAAGTGTCTTCTCTAGGAACGAAAACATGAAATTTTAGGAACCGCCCCATTGCCCAGAGATGAACGTCGAAGACTTGATGTTGAAGAGACATTATGTCGGAAGATTTGACTGCTTCTTGAAGGGACGAGTGATACAACAATGGTGTTGCAAGAGTTAAGATCAACAACCATTGTCGAACACGGGAGTTGAAGCAACAAGAATGTCTAAACCCAAGATGAAAAAGACGACCTCCACTCAACGGGGGAGCTAATCTGAAGATTTGGGCGTCGCTGAGGTCGGCGACAAATTGGGCGGTTCATAGATTATACTAATTTGGGTAGTTTCTGAGTTTTATAACAAAATTTTTGGGCTTTATTTTGAAGATTATGAATTTTAATATAAAGTTAATGAGTACATTCACTTAAACAATAAACTAAAAAGTTGCAATATAACTCAAAAACTTTACATACAAATTCAATTAATTTGAGTTTGACGTCAAAAAATTAAAACGAAATTCATAAACTTTAAATGCTAAAAAAGACATGTAAGCTCAATTACTAGAAGGTCTAAGGTAATACATCAGATGCATAATCCTTTTTCCCAAATTGGGTGAGGGAGAGCGCGACGGTAGTCACACTTCTATAAAATTTACATTTTCGCACCATCAGGTTTCTTCCTATATGAAGACGGTGACCTCCGCCCAGCGAGGGAGTCTTACAAGAGCTGATTTGAAGATTCGTGCAACGCCGAGGACGACGACCAATTGGGTGGAAGAGTGTGACGGTCCTCACAGTTCGTAAAATTAACATTTTAGTACCCTTACGTTATAATAAGCATTAAGTAGGATACTTATAAGCCTATATGTGGGAACTTTAGTTATGATATTTAGTTTTAGTTTTATAGGCCTACAGGAAACGTATCGCACGTATCGCTCTGTTGCACTAGAATTGTACTATCAAATTAGCCTCTTTAGAAAATGCTAGTTCGAGACGAAATGTATCGATCTGCTGCACTAGAGTTATTCTATCAAATAAGCCACTTTAGAGAGTGCCAATGAAAATCGCTTCCTATCTCAAGCTTTGTTAATGCTTTTTGCTTTGTTTTTTATATAAAAAATGTCGCCTTTACTTAGCTTTGTTTCTTTCATGTATCAGACTTTGGTAATCATGGCTAGAATACTAGTGGGCGATCCCTCACTATAACTTGACCCTTCAAGCTTGCACTCTTGCGAGGAGAAGACGGAGTGTGTGTTTCACGATCTGGATCCGGCGAAAGTATCGGATCGTGACACTACGTCTGGGCAAATTCTTGTTTTATTATTCTACCTTGGGAGACCAGATGAAAGAAATTTGACACGTCGGAGGAGATAAGAATGGCACACATTACTTTTACGCATCTAGATGAAAGGGGGAGACATATTTAAACACTGGTTATTGAAAGTTCGCATAACCCCATAGTTAACACAGAAAAAGCCTAAAGTAAGAGTATGCACATAAATTGTCAGCTTAGTATCAAAATTCAGAATGGCATTTGGGAATTGAGATCATGTGAACGAAGCTGAAATGGTTTGTCAAGCATTTTGTAGTTTGATCCACTAGCTGGCACTAAACGCAATTTTTACATGGCAGCCGACTCATACAGTTATTACTTCTTATTCTGCTATTCAGATGAATGAGCCTCGGCTTTGAAACCGACCAGCCAGTACACTCAGTAACAGTAAAAATTCCTCGTCTATTTTAAAAAAAAAAAAATAGAAAAAACAGGAAGATGAAGACAACTCAATCATGTCAACAATACACATTAAAACTGCAAGTTTAAGAAAAAAAGAATGATTTTGAACAGAAAAAAAGTAAGCAATATCACTAATCTGAAGGGGCCTATAGTTACTGAAATGCGTACATACCTCTGGGTTCAAATCATTGACTTTCTCAATAGCATCCTCGACATTTCCACACTGAACTGCCTTCTTAACTGCCATTCGATCTGTGATTGTTGCCAAATCTATATCTGCTGATTATTAATAAGGAGGTGCAAAGGGGAAATAACAGGATACCTACACCCTCAATCTATAAACATAAAAATAAAAAGTTTACAGGAAAAACAAAGGATACGTTCGGTTCCGGACTCTTGACGGAACTTCTCTGCAGCATCAACGTACCCCTCGGTAACCAGAAAATTCATCACTAACTTGTTCATATCCTCTTTCCTAATCTTCACATCGCTGAGTTTTTTCTCCCACTCTTCCTTTGTTATGACCTTCTTTGAGGTAGCCTACATACAAAATAGTTTATCAAGTTTATTACACCATGAGTGCATGAGAAAGATAACATTTTAGATTCCCTACAGCAGGACCATCATGAACTACAGAAAGTGATGATATGGTCAACATTGGCTATATACACGCAGGGAATTTACCACGAGAAATTTCTTGTTAGACAAATCATTGTGACCAACGAGATTGAAATTTTACACACGATAAATAATTAATAGCCCAGGTATTTCTCCTGAACAAGATCGACAAAAAACTACTGTTAAGATGAACTGTTTCAGATCTGACAAATTAAAAGATATAATTGTAAAAATGATAAATAAACACGAATAATCATAAGGAAAGAATATCTAAGACTACATTGACAAAAGCAAATCACTTGGCGGAGAAAAAAATGCTAAAGAATCTATACCGCGGCCATATGGTTGAGGACATCACTATTTGGATCAATTCTACGTCGAGTATTTCTTCGACTAAATGTATAAACCAAGGGAGGGAGGTCATCCGGTGTTAGATCCATTGGCAGATTACTAACTGGTGTTAAGTCTTAATGGCAAGGAAAAAGGATGGAGTATAGATGATTAAATTTAAGTCTGGACTATAACGTAAGTTTTAGGATATAAATCTCTGGTAAAGGCAAAAGGAAAGAAATCGAAAAGATTTCAGACTATTTGAACATGCATGGGACGGGGAAAAAAATGTGAAGGGGATTTAAAAAGGATCCTCTAGTTTGTCTTATCACATTTCCCTACAAACTTATCAAACGACAACAACAAGATTACCTCAATGCCTCAAGGGATAAAGGGAGGCGTTGGATGTACGCATCCTTACGCGCGTGTTAACACTAACACATCGAGAGTTTCATCAAATCACTCATCTAACCAAGAAATAAATGGGAGGACTTTTAAGTTGCTAGACTTGCTACCTTAAAGTTACGGAACATGGTAATTGGAAAAGACCACAACATTACGGAGCCATATCAACCTACGTTAGTTTGGCTTGGCTACAAGTTTCGGACACGACCAGTTGTTAAAGTGTCGGACACGACCAGTTCTAAAATGAAGTGTCGAATGTCGGACAAGCGACACGTGACCAAAGTGAAGTGTCTGGGTAACATAGATACCAACTATTCTTACACTCTACAAGAAACCAAATTGGACACAATAAATGCACCAATCTCATACAAGATCATAAAAAAATCTTTAGTAAAAGCCATAGAACTGGAGAGACACTTATTAGTCGCTTCTACAAAGCCACTTTAACACCTTATGTAACACACTTCCTACACGACAACATCATTACCCCAGTGCCTCAATGGCTCCCTTAAATTGCGGGGTAAGAGGGGTTTCTGATGTACACATCCTTATCCTTGTGTTAACAACAAAAAGAGGTTGTTTCTAAATAACCGATATTAAATATTGCGTCGAGAACTGCATTAAAGCACTGTATACTTCACAATCGAAAGAAGCGCAACCGCTTTAGTGATTCATTTTGCTTTACTCCATCCTAATCCATAATCAAAGAGTAATGGGTCTTTATCTCCATTGGAATTGGAAACAGCACACTTCCTACCCAGATATACCAAAAATTAGGACTGATGAAGTACCTTTTACGTTTACAAGCATACACCATGAGTCCATGAGGTATATGTGCAAAGAACCCTCCAAAAAACACTTACGTCGTCATATATCGTGCCCAAAGTAAACAAATACAAGAGACCCCTCATTGATACGTACACCCCAACCAAAATATGAGATGCAAATCTCAGCCAATTGATCGGTAAATGAAAGTTGTTTGCAACTTATTCAATAACTGATTCCGAACAGAGGAAAAAAAGTTACCTTTACGGTTTTACTTTTAGACATATTTAATTATTTACCCTTGTTTAAACCAACAACACCGACCCTCCCCTAAATAGTTTACATATCATTCAAAAACAAAGGGGAAAGTTTTACATCGTGTTCATGTACTTAAACAATCACAAAAAGAAAAATACGAAATAAGATAGAGAACTACTTATTGAGCAGGATAATGAAAAAGTAAATAAGAGGATAGCATAATTACCATTGGTTCTTCGATCCCCAAGCTGATGAACGACGTACTGTGCCTTCAAAACCATCCGAAGAAGAAATTAAACTACAATTTCCCCATACTCGTAAAAATGCAAAATCCAAATCAGTCTATTCAATAATATGCTATTTCAAAGACAAAAATTTAACATACTATAGTAAGCATTGCAAAATTATCACATGCCTTATGCTTGCACACCATACAGAATCATTTTCCAAACTAGACTTAATCACCTTCGTTGACAAATTCTTAAAGCAAAATCAGCTCATGGACTAAGCAAAGCTAATTACAATCACTTTCTTAGAGTTCGTACAAAATTGATTTCAAAACTAGATTACTTCTTAATCATTGATACTTTCAGTTTTCAGTTTTTCACTAGTACTCTTTCAAGTCTACTTAGTCCCTTCTCCATTTCTAGAAGCAAAATCAGTTTCAGGTCTTATGAAATCAATCAATGCCACTTCTCATTTAAAGTTTCAGGATACCATATGATGTACATGACTCTATCCAGAGAGGTTTTCTCCATATCACTCGTAATGAAAAATGCATCTCGAAGTACGTGGAACTACTGCTACATCTGAATCTAAGAAGTGCATGCAGTTTGATGAATCATTGTGCTAACCATCCTTTCAAGATTACCGGTTCATTGATCAAGAACAAAACAGCCATAAAGACGTAGGCAACCGGCTGCTAAATGTCTCTGTTGAGTTCTATCATATGTTCTACTCCTCTCTTTGAGCATTGAAATCGGAACCAGTATCCCATATTACCATATGAACCTATGACACTATATCCTCCCCCATTCTCCACATTTTCAGGATCCTGAAAAGGGAAACCATCACAGCTACCAAAATTGTCATGTCACCTATATCCAACAGACTAACACCGTGATACTAATATACTATAAACTCACGTGATATTCACATGCTCCATATTTTATAGAATAGTTTTCCAGACATAGCCAGGTCTATACGCTTTTGCAAACAAAGATCGCGTAATGTCTGCAAAAGAAATAAGTGCCAAACAAACTTTGCTAAACTATCCTGGATTTAGAAGATATTCATATATCTGTTCTTTGTATGCGAAAGTGTCCAATAATGTCTTCATCTCTTTGAATATACATGGCATTGCCCAACTACTATAGCTAGGTAGCCATACTTACAAACATGCTTACCATCGAGTATATTGGCATTACCGCCATTTTTGGGTATAAAAATCATATCAAGATAGCACCATTTTCCAAGATCATAAATGACTACCTACATTAGAAATTATCATTACAAAAAAAAACCTCTCCATAGACCGCGTCTTTACTATAAAATTTTTTAAAAAAAAAAGTTCCTATATAAGGGATTAACATCCACTCAACTACGGAAGAATATCCTAATTATCATAAACACCTTCCTTCGTTGTCCCCCACGGATTACCCGCCAAAAGTCCGAAGTTAATTATGAATAATCTATGCCCAAAGCGACCACATTTAATCAAGCTTCAACTTTCCATACCTACAAATCACCATTCACACAGATAACAAACACAATCAGTCTTATAAAAAGACCTTGATATTTAACACAAAACCTTAAATGCGACAACATTTATTCTCGCTTTATCTAACTTCTCCCTCCCTCCGTAGTCCATCAACTACTCCAAAATCATTTGTCCTATTAAAGATCACTTAACTCAATAGTGTAGAATGACAATCAATGTCAAGCAAATTCACGGAAACAAGTTATTGATAAGAATTAAGCACAAATTAAACAACAATTAAATTATTTACAACAATCTTAAAACACATTCATGATTCAATTACCTAAAGTCACGAAAAAACATTAAATCAACAATTACCGAAAAACTTGCACTCAAAAATCAAAATCATTAATGCAGTGATAGAGAAGATGAAATCAGTCAAATCACTCAATTATCTGAAGTAAATCATTAATACAGAGATATAGAAGGCAAAATCACTCAAAATCGAATTTCCTAGCATAGATCACTTCACTCAACTCAATTTCAAAACCGATAAAAAAAATATCAAGCAAATTCAGGAAAAAGTAACATATACAAATTTTTAAAAAATGACAAAAATTTGTACATGACAATCATAATTCAATTACCTGAAGTAATAAACAATCGCTAAATTGAAAATTACCGAAGATTAAACATAAGATAAAAACGAGAAAATCGCTCAAAATTGAATTTCCTAGCAAAGATCACTTCACACAACTCATTCAAAAACGATAAAAATCGAATAACATATACAAAAAAAAAAAATAAACACAAAATTGACAAAAGGTTCACATGCAATCATAATTCAATTACAAAAACTAATAAAAAATCGTTAAATCAATGATTAACGAAGATTAGCGAGAAATAGAGAAGATAAAATCACTCAAAACCGAATTACCGAGAAAAGATCACTTCGCTCAACTTAAATTCAAAACCGATAAAAATCAAGCACATTGACGAAAACGAATAACATATACGAAACACACACACACACACAAATTGACAACAAATTTACATGATAATCATAATTCAATTACATGAACTAATAAAAAACCGTTTAATCGACGATTAACAATCGATATAGAAGATAAAATCACTCAAAATCGAATTTCATAGCAAAGATCACTTCACTCAACTCAAATTCAAAAACGATAAAATCAAACAAATTCACGGAAACGGAAAAAAAATTGACAATAAATTACACAACAATAATAATTCAATTACTTGAACTAATGGAGAAGCGTAAAATCGAAAATTCACGCGAGATAGAGAGAGAAAGTTACCGCGATTACCTGAAAAATGTCGACGGAAAATTAAGAGAGAGAAAGAGGATGAAGAATCGCCGATGATGATGAAGAAGAACAGTGTTTGTTTTTACTGTGCTGACTGGTGATGAGTTGTCCGTTTGTATTTAAATGCAGGGATTGGATTAAGGGAGTAAATAGAAGGAAATCAAGTTAAATCAAATTTGTTTAACTTGAATTTCATGTCCGATTAGAAGACTGGGATATTTTTTTGATTTCATGTTTAATATCTACACCAATTGTAGATGCATTTGATGTTGTCAAGTCCATTGGATATGTAGAATCAAGTCAATTGTGGAAATTTCGGGTTTTGGAGGTTAGGGTGACGTTCATACGGACGGACGACGGTGAATGATGTGATGGTTAACTGTTATGACGGCGTTTGTTAATTCTGAGTCCGGTTGATACTTCTGATTGTCAATTGTCGGATAAATAGATGATTGTCATCATATTATATATTTAATTGTAAATAGTTGCAAATCTATTCTATGTATCAACATTTCGAAAGTGATCGGTAAATTCATTTTTCAACTCAATCTCTGTTTTTAAGGAGATCGGGCAAGAATTTGATATTTCTGAATGAAAGTTCGGGATTGAAGGGATTATAAAGCAACGTTCGTCGTTGATCGGAATTGTCATCACTTCTTTGTTGCCAATGACTCGAATCTCCCTCAACAACTAGCACTATCATCTTCTTATCCGCTTAGCTGTCCGGAAACATCTTTATCCAAATAAAAAAATTTCAATTAAATATTCGGTTGTTTTATGTATTTGATTTGTGGTTTTAGTTGCTATGATGATTCTATTTGTGAAAATTTGAGGTTGAAATATCTAAATTGAGCTTTATCGTTAATATGGGTTTTCGGACATTATCATTGTTTTTCTAGTAATGTTTTGTAATATGCAGGTTTGTGTTTTCTTATTATGATCTAGTTTCCTTTTGTTTTTATCACCATTGTTTAGATTTACAGTTATCTAGCAGTTTATTTGACGGAGAAAAGTTGTTAATTGTGTTATGTATTGCCTTTATATTGTTGATAGAAGCGGTGGATGAAAATGAATTTTCGAAATGGATTATGAATTTGTAATAACACGCTTTTTAACAATTCATATACGGAAAAGAGAGACAATTGCTTATTCGGTTGGGATGATAATCACACCATAAGCCAATCATTAAACTTTCTCCAGTACACAACCATTGGCAAAAAAAAAAAAAAATCAGATCTTCATATTCCGCTGAATTTCCAAGTTGGAGGTCAAAATAAGGCCTTAAACATTATAAAGGTCCTAAGAGATATGTGAAACCACTGCTATTGTGATATTAAAGTAAAGTAGTAGAAGTAGGAGATAACAAAGGTCTATTGTAGGATATATCAAAGGTCGATTAACGACTTAAGCGCCTAACTTGAAGGACTTTGTTTATGTGTCTTTTAGAATATGGATTAGAGTTAGCAAACAACCTTCGCCTATTGGTAGGAGGTTCGATGCCCCCTCCTATCCTACCCAGAAACTTAGAACGGCCGAGCCGCTTTAATTTGGATTGTAGAACGGGATATGGGAGTCGTGCCCATTCTCTCTCCGCTTCGGGCAATGTGCGCGAACATTCCAATTTCAAACTGAATATAGTTGTTACCTTGAAAAACTCGTAGAGCATGTTTGGCTTAACTTTAGAAAAAAAACTGTTTATGTATTTTGAAAATGTGTTTTTTAGTAAGTTATTTCTTGAAAAATTGTAGGGATTTGACTATTATTTTATAAAACTGTTTTTCAGAAAGTTTTTTTTTTTTTTTTTTTTTTTTTTTTTTTTTTACTTAAGCAAATGAAAAATAAAAAAAATATTGTTAAAATGATATCAAGATGAGTCTCTATTTGCAAGGAATGAAAAAATATGAATGAATAAGTATTTATTTTATTTTTATTAATTTGTTTACAGCATACAAAATTTTGACGATTTACCTCGGGTCAGGTCAACATTAGGTTAACCAAAGCATAGGTCGGTCAATTCGGATTTAAGGTTCGAGCCGTAAATAACTACTCGTAATCGAGTCAGGCAATTTCTGATCACTCTCGAATCTCGGGCTGTCTTTAACTGGTCGAGTTAGGTTTTCTAGGTCTAACAAGTACTGGTTGAGTCACGACTTTTAGGGAAGGCACAAGGCACCTCACGTCCTCTAAAGCTACTTACTTCATTTTCACACAATATTATTTTGAGATATGGATGGACATTATGACGATTATCCGTCTTGACATATTTTGATCTTGTGTTATATTTGGACTTATTTTTATGGATTTGATTTTAGGATCGATTTTCGTCGCGACGTCGATTTCGGCCCCATAGATGTTCTTATTGCAAATGAATGTGAATGATGCGAAAAAATATTATTGAACGCAAAGAAAAGTCTCATGTGTCGTCGATCTGACGCGCGCTTATCGATACATGTTGCAGTCTGATTGCCATTGTTTGTTTTTCGAGAAATAGAGAAGGAAATCCACAAAGTTTAATTAAATAACATAGTTTTCGATTGATTTGAAGCACTAAACCACAAAAAGGTTGTTGGGTTTAAGACTTTAAGTAGGGTCCCAAGGTTGTGCATATATATTGTACTTAGAGGTAGTCGATTGCACGCGTCGACCTGACCCGATTCCGCTCGTCAAGTCCTCGCTCGCAAGGCTCGGTCAATCTGCTTAGACTCTTCATGGCCTTTTGATAACTCAAGCAGAATCATGGTTCATAAACCTGGTCCCGACCAACCTTACGGTCTACAACCCACGGCCTACCATTGACCCTTCAGCCTCCTGGCTTGCCATTTGTTGGAATTTCTCTTTTAAAAAAATCAAAAAATTGCACCGAACTTGTGGGTCAGCGTAGGCCCAAATATGGGTCGGTTTAGGGCCGGTCACCCCCCTCAGGGCAGATTCAAGATCGACAACATCCGGCCCGCCTCTAAGACCATTCCCAAGCAAGGTCAATTGCTTGGTCATGACCTTGCTTGGTCATGGTTAATGGGGTAATTAAGGTACTTAATTGGTGACCAAAGTTGTTAATTTGTGACCAAAGGTCAATTTGTGACCAAACTTGGTCACTTTGGTCACAAATTGACCACTTATGTGACTCTCCCATTCAAATTTGATTGGTGGAACAATAAAAAAATAAAAAAGTATATAATATGATAGTGGGGTATGATTGGGAATGTTGTGAAGCGGAAAATGATTGGGTTGATGCGCAGGTCGCGACCTTCCTCGGCAGGAGGAGGGTGAAAATAGGTCATGGTTAATAAGGTGGAATTAAGAGTAAAATCGGGTCGTGACCTAGTTAGCGTGACCACTGCTTGGGGATGGTCTAAACCAACCCCTGTGGTCACTTCTAATTGTACTATCAAGTACACCAACGTAGCAACGGTCAACGGATAGCAAGCAAGTAAGCAAGTGACAATCATCTGTGCCGTGTCGAAGGGCTTTTGCTTCGAGCCTTTAATTCAATCCAATACAAAACTGTTGGATACTCTTCTCATCATTTTGCCTTAGTTTAGACTGCACTAGACAATGACACAAATGAAAAACTATTGATTAGCATTACACAAACACGTTAACTATATGCAATTTTCATTGCACATCACATGCATGGCTATTTTTTTTTTCATGAATTTTTTTGGCTATTTTATTAGTGTTAAATTTAATAATAACCATGATTACTTAGAGCATTTTCAATAGTTGGTAAAAAGACCTTCTAAGAAGTTGCAAGCTAGTAGCTAGCTCAACCATTGGAGCTATTCATGTAGATTAGCTTTGCTCAAACAATTTTAAGCTAGTAGCTTCACGGGGCTACTTACTCAAATGGACCCATAAAAGAAATATGACAAATAGGAAAATAATGATCCTATTAATAAAGATTTAATTTTAATTGAAAATTTAGAAATTGAATAAATAAATAGAGAAATGTGTTAAGTGAGTTCAATCAAGTTACTTGTAAATTAGCCAAACCATTGAAATATATTACAACTTGAAATTGTTGTAGCTTACAAAAATGAGGTAGCAAAGGTAAGCTAATATCAACTTAGTGGGGATCATCTGTCCTATTTGGTGTCTCAATGTGTGTGTTACTCCAATCACCTTCTAACATATCAATGAATTAATATAATTATTGCAATATTTTATTTTGCAACAAGTGATGTGTCAGAAGGTAAGTGGAATGACACACACAATGAGATACAAAAAGTGGGACAGATGATCTTTGGGGATGCTCTTGCGGATAAACTAGCTGTTGTCTATGGACATCAAACAACTACTTAACTCGTATAACTAGGGCCTAGAGGTATGTTACACACTTTATACCTGGTTCATGTAGTGTAAAATTATGAGAAGTCCAACTCTATCGACGAAATTGTTTAAAATTCTGTGAGACGTAATATGTATTATATATGGGGTAATTTTTTTTCATTAGGTAAATATAAAATAATAATTCTTATAATTTGCATAAGTTTAATGTAGCTTAATATGTATTTTCAGTTTCGGTGTTACTTGTGTCCGTAAACACTACTCCCTTTGTCCTAGTGAATAGTTTATATATTTGCTTTATTTTGTGAAGGAGAAATAAAACAAATGTAAATTATTAACGGGGACAGAGAGAGTATATGTGAACGGACAAGGGCCGACTATTAATGAAGAATAACACGCGAATTGATCCATATAAAAAAGGACTTTCACCGTAACACCAAATTATATACGTGAATTCATTATGTTATACGGAATATATGTGAATTCACTCTGTTATATATGTCCAAGCATGTGACACTGTACACAATATAAAATTTGACTCCCACCGTAAATAACGGTATATATGAGATATTATGTGATATGACTAGATATGGAAAATATTGACATCCATTGTAAATCACGGTGTTATCTATGTTAACTCACATGATATAGTCCTAAGATAGAAAAATATGATTTCACCGGTATGTATGAGAACTAACGTGACATGACCCACCATATGTGAACGGGGCAGATCCAATCGTCATTTTTTTTTTGAAATAAGGGTGTGACTTCGAAACATAAACATACTACACTATAATATACTATGTATAAAATATTTCAAAACAAATCAAACAAAAGTCGGGGTATAGAAAAAGATTGAGGGATTTAAGGAAATTAATAGATTATAAAACGCGAATTGATCCACATACTGAAAAGTTTGACTTCACCCTAAAACCACGTTATATACGTGTATTCACCATGTTATACATTCACTTGACATCGTACACACTATAAAATTTGACTCCCACCATAAATTACCGGTAATATGAGATTTCATGTGACATGCTCATATATAGAAAATTCTGACATCCACCATAATCCACGTATTATGTATGTTAACTCACGTTTTATGCTCCACTTCATCCAAAGGTAAAAAACCCAACTCTAACACACCACCACGTTATATACATGAGCCGACAGATCCACATGTCATTAGTTGTATCCTTAAACACCATATGTGAATTGGCATATCCAACTATAAGTGTGAATCCACTCTATTATGTATGTCAAATCACGTGATACTCTAGACAATAAAATTTGACTCCCACCGTAAATCACAGTCTATATGAGATCTCATGTGACTTGGTTAAATATAGAAATTTCTGACATCCATCGCAATCCACGGTATTATGTATGTTAACTCACGTGATATAGTACATTCTAAACATAGAAAAATCTGACTTTCACCGTAATTTACGGCACGTATGTGAAACTCACGTGTTATGATCCACTTCATCCAAAGGTAGAAAATCCTGCTCCAACCCACCACCACGTTAATATACGTGGCTTAACATATGCAAATATCAATAGTTGTATTCTTACACACCATAAGTGAATGGGCAGATCCAACTATAACTGTGAATCCACCCTATTATATGTATGTCAAATCTCGTGACACTCTACATTATAAAATTTGACTCTCACGTAAATCACGGTATATATGAGATCTGATGTGATATGGTCAAATAAAGAAAATCGTAAAAACCACTGTAAATCACAGTATTATGTATGTTAACTCTCGTGATACAGTCCACTCCAAACATAGAAAAATATGACTTTCAACGTGATTTACGGCATGTATCTGAAAATCACGTGTATAATCCACTTCATTCAAAGGTAGAAAATCCTAACTCCAACCCACCTCCACATTATATACATGACCTGACCAATCTAAGTGTCATCAGCTCTATCCCTATACAACCTTCTCATAAGTCATACATACACTCATACTCCTAATAAACTACTAACAAATACAATTTTTTTTATTTTTTTTGGTACAAAATAATACCAGTCCTATACTATAAAATATTTCAAAAATCAAAAAATAAAAAATCTAACGGTTTTTTTTTTCTTGGCACACTATTTAAATTCAACCTCAATCCCTTCATTTTCCCACTATAATCATAACCAACCACTCCATAAAATAAATAAAACCCACCGCAACTCCTCCAGCTTGCAAAACACACCTACAATTACAATACAAAGTTTCTAAAGTTGAATAAAAAGTCTCTTCTTTTACCTGAAACCTCTACGAAATTTCCCCCAATTTTAACCTACATACATTCACACTCCAAATTCATAACCCTAATAGAATGATTTCAAAATTCACTTCTTTTTATGGACAATTCTTTCACCCAATTACTAATACTATACTACTATAATTGCGTAATTCTGTAGTATTTTTTTAATTGTCCAAATTAATTGAATTGAATTGATTTGATTTGAATTTTGGTGATGATGATGTCAGCGTCGGCGGATGATAATAAGGGGTTTGATTTCGACTGTATGTATGATTTCTCGAGTGATGTTGTTAATCATGATGATGGTGATGATGTTGATATTGGTGGGTTATTTGTTGATAATGGTGGTGGTGGTGATGATGATTTTGCCATTGATATCGACTCATTTTTTACGATTCTTGACGAGGAATTGCCGCCACAGGAGAACCCTTTGCCTGAATTACCGGTATTTTCTAAGTTAAAATTTTGAAAGTTGTAATGTTTGATTTTGTGTGAATTATGTATTTTGATGTGCAATTTTTTTGAGTAGAATTATGGTTTACTGGGTGTTGATTAAAGTTATTTGCACGAAATGGCTGAATTAGTGCTCAATTATGGTTTTCAGATTATATTACTAAGAGTTTAAGGTATGGTATAGTACGGATTACTTAGATTCTGAATTTAAGGTAAGAGTGTACATGGAGGAATTTCGAAAGGAGCACACTTTGTGTGTCTTGGGAAAATTTGAGGGACAATTTAATGTATTAATTGAGTGAATTTTGAGAGAAATGCCCTTTGCATGAAATGACGGGTTTTGGATTCCCTATCTCTAGTGTTTCGATATGGGGCGTTTGAATAACAGTTGAGGACGGAAGGGGATGGTAGAGAGGGGAGGGGGGAAGGAAGTAAGGGAAAGTGAAGGGAGGGGGAATGGCACGAGGGGGATTTTCCCTCCAAAAACTTTCGTATGGTAGAAAGATTTTGATTTGATTTGGAGTGGGGTAAATAAATCTCTCCATTTCCCTCGTGCCCTATTTGCTAACCATCAAGGGAATTTGCATCCTTTTGCCCCTATCTTTAATTCTATTCAAACAAGGCCTTAGACTATTCATTTGTGGCTAAATACGTGTTGTATAACAATCTTGGATGCCTGTTGCCAAACTAGATGGTCCTGTTTTTTAGATATTGAAGTGAACCTTTGGCGACTTATTTATAGTGGGTGGTATTCGGCATCTCTTGTATGATTTATATTGGACGAAGTTTGTCTCTTTTGATTGAAAAAAATAGTTTCCCATTTTCTTGAATGTGATAAAACGAGTTTGGCTTGATGAACCTCAAATATTTTGAATATCAGATTGAAGTTTTTAAGTATAATAAGTTATTGCTATGACACACAATAAACTGTAAACATATAAGTACAAAAAAGATAGTTGGAGGTTTGAAGCACTTGGCTTTATCATTCGAGCCTCTAGGTTTAGTGAGAAGACATAGAAAAAGATTTATAGGATGACTGTTGTGGCTTCTCGGTTACTTGCAGGGGCGTTTTTTTGCCATAAGGATGCTGCCAATTTTGATGAAGTGGTAGAATCGCGTTACAAGGATAAGTGATTAAATTCACATTTGTATGTTGAGACGTATGAAATTAAGCTCAGTGTCCTCATTATTGTTAATATCCCGATAGTGCCTTACTTCTAGACTTATCAAAATTTGTTACGACCCGACCTATAAAGTTTGACCTGACGTGCAAACCGAAACGACCCCACTAATTTAGGGACAAAACCCGAGAGTGCTTTAAGTTTATATTTAATGTATACAGTGGTGAAGCTAGGGTATGATGAATATTTCAAAGTTTTTAGTTAAAAATTTCCAAACCTTTTTCGAGTTTTCTTTATACAATAACTCGTTAGATCTCGCTGAGATTTTTCGCCCTCACTGAGTTTAAATCCTGCCTCCACCACAAAATGTATATTATGAACATATAAAAGAAAAACAATCAACAACAACAACAACATCAGAGCTTTAATCCCAAAATGATTTGGGGTCGGCTGACATGAATCATCCTTTCGAACCGTTCATGAGTGAACGCACGCCTCAAAATGCGAATAAAAAGGGATAATGAAAAACAAAAAGGAAGAACGAAAATGTAATGGAAAGTCAAGGTAAACTTAGGGGTTTTAAAATCGAATTCCGGATTTCTTTTACAAAAACTTAAAAATTTAAATCGAGAGAAAAGATTAAAACGATTTAAAAACCGAAGTAGAAGTAAGGATCCAAATGCCTTAAAAGTAAACCAAGTAAAATCTATAAGAAAGTGGTTGGTAAAAAAAGTGTAATAAAGGAGAGAAGAATAAATAATTTAATTTCTTTAAATTAAATAAAAACACTAAATATGTCAAAAAAACATCAAATACTAAAAATCCACATGTATGCTTTCCTTCCATTGTGCCCTCTCCATCACCATACTCTCCTCAAGCCCCAGAAATCTCATATTGTGCTCTATCACTCTCAACCATGTCTGTCTCGATCTTCCTCTACCTCTAGGGACCTGTTCAGTTCTCCAATCCAAGAGTCTCCAGCCTCGTAACTGGTGCGTCCATAGGTCTCCTTCTCACATGGCCAAACCATCTTAGTCGGTTTTCCATCATCTTGTCCTCTACTGGCGCCACCTTTACCTTTTCCCTAATCACCTCATTCCTTAACCGATCTTTCCTTGTATGTCCGCACATCCATCTCAACATGCGCATCTCCGCCACACTCATCTTTTGAATGTGACAATGTTTCACGGCCCAACACTCGGAACCGTAAAGTAATGTTAGTATTGCAAATCAAAAATATGATTAAAATATCAGTTTTATACTTATAAAATATACGAAGTATCATTTAAATTGTAAAATGATTATTAAAATAACTTAATGTATATGACTCTTTCAAGAATCTTTAATTTTTTTCTTTCAAATTTAAGAAGGCAGATAAAAAGATGTCACAAACTATTTTGAAAGATTCATTTTTTATCTTACGACATTTGACCCAACCCACCTGATCCTTTTGGCAATGATATAGTTACTTTCTATAAAAGGCCCTTGCTCAAATTAGGGTAACGGGGGTTGGATGTCAACGACCTTTAGCCTACAATGACAAGCAATTTCAAACAGGCGTATAACAGAATGGGATGACCATCGACTACTAGATGAAAATGAAACAGAGAGGGTTTTGTGAGCCATTTTAATTTAATCCCTTATTTTTTTTTGAGATGAAATAACTATATTCACTACAAATGTAAAAAACCAGTAATTCTACACGAATGATAGGATATCAATGATGAATCAATATATTTTAGGCACTTAATAATGCCTTTTTCGACAATGATAAGTATGTGTTTGCCACTGTTTGGTGGTTGAGATCAACGATTGATGAAATGTAAGGAGCCTTTTATTGTTGCTTCTAGACCATGGTTTAAAACTTGGCCTATTGTTTGAAGGTTCCTTCCATAACATCAATCACTGATGGTATATCCACTTCTTGTTTTTCATTTTCATTCACTATATCGTTCAGATTTTCGCAGTTGTTTGACTTTTATTTTCATAAATGAACAATTCTCCATCTCCACGTTTTTTTGCTGGCATGGGTTACACGTTACACATATAATCTATATTGTGATGGTCTGTTTTGTTGAACTTTTGTGCTTTATAGTTAGAGATTTCACGAGATGTCTCCTCGTAAGATTTTGCGCTCCATGTTATTAGTTTGTTCTGGTATTGAGATAATTGGAAGCTCTAGTTTCTCACTGTATATTTATCTTCTTCAATACTTAATAAATATTTTCTGGTATGCAGAATAATCCATTTTATCCGGCAGTTGACTCCACCCAGGAAAGGGTTTCAGGTGCTCATGTAGGCAATAATTGTGATTCAAATTTTAGACTGGGTAAGCTTTCATAGCTGTGCGCACCTTGAAACATGCTGCGTGCTGATAAAATCTCAATATGAATAGAACAATCAATTGGAGCCTTTTAGCATTTTGTTTCGTTGCATGATTGAGGTTATAAAGTTTCAAGGTGAACCTTGTGCTGATTTTGTGGTGTACAAATGTTGCCTGATGGACCGCTTGGCTCTTGGACCTTGGTTATATCATATTATGATGGATTTGAAAGGTCTAATTCTTGGCCTTTTGTCCGAGCATTGCTGAAGTTCGAATGAACCAAACTATAATAATGAATGTTTTTGTTCCTTTTCAGCATGAATTTTGGTGTTCTTAAAAAATGTAGCTAGAGTTCCTGGTTACATTTTTTGTTGACTCTTACAGGCTAATGGTTTAGTGACGAGGTTTTTTTTTGTACACCCGAATTTTCTAAGAATCCCGTATTGTTGATAATGTCTTTTCTATCTGTAACCCTTGGTGGTGCGATTATTGTCTGGCTATGTCGGCAGCTGAGGATGTATAATTCTTAATTTGGGAGTTTAATTTTAATCGTAATAGATCAATTGAGTGCTTTAGTCTGAGTTTATGTATTACATGGTATTGAGTGTATTTGCTAACTGAACTTGCTTTAGTTCAATATTTCTATACTTTGTTTGATCATTTATGTTACCTCATAGCAGAATTGCTTTAACTTTTCATCTCACTTTTTCAATTTTGTAGAATATGTTGCTGAAAGGGGAAGTAGTGCTGAGAAGGGGGAGGCTCTTGAGCAAGTTTTTTTTACTTCGCCTCTAGATATGTCATTAACTGAAGCTAATGGAACATCACCTGGGAAAAGCAACATTGAACGTGCTTTGGATCAGTCTCCTCTCTTAATGAAGACAGAGTGTTTCTCGTCTACACAGGATTGTTTGAGCACATATGACATATATAGTGGTTTTCCAAATCAAAATTCCTTAGACGGCATGGGCTATGGTATGATGCTGACGAACGATGCAGTTACGAATGTTGTGAAGCTAAATGATTCCGTGTCTTCTCATGCATGGACTGATGAAAAAACCATCTTAGCATCTCAGGTTCAAACGGCAAATACATCTTCATCCGAGATTACACCGTATTATTTTATTGATTCAACTCTCCATGACAATTTCACTTTTGATCAAGTGAACACTTTTAATACCGTTGATAGTAGTAGTACAACTACAGACGATGCTTCAGCAGATCCATTTTGTTGGCGGCAGATGAACCAGCCATGCATTAAACAAGCTGTCGAAATTAAAGACGAAAGGGACAGGGGACTGGCTGTACTCAATGGTTTTGAGGGCACATCTTGCGTTACAAGTAAAAATGATGCATTTGGAGGGACGTCGTTTGATTTTGGTGATAGGAAATCTGTTGCATCATCTGAAACTCGTTACTCTGGAAGTCGAGTTGGTCACTCGAATAATTATCGTCATAGTTTTGTTACCGATAGAAAACCAACCAATTTGCCTTTGCTAAATGGTTTTTATGCCAATTCCGGTGGTTTGCCTTTCAATAAAGGGGTAGAGAAGGTTGTGGAGGCTGCAAATATTAAATATGATGCCTTTTGTGGCTCTAATGAGGTCTCCGGTGCAAGGTTATTAGGTCACAGGGTGTACAGTGAGGCTGATGACAACGATGATGATGATGTGTGCGTAATTGAAGACTTAAGTGCACCTGCACAAGTTCATCAATATTCTGTTCATAAAAAGTCCGTAACCTCACATATGTCAACATTTTCTCCCGCATGTTTACCGTTGGCTCTGCCAAACCATCAAGTAGCTGTTAATGCTGCCAGAGTGAAGGCAGCTGATGAACGTTTAATTTTCCAAGCAGTAGTGCAGGTATATTTGTTCTATATTTAGCCATGTTGCTTTAATTTATCAGACGAAGTAAATATTTTGCGACCATTTCCGCTTTTTAATACCCTGATACAATATTTCACATTCTACTTAATGTGTTAACTCATTGGGCTGTTCAGGAAGAGCTGCAGATATGGTACATATTCTCTAGCTCCTTGGCAGTGTTTCACGGAATCTAAACCTTTTTCCCTTATGTTTGTCACAGGATCTTTCACAACCAAAGTCGGAGGCTACCCCACCTGACGGCGTTTTAGATGTACCTCTTCTCAGGCACCAGGTACAAATTTTCATTGCTACTTGACTGATGTTAAGAACACATTTATTTTCTCAATCAGGGATTTACTATTCACCTCCTTGTTCCAGCTATTGATTAAATAATTGCATGGCTTGAGTGAAGGGCTGAATTCGAATCCTTCACCTTTGTATTTGCTTAAGTGGATTCTTTGGGTGCTACAACTTAGACAATCTGGTCCCTATTTATGTTTATTCATTTGGTTTTTCTTTAGAGAGAGAGAGAGTGGAGGTGGGTCGATCTGCAAAATGTACTGTGAGCCTGTGACTTATATATTATTATATTAAAAATCAAAGCCTAATTGTTTTTTTTAAGGGGGTGAGATCTTTTTTTTTTTTTTTTTTTTTTTTTTTTTTTTTGTTTTTGTTTTTTTTTTTTGTTTTTGTTTTTGTTTTTGTTTTTGTTTTTGTTTTGTCTTCTGTTATCTCTCCAGTGGTTTCTATATTCTGCCACCTTATACAGATAATTGAGGTTCTTTGTTTTTTTTTCCAGCGGATTGCATTGTCATGGATGGTGCAAAAAGAAACAACTAGTGTGCAATGTTCGGGAGGTATTTTAGCCGACGATCAGGTTCAGGCCGTACAACCCTTAGCATGCATTTTTTTTTGGTTTCACAATTTTTTATTATTTTTTTTGTTACGGTGTGCTTGTTACTCACTCTATCCCATTTGTATTTTCTTCAATTGACTTTGATGATTATATGAAAATAACTATTTTCATCAATCAGACATGTCAATAGTTGACTTTGGCTGACCATCAAAGTTAATAGAGGATGGTAAGTTTGGGATGGTGGGATGGAGGTAGTATTTATGTACACGTTTGTAAAACGCATCTACTTTACACAGGGACTTGGGAAAACAGTGTCGACCATTGCTCTTATTCTTACTGAAAGAGCTCCGGTGGCAAAGACAATGGGGATAGTGGATCAACGTGAGCACGAAACATTAGATTTGGAGGCGGAAGGTGACAAAAAAGTGAAAAATGGCCCAGCTACAGAGGTGCAATCATCTTCTTCCGTAAAAGGGAGGCCTTCTGGTGGAACACTTGTTGTATGCCCTACTAGTGTGCTTAGGCAGTGGGGAGATGAACTGAGGAATAAGGTGTCAGACAAAGTTAAGCTTTCTGTATGTATGTACCATGGGAGTGGCAGGACCAAGGATCCATATGAATTAGCTAACTATGATGTTGTTCTTACAACATATTCTATTGTAAGCATGGAGGTCCCAAAGCCTGTGTCTCTTAAAGAGGATGAGAAGCGAAAACGGCAAGCTGATGATGCTGGTGCATCTAGTAAGAAAAGAAAGCACCCTTCAAAATCTGATAAAAGACGCTTAAAGAAAGTAATGGATGATGGATTTCTAGAGTCTTCTGCTCGCCCTCTTGCTAGGGTAAATTGGTTCAGAGTAGTACTCGATGAGGCCCAAAGTATCAAGAATTACAGGACTCAGGTTGCCCAGGCCTGCTGGGGTCTTCGGGCAAAACGTCGATGGTGCTTGTCCGGGACTCCTATTCAGAATTCTGTTGATGATCTCTATAGTTACTTCAGATTTCTCAGATACGACCCATATTCAGTTTACAAGTCCTTCTGTTCAATGGTTAAGTTTCCAATCGTTAAAGACCCAATTAATGGGTACAAAAAGTTGCAAGCTGTTCTGAAGACCATAATGTTAAGACGTACCAAAGGTTAGACTCCATAAACTTTCACGTTTCATTCACAGAATATTTCCATGTGTCTACTTATTAAACGAAACCAAATTGACTTGAAAGCATTGGGTCTAGGATGTGAGTCTGAGCCTGCAATTTCTGAGATGTTGCTCTAGATAAAAGATCATGTGGAAACCTAGAATTTGGCTAGTCTGTTTTGAATTGCTAAAACCTTGTCTTTTAGCGATCTTTTAGTCATCAAAAATCACCTGCATTTCTTTCATAAAAATAGGGGGTAGATCCAACAAAGATTTTCTTTTTGATTCATTGTTCATCCAAGAACTGTTTTTGATCCAGTTTGCGTGTAACATGTGTAGTTTTTTTTACTATGTGTTCTAAACAGATATAGGGGCATCTATTTGATTTTGTTTGTCGCATACAGTGAATGCGATGGTTTGGGATTGGCTAACATGAATAGAACATGGTATACATGAGTGAAATCCGCAATGAAACTGTATATGGAGAGACGTTAATTTATTATACAGTAGTAAATTGAACAGCATCCAAGCGTCACATCAGCAATATTAAAATGGAATGTTAATAATTCTCTTTCACTAAATATTTCCAAGTAATTAGGTGGCATCCAAATTGTCTACCACAGTACCACCTGGTTCTTGTTGGAAGTAATGCTAAGGCTAGTAATGTCGTCTAAATACATTGTATTAGAGAGATGCCTTCCATTACCTCGTAAAAGCATCTCACAACTAAATGCATGTTTATAACCCCACTAACTCCATGTTTATGGTAGTGGTTATGCCTCTTTATAGTGCTAATTAATCACTATAAATATGAGAAGTATGTAGTCATTTGACATACACATCTTCCATATATCTCTACTACTTCTCTATGATAATTTTGAGCATACCATATGAGTTCCAACTCTTAATAGTTGAGTACACAACTTTTAGGAGTGTTGTGTGACCTTGGGGGACGACGCCTATATCGATTTGTACCGTAGTCGGGCGATTTCGTTTCTCATTCAGTGGCCTCCATACCACGACACAACAACATATATTCTCTAAATATAATTTCGCCCTTATAGTGAGACTATATTTCCAACAGTTCCTTGATAATTTTTTTTTGATATTGACCACGAGTGTGATAACGGTCTTGATGTCAAGCTATAAAGATTTCAAAGGTGTAGTGTAAGTGTAATGGGTCGCAACCAGTATAACTTAAAACTCCAAAGACATATATTGGTGCATTTTTGTACTTTCCCGGGATTAAGTTCCATGTTATTTAATGTAATGGGGACATTTTATACCATGGCCATCAGCGCCCGTCCATGAGTATGAAAGAGATAATATGCCGTAATATTCTCAATTACTTGTATAATTTGATGTTTTATCAGGAACACTTCTTGATGGAGAACCAATTATCAACTTGCCTCCTAAATCTGTGAAGTTGAAGAAAGTGGAATTTTCGCAGGAGGAGCGTGATTTCTACACCAGGCTGGAGGCTGACTCTCGTGCCCAATTTCAAGTATGTTTGTAGTCTTTTCAGTTTACTGCTGTAACATGTTGGGTTATGATGGCCCTTCTTTGTTGTCCCAAACGTGAGTTTAGAAATAGACTCCTTTTGTTTTTGTATACTTCATCTTGAAGAGTCTTATTAGCTCAGATCTCCCAAATGCCTTGCTTCAAAGTTATAAGACAGTAGGAAGTTATCTGTTGCTGAGTCCCCATTTTTGTATACGAACATTGTTGAGTCTGTCCAAGCATGCGGTTTTTTGCTGGCATAAATTCTCCATATTCTTTCATCTTAAGGCTTTACTTTCTAAAGAGCTGACAGCCTCTGATCTTTCTGTATGATATTTGTTGGGAGATCCTTGGTTTTTGGGATGGTTTCAATAGGAGGTTTGCTTAAGCTTTGTTATAACGTTGTTTGTGTGATGCCGTGTTCTGCCGGACACTCCATTTCTTGTGCTTGGCATTTTAAGAGTGTTTTGTTATATCCGTTCTTGGCATTAGGCAAGAATAGGGTAAGAACTGCAAGTATAACTGTATAAGGGAAAAGTCATTTGGTAATTGAAAACATCTGACAGTTTTAAGTAATTTTTTTTCAAAGTTAGACCTTTATTACAAATTTACAATTCCTGTGGTCCTATCTCTTCTGTTGTCATAGCTTTCATTTTTGAAACATTTCTGATTTCTTTCACTCTTTTTTTTAGGCTTATGCGGAATCTGGAACGGTCAAACAAAATTATGTGAACATTTTATTAATGCTCTTACGACTCCGGCAAGCATGCGATCATCCTTTTCTGGTGAAAGGTTATGGGTCTAATTCAGCTCTGAAATCTTCTATCAGTGCAGCAAAGAAGCTTCCCCGTGAGCAGCAGATTTGTCTTTTGAATTGCTTAGAAGCATCCTTGGCAATTTGTGGCATATGCAGGGTACATGGTTTATCTGTCATTTATTCAATTAAACTGCTTTTTGAGTCTACCATGCTTGTTATTTCTGTTTGACTTTGATGCTAATTTACAAATTACATTAGTACAGTAAATTGAAGCCTATCATGTGGCTAATGGAATTATCTATGTTTTAACAAGCAATATGCATGGTTTCTTTCACTCAGTCGTATGTTTTGTTTTTAGCCACATATTCACTATGATTTTGGATTTTGATGGTTGAACTTCGTAGTTTTAGTTTCATATAATGCTCGATATCTGTTTGCAATCTGCATTAAGCAAGTCTGCTGGTATTAAGTCAAGAAGAAGAATTTCATGCTTATTGTTTGCTGGTTTATTTATTTATATTGCAGGATCCTCCTGAGGACGCTGTTGTCAGTATATGTGGTCATGTTTTCTGCAATCAGTGCATTTCTGAGCGTCTCACAGGTGATGACAATCAGTGCCCTGTAATAAAATGCAAAACTCAACTCTGCGCATCTTCGATATTTTCCAAAGGCGCGTTGAAAAGTTGCCGCCTGTCTCCCGAGTTTTCTCGCGATGGTTCTCAAGTTTGCTCTCCTTCTGAGTCCTATGATCAAGCAGAGTTGGCAGAACTTTCTCCGGCCCATTGTTTTAATTCCTCCAAAATTAAGACAGCTCTTAAAGTCCTTAAATCACTATCTAAACCTCAAATGATCATTCTTGATAACACCTCGATGGAATCTTCCATTACCGATGAAAGCCCTGTTGCGAGCAAGGGTTCAGCTAGTTCAGGTGTTGTGGAGAAAGCAATTGTCTTCTCTCAGTGGACAAGCATGTTGGATTTGCTCGAGGACGGCTTGAAAGAATGTTCAATTCACTACCGACGATTAGATGGGACTATGTCTGTTCTTGCTCGTGATAAAGCTGTGAAGGACTTCAACACTCTTCCTGAGGTTCTAAACTATTCAACATTTTATGCCACCTTGAGCGTCTGCTGTTGATTACTTTTTATGCCCCAAATTTCACCCCTATATTTTTCACTCACACATATTCATATGCGCGATCCTTTTAGAATTTTCTGGGTTCAAACAAATTTGTGTGAAATTAAAGTGAGTAGTACTTATTTGGGACGACATTATTGTATCAACCCAGTTTTAGCTGAAGATGGCAGTATGTGTTTTACTATTTGAAATTTATGGGTTTGATCACACCGAGGAGAAATTCTTAGCTCGATTTCTTGTTCATTATTGCAGGTCTCTGTTATGATAATGTCTTTAAAGGCAGCAAGTCTTGGGCTAAATATGGTTGCAGCTTGTCATGTTCTTCTTTTGGATCTTTGGTGGAACCCTACAACCGAGGACCAAGCAATTGACAGAGCTCATCGAATTGGGCAGACTCGTCCTGTTACAGTTGTGAGACTTACCGTTAAAGATACTGTCGAAGATCGGATTTTAGCTCTTCAGGTACTTGATGTCATCTTGATGTGTAGCATAGTTCACATAGTTATTTTTGCCTGTCAGTAGGATTTTATTATGCTGAAAAGCAGTTGCTTAAAACTTGCTTCCCGTATTTTCCAACACCTCAAATCCCGTTTACTGTTTACTGACTCAATTTTTGTTTTTCACATTTCAACATTACTGAGTAAATTTTTTGCTCTATATTTTAGCCCTATAGCTTCAAAGTGATTGCAGATCATCTCCGAAATCTTCAGAAATATTTTGGGTTATGTAGCTCTAGCTCCTGCACTTCACTTTTACACACTTTTAGACACACCACCATTCTATCATGATTTGAGACTTTGACACTTTATTTTAGGCCAGAAACATTATTTATATCTTACCCATTTTCGACACTCCATCTCGCTTACATTTTGAGACTATCAATTCAAAGATTAGAGCTGTTAAAAACTTGTTGTTGCAGGTATTTCCAGTTTTGTTTTCACATTTATACTTTTTCTATTTTTACTGTGTGCAAGGCAAGCATGCTTGTATTTCATTTTGTTTGCACCATCTAGTTTAGTTCGTCTTCGAGCTGGGTAGGCCCCTCCTGCATGAGTTCAACACTGTCATGGTCTCGTAGCGTAATACTCCACTGAACCGAAGACGTTATTTGGGTGGGGTACCCCCTTGAAGAGGTCCATTGATAGGCTTGAAATCTGACTAGTGCTTAAAGGGATTGAAAGTACTACTCATATCAACAAAGTGCACTTTCTTTTCTGATTATCCATGCAAAATAACTCCACCTAGCTGAGAGTAGTCTTAGGATGGGTGACCTCCGGGAAGATTCCCGGGATGTGCATGAGTGAGGACAAAATGCGCTGGGAAAGACCCGTGTTGATCTGTGGGCCACAGCCTAGCGACCTACCGTAAGTGACCGCTCCCGACCCTAGGTTTGGGCCGGGTTGTTAGTTAGATCGGCTATTATTCAACACTTGTCCAAGTATTCTATGAGATCAAATACATTCTTACTAATTGCTGATATGGTATTTTTATTCTGGTTATGCAGCAAAAGAAGAGGGAGTTGGTTGCTTCTGCGTTTGGAGAAGATGAAACAGGAAATAGTCAGACTCGTCTTACAGTAGAAGACCTGAAGTACCTATTTATGGCTTGATGATGTCGATTTTTACATAGAGCGTCGAGAACATTCCCGAGAATAGATGACAGCAGTGAATAGAATAGAAAGATAGCACCTTGATTAAGTATAGGGTACAGCCTTACAGAGTTACAGGATAGGAAATTGATTCATTTTGGCAGTTACATTGTTTAATATGTCCATGATCTTTAGGGAGAGCATGTCAGGGTATTGCCTGTACAATGTAGCTTTGTCTAGTTTCAGATTACAGGGATTCTTTTGAAATGACAATTGATGAAAGCTCTTTTGCACAAGTTTCGCAATATAGTTTTATTTTTTCCGTTCAGTTTAATTCGTTTTTAAGCTGCGTTCTGTTCAGGATGTTTATTCTTATTTGGGATATTCTCTCGTGTATCCCTCAACTTTTTCATTTTTTAAGATGTACTCCTCTTTTCTTGCAAAAAAAAACTTTTGACCGTCAATAACTCTTGGTTACAAGTTCAAAATATGATAATTTTTTTTTTCAAATTGAGCGTTTAGAGGTCTTCAATTTGAAAAAAAAAATTCACCACCGACTCAACTCGTAGTCGGGAATTATGGTCGGTCAAAGTTATTAGTTAAAAAAGGTTTGACTAACCATAACTACTGCCACGAGTTCAAAAAGCGATCATTTTTTTTTCAAATTTAAGGTCTTAACGAGATAATTGGTTTGAAGAAAAAAATTACCGTTTTTTTAAATTAGAATGTAGAATTATTGTCGGTCAAAGTTTTTGTGAGAAATGAAGTGCACACCTTAAAACGAGAAGATACGTAGATGCGAGAGAATATCCTTTCTTTTTTCGATTGACTCAGGAGGTATCAATTCTGAAGAGGAGTCCACCACTATAGTATAGGAAGCTAACAATTTTGTATCGTAATAATCCATATTTGATGCTTTCAATTTGCGTATTATTCGTACGTTCATGTGTGTTAAATTGCCATGCAACCCTACAGGAATGCGGCGGTATCTTCTTATTTGACTTACACTTACATACCTTAATAATTATAATAATAATGTCGTGGGAGAACTTAAAGTTCGATTTTATAAGTACAAATTTAGGTTCATTGCCATAATTCCATTTTCTCATGATCTTAATTAATGTATGTTGACTAAATATTATAGGGTATTGTTCGATCTTAATATTCCTAAACTTATTGAATAATGTTAAATTATTCAAAATGCTATATTCCACCTATTTTAAAGTATTGACCAGGGGAAAGATCCTCTACCGACAATTTGGGCAATCTCCTTCAGATCTTGAAAGCGCAATTTAATGGGTTGACCCCTCTCAAGTTTGGCTTTTTTCATTCGCAAGAGTCAGGAATCGAACCCCTCACCACTTGTTTAAGAGATGAGAGCCCTTACCACCCACACCAGCCAACTTTGTTTCCTATTTTAAAGTTTAGTTTATATACATTTTAGTTTATTTTTTTTACAATAACATATTTAGATCAATTAAAAAAATTAATCGTACATTCGTACATGAGTTGTTTTCTAGTAGTGGTACTTCGAGTATTTTAAGAACTATTTACTAAGTTTAGGAGAGATAGTGACTTTTCTGTAAACAATATCACAGGGTACCATGTAAAATGAGAAAAAGGAACATACATCGGATGTACTACCTCCAACTTTTTTATTTTTTGAGCATATATGTATTTTTTTTGAGCTTATTACCTTAAATTTTATTTGTTTTTGAACATATATGTATTTTTTTGAGCATAATAAAGTTTATAAGTTAAATTTTAATATTTTTTCCGTCAAAACTCAAATTTAACTAAACTTATATGTAATGTTTTTGAGTTTTATTATAATTTTTTAGAGCTTAATGTTTAAGTGAATAAACTCAGAAACTTCATAGTGAAACTCATAAACTTTTAAACAAAACTCAAAAACTTTATTATAATGCTCAGAAACTATAGAATTAGAGGTAGTACATCAGATGTATAATCCTCTTACTGATGTAAAATTCAAAATAACAGGAGGGTATCACGCAAATAATCAAAAATTATATTGAAAAAACTATAATAATAAGCCGAGTTTATAGTTATTCTATAACTAAATGAAGAAAAAACTAAATGAAGAAAATACGAATTTTTGCATGCAAAATAACATAAATAGATTGTCGTCTTTTGTAGAGTATTTTATTAAAATGAGCATTTTTTATTAATGTTTTCCATTAACTAACCATTTTCAAATTTTGATTCTCAAAATTTTAGCTTATTTTAAATTATTTGTATAAAGTGGCTAATTTGGTATAAAAACTCTAGAAAATACCATTATAATTTCTTATGATGATAATTAGTATGTATATATTACTCATCATCACATTGATATTGAAATAGCTGTATCTTTTCTTTTCAATCTTCAATTTACTTCTCTTGTTATAAATCTCACACTTATATATGACTATATCCAATAATTTTTTAAATTAATTGAACAGATATCTTTTATAATTATTTATTATATACATTTCTATGCATGGTTAATTGATCATCTAACAACCCAATAATATGCAAGTGTGCAACACAAAATGTTTAGATATGACAAACGCAATCCTCAAAGGTAAAGGCTTATAACCAGAGATGAAGTTAAGTACAGGCTGACCAGCCGACTAGACCATGATGATCCGAGCAAATTTTTTGGAAAAAAAATATACTCCGTAATACACTATTTTTTAAAAAAAATAAAGAAATAACTATAATTCGAAATATATGTAAGATTGATGTTTATTCGGCCCCGGTAGAACTTGTACCAAGCTTCGTCTTTGCTTATAAATAGGGTATAAAATCGATCTTGAGACTCCAACCATCAACTTAAACTTTTGGTTGAGATGGTTTCTTGACATGATATCAGAGCATGTGATTAGTTCAATAAATATTTTATTAAAAATAGTCATTTACGTAAAAGACTACAAAGGTAAACTGGTAAAATATATATAGTGGTGTATACTCGATGATACATACATGCATAAGTTATTACATCTTTGCAGTTAGCCAGTTACATACAAGTTATCAATCATACAAGCTCTGGATTTTTTTCAGAACAAAATCAAAATATAACAAAGAATTTATAATTTAAATGCTTTGTTTTAAAAAAAATTGAAATCAAATAATATTACATTGAATAAAAGAATCAATTAAATAATTATGATCGAACTCACCATAAATTATACTCCGTATATGTTAAGTTTTATTCCGCATAAATACTTCCCGAAGCTAGGTGGAATCGCCATCAAAATATTTTGTAATATGATGATTATTATTGTTGTTGATATTATTATCAAGGTATTGTTGGTTTTCTTGAACTTCAAGCAAGCTTTGTAGTATTGCATCCGTTGCACTTGTAAGAAACTGTGACCAATCCCTATGGAATAAAACAAACGTATAAATGTCAAAATTATATTTGTTCATAATATATAAACTAGTGTAGATCCCGCGCAAATGCGCGGTAAATATAGGCCTTTTAAATTTTAGTGTATTAGTTATAGATTTTAGATTTATATCTCACGAATTTTTATAAAAAAATAACTAATATTAAAATTAATCAAAAAAATTGAATAATTCCATGAATTGTGTTTTTTACGAAAATATTTTAACTACATCAAATTTTTTTTAAAAATTTTTTTTCGTCACAAAGTTAATAATAGGAGATACGATTTTTATGTATAAATTATTTTAAATGGAAAATTAGTTTAATAAATGAAAATCTAATTTGTTTCCATATATAAGTTTGAGCACTTTGGAGGGAAAACTTTAGAAAATTTGTATTCTCTTAGTATATAGAAGGATTTATACTTTTAAAAATTGCACCTCAACCCTTAATATTTATCAGTTCACCCCATTGTATTTTGATATGAAACAAAAAAATTGAAATGGAAAACTAATAAAAAAATTTATTTAAGTTGTGAATTTTTTTTAGTGAATGGTTTTTGTCACGAAGCTAATAGTAAGCATGTGTAAAGTTATTCTCTCCAGTAATAATTATTGCATTACTGAAAAATTTAACAACTTATACTTTATAATTTAATATCAATTTTATTTTATTTTAATGAAAAAATCATAATTATGAATTTATTTAAAAAATTAGAGTTTATTTATAAGAATATATTCATTGGAAAGATAATATTATAATGAAAGAAAATTTTATTTATTACCTTATTTAGCTAGATGCTTTTTGGAGGGAAAACTAAGAGAATTTTTATTCTCTTAGTAGTAGGGGGATGTACTTTATGAAAAATACATTTGGCAATTTATGAAGATGCAAGAGATATAGATTGATTTGCTCTTTCATATTGTACGAATTATTTATTTCACATTTTAAAAGTATTATACTATGCAGCAGCAACAATATCAGAACCTTAATCTAAAATAATTTGGGGTCGGCTGACATAATTTATCATTTAAAAAGTTTATGATTAATATGTTTAGGAAGTTGATAATCTACTCTAAAATATAATGTGCTAGTTATTTTTAAATACTCGTATTAAAAGATATGACTATTTAATTAAACAGTTATAAAACAGTCGAGTGATGATAAAATATATTTTAGAGTAGCGTTATGATTGTTAAGAGAAGTTATGTAACTTAAGATGCAACTCAATAATGTGGCTAATGAAAAATACTTACTATTCTTAAGATGCAATTTCATTTGTCAAAAAATGATCATAAAGAATAAAGGGTTCATTTTTCTTTAATAAGATTATTTAATTAGTATACTATTTCATTTCTTTCATATTATTCAATGCTTGAAATTCTGACCATAAGATCGTTTCAGAATAAAATTCCTTGAAAAGAAATTGACAGGAGATGAAATGGAGAGACCGTTGAAAAAAAATTGACACGAGATGAATTGGAGAGGATCCAAATTGGTTCATAAGCCATAAGGTACTAGATGAGTAGATGACACAAGATGAAATGGACATGTTAGTGATTGAATAATATGTATCTAAAATTAGAAAAAAAATGCAATCATGCTGCATGCCATAGTTTCTACTAATAAATGTATTTTTTTAAGAAATGTGATTAGAGTCTAGAGATACTTTCTCCTTGGTCCTCTCCGTCTTAATTATTTGTTTATCTAATGATCTGTTTGGATAGGAGAATTTGGAGGGAAAGAGAGGGGAGAGAAAGGAAGGGATGATAAATACTTTGTTTGGTTAGCAAAATGGAGGTGGAGGGATTTGGAGGGAAGGGAAAATAAATCCCTCCACTTCCCTCCTCCAAGCCAAATTATTTCCTCTTCAACAAAGGCAAGATTTGGAGGGAAAATGACCTCCTCCATTATTATCCCTTCTCTTCCCTTCCATCCCTTTCTCTTCCCTCCTTCTCCCTCCCCTCCCTTTCCCTCCACTTTTGCTATCCAAACACACCCTAAGGCCTTGTTTGGATAGAAAAAAAGAAGGGAAAGGAAGGGGAGAGGGAAGGAGGGAAGAGAAAGGAAGGGGAGGGGAGGGAAGGGGGAATGGAGGAGATGATTTTCCTTCCAAATCTTGCCTATATTGGTGGGGAAATAATTTGCCTTGTAGGAGGGAAATGGAGGGATCCAATTTCCCTCCCCTCCAAATCCTCTACCTTCATCTTACTAACCAAATAATGAGAACGACGGAAGTAATAATTTACGCGTAACATTAACAAAAAATTAAACTTACCCTGAAGAAGTATCAAAGGTTAATCCAACGGTATACTTAGCCTCATCAAGAGCCCATTGAAATCTCTTAAGTTCCTTATTAGAACAAGTCCCATCATTCTTAATCTTAAGTTCAGACGGTTTTACGTCACAAAAAATCGGAACTATTTTCTTTTTAGTTTCCGTCATTAATGCAAGTTCATGCAAACAAAAATATGATTCACAATAACGTTGCGAAAAAACCGCTACCCCGACCCGACTTTGATCTATAGCCCAGTCAATTTTATCGAATAACCTATCACCGGGTCTCATACTCTTACTATCCAAAACGGGTTTAACCGAGAATCGAAAGATGTTGGTAGAGTAACCCGGCTATGGTTCTTTTGGTGTCGATCCCCCTATGGTTGATAAACACTTGGCACGGTTTAATAACCGCAGGTGCGGTTATTTGGGCCGTGGGTCGGATAATCCGGGTTGCAATGTTTTTGGAGATCGTCATTGAACGTTGCATGGCAATAATGTAGGGCTAAATAGTATAAGAAAGGTTTATTTTCCTTAAGGTACGTATTTTTTACAGAGATGATAATAATAATAATAATAATAATAATGCAATGTTTTTAATGTTTAAGTTTGTGTTTTTGAAATGTGTACATAAATAATTTGCCTTTTTTAATATCATTGGAAAACTATTGGCTCTAAATTATTTTTGTACATAAAAACTTTATTTTAACATTTTCTTGGGCAATTTGAAAATATTACTCATGGAATTGTCCATAAACTTTCCCGTTTCATTCGCGGCATATTTCCATGTGTCTACTTATTAAACAAAACCAAATTTCTGAGATGTTGCTCTAGATAAAAGATGATGTGGACACCTAGAACTCGGCTAGTCTGTTTTGAATTGCTAAAACCTTGTCTTCTAAGCTATCTTTTAGTCATAAAAAACCTAGAATTTGGCTAGTCTTTTAGTCATCAAAAATCAACTTGCCTCCTAAATCTGTGAAGTTGAAGAAAGTGGAATTAGCAATAGAGGTTCATAAAGAGGTTTGTAGGATGATATGTCCATCATTTTTGAGTTTTGTCAACAAACCTTCTATTGTTGGTGATGAATGTTGAGGTTCATGGATGAGAGGGGTTACAAATTAGTAACCAGGTTTGTGGAGAGAGAATGTGAGAGAAGAAAAAGTATGGTGGACCATGATATAAACCTTGAAGAAGTTTATTTGTTGTTGGTGGAGGTAGGTTTGTAGGTAAATGAGTTTGTAAATTAGCTTATGTGGCATGAGAATAAACCTCTTAGAGGTTCATCTATTGCTAATGCCGTAAGTATGGAAACCACCAAACAAATTGGCCCCCAAAAATTTATTGTTTCATGTATTTATAATATTCTGTCATTATCAGTGAAAGAGTGCCACCGGGTGACACCTAATTTGGGCGCCACCCTCTCACATAGGGTGAGTGTGGACCCCTTCAATTAAAAATGGTTGTGAGAGGGTGACACCCAATTTGGGCGTCACGGGCACCCGGTGACGCCCTATCACTATCCTTAATTTAATTGGCTGAGTTTGAAGTGTTGTTCGTTTGTTACCTTCTCTGGTCATTATTAGGCCTTTAATTTAATATCTAAATTAATTTTGTACATACTATTAAACAAAACCAAATTGACTTGAAAGCATTGGGTCTAGGATGTGAGCCTGAGCCTGCAATTTCTGAGATGTTGGCATGTTGCTCTAGATAAAAGATGATGTGGAAACCAAGAATTTGGCTAGTCTGTTTTGAATTGCTAAAACCTTGTCTTCTATCCATCTTTTAGTCATCAAAATGGAATGTTAATAATTTTCTTTCACTAAATATTTCCAAGTAATTAGGTTGCATCCAAATTGTCTACCACAGTACCACTGGTTCCTTGATAATTCAGCTCTGAAATCTTCTATCAGTGCAGCAAAGAAGCTTCCCCGTAAGCAGCAGATTTGTCGATCTTTTGAATTGCTTAGAAGCATCCTTAGCAATCCTAATTAAGGTAAAGAAAGGGAGCCTCTAAATTATTTGTTCCTATAATTACAATATGAACATATCACATGATTATGTGATTGATTGACTTGATTTATTTTCTATATTTGCAGCCTCAGAAGATTGTGCAAGAATATTGTTAATACGCCCCCTCAAGATGGACGTCGGAGGAAGGAGTCCAATCTTGGCTCGTAGATCATGAAAGCGATGTTTGTGGAGTGGTTTAGTAAGGGCGTCAGCGAGTTGGTCCTTGCTTGCAATGTGTTGAATGCAAATGTTACCAAGATGAAGTTGTTCATGGACGAAATGGAAGGATAATGCCATGTGCTTCATTCGTGAGTGAAAGACTGGATTCTTTGCATAGAGCGTTGCAGACATATTGTCACATTAAAGAGCCGGAGGTTTTGTGGTAGTGATCTTGAGTTCAGTGAGTAGATTGCGGAGCCATAGTGTTTCGGTGGTGACAGATGCTACAGCCCGAAATTCAGCCTCGGTGGTGGAGAGAGCAAGACCTCGTTGTTTCTTGGAGGACCATGAGATGGGATTACGGCCGAGATAGACGACGTAGCCGGTGGTGGATATTTAGTTATCTTTGTCTCCGCCAAGTCGGCATCCAAAGCATGAAGACATGGGGGCGAGTTGCAATAGAGTTGGATACCGTAGCTTTGAGTGCCTTGAAGGTAGCGAAGAAGACATTTCAAGGCCATCCAGTGTGTGGACGTAGGATGGTGAAGAAATTGAGCAAGACGATTGACAGGCCGAGTGAGTGAGAGATATTGAAGGCTTCCTACAATTGCTCGATAATCAGCATGGTCTTGGATTGGTTTTCCGTCTTCACGAGTCAAGTGGTTGTCAGTAACCATAGGTGTTGTATTTGGTTTAGCTTCTAACATTTTGTACTTAACTAACATATCATGTATATATTTAGATTGGTTAAGGTGAATGCCAAGGTTGTTGGGTGTGACCTCGACGCCTAGAAAATATAATAGAGGTCCGAGATCTTTGATTGAGAAACGATTAGCTAAATTGTCAATGAATTTTTGCAAATATTTTGGTTTGGTCCGGTGACTATAATGTCATCGACGTAGACAAGTATATAGATACAGGTGGTGGTGGTAGATAAGATAAATAATGAGGAGTCGGAAATGGATTGTTTGAAGCCATAGGTGACGAGATAGGTTTTGAGTTCAGTGTACCATGCTCGAGGAGCTTGTTTTAGGCCATAAATTACTTTGTTTAGTTTGCAAACAAAGTCGGGTTTGGAGATGTCAACGAAGCCTTGAGGTTGGGCCATGTATACATCATCGGTGAGTGTGCCTTGTAGGAAGGCATTGTTGACATCAAGTTGTCGTAGAGACCAAGAATGGGTGACAACAATAGAGTATGAGACGAGCAGTTGTTGGTTTGACTCTTTGGGCTAAATGTTTCCGTGTAATCTATACCAGGTCGTTGATGGAAACCTTTAGCGACAAGTCGAGCTTTGTGTTGTTTTAGCGAGCCATCAGGATTATATTTGATCCGATTAACCCACTTCAACCAATAATATTTTGGGATGGTTGACGAGGTACTAGAGTCCAAGTCGTGTTTCTTTAAAGAGCATTGAATTCATCTTGCATGGCTTGGCGCCATTGTGGGAGGATGAGAGCTTGTTTAACCGTGTTTAGAAGTGAGGAATTGGAAGCGGAAGCATAGGCGAGATTGGCATATTTTGGATTGGGTTTGCGGATGTTGTTAGCAAGGCGAGAGACCACATTACGTTGTGGTTGAGGAGGAGGAGGGGGTGGTGGAGGAGTGCGAGCGGGTGAGGTGGTAGAGGAGGGGGTTATGGTAGTGGATGAAGGTTGAGCGGTGGATGAATTAGTGTGCGAGGTAGTGGTAGAGCGTCGTGTGTAAGTGTGAGTGAGGGGAGGACGATTTGAAGTAGGAGCTTGGGAAGAGGAGGTCTCGGCATTGGTGTTATTTGTGGTGGTCGTAGAGGGTTGTAGAATGGGAACTATAAGATGACACCATTCATCTGGGTCGGTATTTGTAAATGGTGGTGGTGTAGTCGAAATAAGGTGAGAATATGGGAACTCATCTTCAATAAATTTGACATGACGGGATGTATATAACCGATTAGTTTTTGGATCGAGGCAGTGAAACGCACTTTATGTGGACAAGTATCCAACAAAGATGCACGGGTAGAACGATAATCCATTTTATTCTTTGTGTATGGCCTTAGCCATGGGTAACAAAGACAGCCGAAGTTGTGGAGTTTGGTGTAGTCGGGGTTAGAATTATGCATTTTTAGGTATGGTGTTTGACCATTTAATGTTTTAGTCGGGAGACGATTGATAAGGTACGTAGCCGTGCTAAAGGCAAACGACCATAACATGGTTGGTAAGCCCGCGTGAGAGAGAAGAGCAAGCCCGGTTTCAACTATGTGACAATGTCGTCTTGCGGCATACCCATTATGTTCCGGGGTATGGGGCGGAGATGTAAAGTGGCTAATTCCATTATCTAGTAAGGTGGGATTTAATTTTTGGAATTCGCCACCATTATCAGAAAAGAATTGGCGAATCAGTTTTTGGAAATATTTTTCGACTAATGCTTTAAATCGAAGAAAGACTTGCGTGGTGTCAGATTTCTTTTTAAGCGGGAATAACCATATGTATTTGCTAAAGTGGTCTACAAATACAACATAGTATTTGTAATTGTCTCGTGAGAGGACGGGACTTGTCCATAGGTCGGAGTAAATTAAATCGAGAGGCGCATTGGTTTTAAATGACGATACTGAGAATGGTAATTTCTTGCTTTTACTAATTTGGCAAGAATCACAAAACGAGAAATAAGTAATAGGAAACGGTGTAATTTTATTGATTAATTTCATTACATCAATATTAGGGTGACCTAACTTGTGATGCCATGATAGCGATGTTGAGCCTTTTTGGTTCGAATAGACTTGTGGTTGCGATGGGCTCAACTCGTAGATGCCGTTTCTAGCCTTCCCTTGGAGGAGCGTTGCACCCGTCGTTATTGCCTTAACAAAAAAAGAAGATGTAAATATAACGTAAGCAGTGTTATCTCGACACAATTTCGAGATAGACAAAATATTACGGGAAATGCGTGGTAAATGTAATACGTCATTAATTTTAAGCAATGAAAAAGGTAATTGAAAAGAACCTATGTTGGCAATGTTGAGGGCACTTCCATCTCCAATTATGAGGTCATCGATGCAGAGGTAAGGCGAATGAAGGGCAAGGGTGTCGAGATCATGGGTCACATGGTGAGATGCCCCTGCCCGGAGGTAGTTCGAGGTTCGGGTTGGTGTTGCCGTGGACTGCAAGATGGGCTTGTGGCGGGTTGGTATGTTGACGGGTTGGAGGTTCAGGAAAGATAATCGTTGGAAACAGTTTTCGAAATATGGACGATGACCAATAACATGCCTTATTTGCGGCACCATTGGCGGCGTCCCTTGAAGGGACGTGAGTTTGGATTAGCTAATGATGAGGCATGATTAGGGTTGGGTTGATATGGAGCAGCGGTTGTGGTGGTGTTCTGGCGGTTGTTGCCACGAAAATGGGTGTTGTGACGGTAGGAATGGTTAGCAGTAGGTGAAAATATGTCATTCGTTGGTTGGTGTTTTATGAGCAATTCGTGTTGAAGCAATTTTTCATGTAGTGCTTCAAACGAAATTGGGTTATGGCGTCTTGTGGACGGTATCCATTACTGGTTTATAGAGGTTGTAATCAAGGCCTTTTAGGACCTTGGAGACGATATCTTCGGGGTCGAGGGTTTTGTGAAGATGTAGTTCCTCCATTGATGACTATCTTGAAGCTTACTAAGGTGTACAATTATAGAGAGAGTTTGTTATAGAAAGAGAAATAAGAGAGAGAAATTATTGTAATATATTGTAATGAATGATCTGTATAATACAATGTTGATTCTTCTATTTATAATGCTCTGTCTAACAACTATAACAAACTCCTAACTAACTGCCTTGCTGTCATCATACATACGTCAGCACTAAGTCATATGTTCACATCCCCCCTTCAAGCTTGATTGTACCATGATGCTGCAGTCCAAGCTTGGAACTTAAGTAGTCATGTTGTTGTGAACCCAAGGCTTTTGTTAATATATCAGCAAGCTGCAACCCTGTACGTATGTGTTGGGGAATTAAAAATCCTTCCTGCAATTTATCTCGGACATAATGACAATCAATATCCAGATGTTTAGTACGCTCGTGAAAGATGGGATTCTCTGCTATGTGTTGCGCTGCTTTGTTGTCACAAAAGAGTGGAATTGGCTTTGGTACTGTAATACGCAAATCAGATAGTAGATGATCAATCCATACCATTTCACTTGTTGTAACAGACATACTACGGTACTCAGCTTCGGCTGAGCTTTTACTCACGGTTTTTTGTTTCTTAGTCTTCCATGAGACTAGGGAATCACCAATAAAGACACAATAGCCACTTAGAGATCTGCGGAAAACACAGATTTTGCCCAATCCGCGTCAGCGTAAGTCGTCCACAAAGTCAAAGGAGTATGAGCAGGGTAAAATAACCCAGAACTGAGTCTTCTTCAAATAACGCACCACATGAATTGCTGCTTGCATGTGAGGAACTCGTGGTTGCTGCAAAAATTGGCTCAAGTGCTGAGTAGCATAGGAAATGTCTGGCCGTGTCATGTTTAAATACAACAGTTTCCCAATAATGCGTCTATATTTTTCTGGTTCAGGTAAAATGTCACCTGCATCAGTAGACAATTTCAAACCTCGTGGTAATGGGAAATCCGCTGAGGTGCAATTCTCCATCTGCATATCTTTAATGATGTCCAAAGTATACTTTAGTTGATTGAGAAGTATTCCTGTATCATTTCTAGCTATTTCTAAACCCAGAAAATAGCACATAGTACCCAAGTCTTTGATAGTGAAGGCCTTGTCAAGTCCTTGCTTAAGTCCCTCAATCTCTTCAACTGATTCTCCAGTTAAAAACACATCATCAACATAAACAAGAGCAATAATGAACTTGTTTGTGACAGGATTAAACCTAGTAAACAGTGAGTAATCCTGCTTTGATTGAATGAAGCCTTGATTTTGTAAAAATTTGGTCAATTCTATATTACATTGACGGGAAGCTTGTTTTAATCCATATAGGGATCTCTTGAGTCTGCAAACCTGCCCTGGTTTGGCCTTATCATAGCCCTCAGGAGGTTTCATGTACACTTCTTCGTCTAAGAAGCCATGTAAAAAAGCGTTATGAATGTCTAGTTGGAACAAAGGCCAACCTTTTGATGCTGCTATGGCAGGCAACACTCTGACTGTTGCAAATTTCGCAACTGGTGAAAAAGTATGAACGTAGTCTTTATACTTCACTTGATTGAACCCTTTGGCAACTAATCTGGCCTTGAAACGTTCAACTGAACCATCTGCCTTATGTTTAACTTTATAAACCCACTTGGACCCTATAGCTTTGTGACCAACTGGTAAGTCAGTTAGTATCCAAGTGTTATTATCTTCTAGGGCCTTTATTTCTTTGTCCGTAGTTTCTAACCAACGAGGATCAGAACTTGCTTGAGAGTAGTTAGTAGGCTCAACTTCATTTATGACCTTAGCTAAAGAATTGACATACTCCGTGGAAAATTCCACCATATTATTCAACACAGAGGCCTGAAAAGCAGTAACTTGTGATGAAGATTTCCTGTGAACAGGTAATTTCTGAGTACAATGATACCCTTGAAGTCTTGTAGACAACTGAGTTGCCCTTGTTGATTGCCGGACTGGTTCAACAGGATTATCTGGAGTCTGTATTTCTGTCTGCACAGGACCACTGTTAGTTTGTCTCTGTGTCTGTACTGCTGGTGTATCAGATGTATTTTGCACATTAGTGGTAGAAATAACAGAAACCTCACTATTAGAAATAGGATCATCAAAGTGAAATAAATCAACGAGTTCACTATCAGTAGAACCTGTATCTTCTGTAGGAACCTGTTGATCCCTATAAGGAAAAACATCTTCTTTAAAAATCACATCTCTAGCCACAAAAGCAGTATGAGCTTGGAGATCATAAAGCTTGTATCCTTTTTGTCCAAAAGGATAGCCTATAAAAACACATTTCCTCCCTCTTGGGCCAAACTTATCCTTGTGTGAAAGTGGCATGGGAGCATAACATAAACATCCCAGCACTCTTAATTCATCATATGTTGCTGGTTTACCAAATAAAACTTCAAATGGTGTTTTCCACCCTAGGATTGATGTAGGCATCTTGTTGATTAAGTAAGTTGCAGCAAGGACACACTCACCCCAAAATTTTATTGGTAAGTTAGCATGTATCCTAAGTGCTCTCGCTGTTTCAATTAAGTGCCTGTGTTTCCTCTCCACACGGCCATTTTGTTGAGGCCTGCCGACAATGCTTCTCTGAAGTATAATGCCCTTAGCACTGAACAAATCACTGCACTGTTCTTGTAAGAACTCTGAGCCATTATCACTCCTGAAAATTTTGATTTTCCAATTGAACTGTGTTTCAATATATGCAATAAAAGCTTTCAATAAAGCTGCAACCTGGTATTTATTTTGGAACATATAAATCCATGTGACCCTTGAATGGTCATCAAGGATTGTTAAGAAATATTTAGCTCCTGTTATTGTGGGTGTCCTATATGGACCCCATAAATCCAAGTGAATGAGGTCAAATAAACCCTGAGCATGTGACTGACTCCTCTGAAAAGGTAACATATGAAGCTTAGATAGATGACAAGTATCACAACTGAATTTTTGCATTGAACTGACAGTCAAATGTTTTACATGCTGCAACTTATCAAAAGAACTATGCCCAAGCCTAGAGTGTAAGAGTTCAAGATTACATTCTTTATTACAAGCATTAGATTGAGACAAAGTGCTTGAATTCTCCAAAAATCTTGACTCTTCTCCTCTGGCAGTCTTATTCTTATTATCCAAAGCTGGTTGAAACCAGTAGAGGCCTCTTTTCCTTTTAGCCAATCCCAAGGTTGCCTTATTGATAAGGTCCTGGAACACACAATACTCAGAATTAAACAAAACAGTCATTGGTGTATGATGAATCAGCTTGCTAATGTAAAGCAAATTCTGCTTAAAATCTGGAACAACCAAGACATTTTTCAACTGTATAGCATTTGTTAACATAGTATCTCCCACTGTGTGAACTAACTTTATAGTGCCATCAGGAAGACCTATTAAAATAGGTTTGCTCAAGGACCTAACATTGGAAAGTATATCAACTTTTGAGGTCATATGGTCAGATGCTCCTGTGTCTACAATCCAATCCAACTGACCATAAGTTTGTGCTACTGTGTAAGCCTCAGAATATAACTTTGTACCTGCAAAGTTCACAGTGGATGTCCCAGCAGAAGACTTATCAGCCAAAACTTTGTAAACCTGCTGCACAACATTCTGTACAATTCCATTCACCACAGCCTTGTCAACTTCTATGGCAGGAGATTCTGAAATACCTGCAGGATAAACATCAAGTGGATTGTCATTGTGCATGACAATATCAGCATTGTTAGCTCTCTTGTGGTAGACATTAGATCTGCCACCAGAGTTGTATCTTCCTCTGCCTCTACCAGATTTGTTAGCAAGATGTCTGAGCCTGATATAACAGTTTGCAATAGGATGTCCTTTCTTTCCACAATAATCACATGGTTTACCATGGTAGCATTCTTCAGTAGTATGACCGGGCTTCTGACAACTGTTGCAAAACTTGGGCGAGGGTTTATCAGTAGACATATCTGATTTATGCCTTTTCCAATCTCCCTGAGACACATCAGAAGATCTAGCAGAAGCATAAGCATTCACTTCTGTTGGGACAACAGTTTGCTCAGAAATCAATCTTTGTTTCTCAATTTTTTGGAGAAGTCTTAAAGCTTTGTTCAGTGGTGGTAAAGAATCCATGGTTAAGACATTGGTCTTAACAGACTCATACCCATGGTTAAGACCCATGAGAAACTGAATCAACTTGGAATTGTTATCTCTGTCTAATAATCTTTTCAACAACTGACAGGTGCAACTAGTCATTGCTCCACAAGAACAGTAAGGAATAGGATCTAACTCATCAATGGATTCCCAAGCAGTTTTCATCTTGCTATAGTACTCAATCAAGCTAGTGTTTTCCTGAGAAATCTGTCCTAACTCCTTCTTTAATGAATAAATCTCTAATCCATTAGTTTGACCATATCTGTCAAGCAACTCTTCCCACATTTCTTTAGCATTGGAACTGTATTTCAAAGTCTCACCAATATGTGACTCCACAGAATTAGTCAACCAACGCATCACTAACAAATCACACCTCCTCCATTGATGATAAGTATTGCCAGTTTTATCAGGTGTCTTACAAGTTCCGTCAATAAAACCTTCTTTATTTTTAGCGATTAAAGCATTATAAACTTCACGTTTCCATTGAAGAAAGCTATTGTTTCCATTGAACTTTATCTCAGTCAACTTTAATGTCGGTTGATCAGTATTGGAAATGTATAAGGGATCATCAAGAACCGCATAAGGCGCAACAACAGAATTTGCAGTATCAGATGACATGATTATGATGAATTTTTAAGCAGATTGAAAAATTGAAGAAGAAGACTAAACAAGAATTTCAACCAGATAAGCAACGAAGACGTAATCAAGAATGGAGAAAATTATGCGGAAGCTGGAAAAAAATAGGAAAGAAGAAGAATTATTCTCACAATCTGAAGAATTCAACACGTTAGGAACAGAAAAAATGAACCAGAATCAATCCCCCGTGTCTCCTGATACCATGTGAAGATGTAGTTCCTCCATTGATGACTATACTGAAGCTTACTAAGGTGTACAATTATAGAGAGAGTTTGTTATAGAAAGAGAAATAAGAGAGAGAAATTATTGTAATATATTGTAATGAATGATCTGTATAATACAATGTTGATTCTTCTATTTATAATGCTCTGTCTAACAACTATAACAAACTCCTAACTAACTGCCTTGCTGTCATCATACATACGTCAGCACTAAGTCATATGTTCACAGGTTTTGCCTAATAGGGCAAGTTGGTCAATGCACGCTTTGATAGCGTTCATATAGTCTCTTATTGATTGTTCACTGGTTTTAGTAATTGAATCGAAACGGTCTTTAATTTGTAAAATGTGTGCGCGCGAGGGATTGGCATATGTGCGTGCCAATATATCCCATGCCTCTTTCGAGGTCTTAGCACGCACAATGAGTGCTTGGACAATAGCCGATAAGGTGCCCATGAGAGCACCAAGTATCAATCCGTCTTGCTTTAACCAGGTAAATTATGCGGGGTTCGGTTTCTCGACTTTGTCATCACCGGTTATGGTTGTTGGTGGTGATGGGTGAGAGCCATCAAGAAAACCGAAAAGTCTATATCCAAAAAGGATATGAGTGAGTTGAAAATGCCATGAAACATAGTTCATGGAGGTTAGCTTCACGCAGTGATTGAGGTTGAGCGTGACGAGAGGTTTGTTTGCATCGTGGGGTTTTGGGATGGTGGTCTCAGGGTTCGACATTGGCAGGTTTGGGGTGGGAATGGTGATGATGGTGGAGGACGAGCGCTTGAAGGTTGCTGGTCGTGGTGAGAGAGGGTTGGTGACGGATCTTTTATGAGTCTTAGATATCATATAAGACTTAGAGAATGATGTGTATTGAATGTATTGTGAATCAACTGCATACATGAGTATTTATACAAGTTTAGCAATCCTAATTAAGGTAAAGAAAAGGGAACCTCTAAATTATTTGTTCCTATAATTACAATATGAACATATCACATGATTATGTGATTGATTGACTTGATTTATTTTCTATATTTGCAGCCTCAGAAGATTGTGCAAGAATATTGTTAATAATGATAATGTCATTAAAGGCAGCAAGTCTTGGGCTAAATATGGTTGCAGCTTGTCATGTTCTTCTTTGGATCTTTGGTGGAACCCTACAACCGAGGACCAAGCAATTGACAGAGCTCATCGAATTGGGCAGACTCGTCCTGTTACAGTTGTGAGACTTACCGTTAAAGATACTGTCGAAGATCGGATTTTAGCTCTTCAGGTATTTGATGTCATCTTGATGTGTAGTTATTTTTGCCTGTCACTAGGATTTTATTATGCTGAAAAGCAGTTGCTTAAAATTTGCTTCCCGTATTTTCCAACACCTCAAATCCCGTTTACTGTTTACTGACTCAATTTTTGTTTTTCTCATTTCAACATTACTGAGTAAATTTCGGTTTAGTTCATATTCGGGCCGAGTAGGCCTCTCTCGCATGAGTTCAACACTGTCATGATCTTGTGGTTGAACTCAGGACCTCTGTTTAAGTTTGTGAAGAAACCCAAAGTTCCACATGTGAGGGTTGTCCCACATTGATAAAAGAGGAGAAGAATTACCACTCTTTCTCCTCCGTTTGGGTGCGGCCCAGGTCCGTTGTTGAATTTAACAAAGTTAGATCGACTATTCAACACGTGTCCAAGCCGTGCTGGAGCCGGGGGATGAAATTTTCGAAGTTTTAGTTAAATTTTTCGAAATTTTTGTGAGTGTACCTTATGAAATTAGTTGTTCGCCCTCCCAAGTTCAAATCCTGGCTGCACCACTGTGTCCAAGTATTCTATGAGCTCAAATACATTATTACTAATTGCTGATATGGTATTTTTATTCTGGTTATGCAGCAAAAGAAGAGGGAGTTGGCTGCTTCTGCTTTTGGAGAAGACGAAACAGGAAATAGTCAGACCCGGCTTACAGTAGAAGACCTGAAGTACCTATTTATGGCTTGATGATGTCGATTTTTACATAGAGCGTCGAGAACATTCCTGAGAATAGATGACAGCAGTGAATAGAATAGAAAGATAGCACCTTGATTAAGTATAGGGTACAGCCTTACAGAGTTACAGGATAGGAAATTGATTCATTTTGGCAGTTCCATTGTTTAATTTGTCCATCATCTTTAGAGAGAGCATGTCAGGGTATTGCCTGTACAATGTAGCTTTGTCTAGTTTCAGATTACAGGGATTCTTTTGAAATGACAATTGATGAAAGCTCTTTTGCACAAGTTTCGCAATATAGTTTTATTTTTTCCGTTCAGTTTAATTCATTTTTAAGCTGCGTTCTGTTCAGGATGTTTATTCTTATTTGGGATATTCTCTCGTGTATCCCTCAACTTTTTCATTTTTTAAGATGTACTCCTCTTTTCTTGCAAAAAAAAACTTTTGACCGTCAATAACTCTTGGTTACAAGTTCAAAATATGATAATTTTTTTTTTTCAAATTGAGCGTTTAGAGGTCTTCAATTTGAAAAAAAAAATTCACCACCGACTCAACTCGTAGTCGGGAATTATGGTCGGTCAAAGTTATTAGTTAAAAAAGGTTTGACTAACCATAACTACCGGCTACGAGTTCAAAAAGCGATCATTTTTTTTTTCAAATTTAAGGTCTTAACGAGATAATTGGTTTGAAGAAAAAAATTACCGTTTTTTAAATTAGTAACAGAGAATTATTGTCGGTCAAAGTTTTTTTGTGAGAAATGAGGGGTACACCTTAGAAAACGAGAAGATTCATGGGTACACGAGAGAATATCCCTTCTTTTTTCGATTGACTCAGGAGGTATCAATTCTGAAGAGGAGTCCACCACTATAGTATAGGAAGCTAACAATTTTGTATCGTAATAATCTATATTTGATGCTTTCAATTTGCGTATTATTCGTACGTTCATGTGTGTTAAATTGCCATGCAACCCTACAGAAATGCGGCGGTATCTTCTTATTTGACTTACACTTACATACCTTAATAATTATAATAATAATGTCGTGGGAGAACTTAAAGTTCGATTTTATAAGTACAAATTTAGGTTCATTGCCATAAATTCATTCCATTTTCTCATGATCTTAATTAATGTATGTTGACTAAATATTATAGGGTATTGTTCGATCTTAATATTCCTAAACTTATTGAATAATGTTAAATTATTCAAAATGCTATATTCCTCCATTATCCCTTCCCTTCCCTTCCATCCCTTTCTCTTCCCTCCTTCTCCCTCCCCTCCCTTTCCCTCCACTTTTGCTATCCAAACACACCCTAAATAATGGGAACGACGGAAGTGTTGAACAATCAGTTGCTACACCAACGAAACACGAACCAACTCCTAGTCCCCCTCCTATTATCTAGTTTATTGTCTAGCTATTGTATTTTGTCACATGTGTATTTATCTTATTCCTATTCTTTAGCAAGTAGTTCCTTGTTATTAGCAGTGTAGTTTAGTTTACTGTAACTATATAAACATAGATTGTAAATCATTTTAATTATCAACATACAAACACTTTCATTCACAAACTGAGTATTTACTCTTATATGGTATCACGACCTACATCGATCCTAACCTTCATTCTCGTTGTTCTTCACGCATTCACCATGTCCAACCACAACAATAGCACCATTCCCAACACCGACGAACCAACCAAACCACTCATCTCCCTCTCCTTCCCTACTTGCATCAAACTTACTCCGTCAACTTATCGTGCTTGGCAATATCAAATCACCCGGCTTCTTCAAGGTTATGGACTGTTTTCCTATCTTGATGGAACCAAAACCGCACCACCCACCACCATCACCCCACCCGCCACTGATGCGAAACCTAACCCGGATCCCGTACCCAACCCGGCATACCACACTTGGTTCAAACAAGATAATCTTATCCTAGGAGCCTTAGCCGGAACCCTACATGAATCCGTCTCAACCATTATCCTAGATGCTACCACTTCTCATGAAGCATGGCAAATCCTAGCAACCACCTATGCCAACCCCTCTCGAGGACACATCCTTCAAATTAAGGATCGTCTTCGTCACATTACACTCGGTGATGGCACTATTTCCGTTTATATGTTGGCCATCAAAGCATGCACCAATCAATTAGCCCACCTCGGCAAACCCATGGATGCCGAGGACATCACTGCCCAAATTATTAGCGGCCTCCCCGCTGACCAATACAAAGACGTTATTGATGGCGTCCGTGCTCGTGACACACCAATTTCCTTTGAAGTCTTTCATGAACGTCTTATTCAACATGAATTAATTGTCAAAAGAGCACCTACCAATAACACCAGTGTCTTTCAACCCACTGCCAATGTTGCATCTCGCAACTTCAACCAAAATCGCACCACCTACAATAACCAGTCCACCAACTACAATCCACCCGCCTTCCACAACAACAACCGTACCTACCAGCCTCACCACAACAGCAACCGTACCCAACCCACTGCACCGCCTAATACCCAACACACCCCAAGACCTTTCAAGGGTCGTTGCCAATATTGTCGCGAATCAGGCCATGTGATTAGTGACTGTCCCAAATTTAAGCGTGACTATCCTATGGTTTCGTTTCCACCACCAAAACCGTATAGACCCCAAGCCCACACCGCCACTGCCTCGCAACCCTCCACCTCTGCCTACCTTGTTGACAGTGGTGCTAGTCACCACATAACCAATGACCTTGAAAACCTTGCTCTTCATAGCCCCTATGATGGACCGGATGATCTCATCATAGGAGACGGGTCAGCTCTTCCAATTACGCACCATGGTTCATTTACTACTCCTTTCTCTTCTCGTTTTCTTTCCTTTAATAATGTAATACCCCGTATTTTATTATCGATTGAGCGAGATATTATTATTTAATAGTAGCGTAAAGGTAATTAAATCATGTTATTATGGTAATGGTAAAAGCGTAAAGGTAATTAATTGATTCATATTGTAAGATGAGTCGGGTTTATAGTTTTAGGTGGCATTTTGGGTCAAGGTGTTATAACCCATTTATCCACTTACCCATTTACCTTTTTACCTCACCAAAACCCTAAAACAAACCCTAATTCAACCTTAAAACCCAATCCCCCTTCCTACCGTCATTTTGCACATCATCATCATCACCCCCTTTTCTTTCACGTCGCAAGCCTCATTTACAGCCAACGAGCGCACGCCGGTGAGTGTGGAGGGAGTAGGGTCTGCCGTGAGTCTAGGGAAGCCGTTGTTGGTGGACGAGGGTGGTTGTACTTGCCGGAATAGCACAGATCGACGGCCGTCATAGGTAAGGTTCCCTGTTTTTCATTTCTGTCACGCTAGTTTGATCTGAGTTGTACGTCGTTTAGGGACTATTGTAGCAGTCGTCGGGGTGTGGGATGTGTTGCTGGTGGTGAGTCGAGTCGCGTGGTGGTAGGTAGAGTGGTTGTCGTCGCTGTTGGTGGTTGCAGTGGTGGTGTTTAGGTGTCGGGGTTGATATGGGTGGTTTTTGTTGCATTTCAGACGTGGGGTAATGGGGTGGCACCACCGTGGACTCGGGGGAGGTCGAATCGGTGGTGCCACGTGTGTCAGGGTCGCCGTTCGACGGTGGTGTCAAGGGTGGTGGTTGGTAAGGTGGCAGGGTTGTGTCGTGGTGGCAAGCGAGTCGAAAAAGGGGCTGTTGTGGCGTTTTGTGGCGGCTGGGTTGCAAACAGGGGGTGTTGGTGGTGGTGGTTCTGACCACCGGCGTGGGTCGACCACGTTGGTGGTGGTTGGAGGTGACCAGGCCAGACCTGGTGTCAGGCCTGGTGGTCGGCGGTGAGGGCTGGTGGCGGTTGAAGGGAGTTGTGTCGGGTTGAAGGGGGTGTGTTTGTGTGTCGGGTTGAATTATTGTTTTTGGGTAATTTTGTTACGGTTTCTATTTTAGTAAGTCGGAAAATATGTATATTTCTATTATTTCTATTATTTCCATTATTAGTTTTAGTTATTAAGTCAATATTAAGTAGCGATGACGGAATAATATATTTAAGCTTTGAGTCGGGATTTTATTTCGGGAAGGTTACTATTTTTAGTAACCTGCTATTTTTGGTAATTGCTATTTTGGAAACTTTCTATTTTGGGTAACTTATATTTTTAGTAACTTCTAAATTGGGAAAGTTTCTACTTATAGTGACTCTTGAGTATGGGAACGGGAATAGTTAAGTGAATTAATTATGTTATGTATATGTTTAGGTGGCGAGTTTCGGGTGGAGTACTTCTGATCTGCAGTTAGCTTATTACCGCTATTTGAGGTAGGGGAATACACTGGACTTGATATAGTACTATGTGACTGGATTGATTGAATCGGTGATTTACATGTTATAATATGATTGTCTGATTTAATTCCGTTAGGTATTATCGTGAACTGTTTTAATATATTATTGCATCGGAGTTGGTGGAGGTGGAGGTGAGTATGGTGTGGTGATAAGGCCCAGGCGGGTTCTGCAGGACTTGCCCTGGTGTCCTCAGCTGCGAGCTGGCAGATCGGCTACGGTCGATGTATAGTCTACCGGGGATCGGTATGGCTGGGTTGTCCGGGTTATGAGTTGTGATGGCGGTGGTGGTGATGGAGGAGCATGTGTATTATGTTGCTGTTTTATTGTATTACCTACTCAGCTTCGCGGCTGACCCTGTGTATTCGTGTACGCCTGTGATGATCCAATTATTGGTGAGCAGATTGACAGGTATTTCAGAGACTGACGGGAGCTGGCCGGGAAGAGAGCTTGGATGACTGACTTAGTGCCTAGCCCACCTTAGTCTTTTAGTAGTTTTATCAGACTTTATCTTTTGGTCGTATTTTGAGACTTTGTTTTATTTCCAGTTGTAATCTCACTATAAACATTTTAATAAAGTACTGTGTTTTCTTCCCTTTGTTATCTACTGCCTCGGGTTTCTGAGATGGTAACACCGTCATTTATCTGAGGAGTCCTAGTTCAGGTCCTTAAATAAATGGGGGTGTTACAAATAATGTGCTTGTAGTACCAACAATTGCTAAAAATCTTTTATCCGTTTCGCAATTTTGCTTTGATAATAATGCTATAGCCTGTTTCTCACCTACTTCCTTTTGTTTTAAGGATCGCTCGACGGATGAAATTCTTATCCAAGGACCGTTTCAAGATGGCGTCTATCAATGGCAACCACCCACCCACAAACCACGTGCTTACACCAGCCTTAGTTCGTCTCCCAGCAACTTGTGGCATGCTCGACTGGGACACCCATCCAATGCTATCCTTAGGCAATTAAATTCAATTTATAATTTTCGTATTTCCAATTATTTGCACTGTAATTTCTGCTTAGTCAATAAAAGCCACAAATTACCCTTTTCTATTTCCACTTTACATTCCGCTGCACCACTAGATTTAATATTTTCTGATGTATGGACCTCACCGGTACTCTCAACCGATTCATTCAAATATTATGTCATTTTTGTTGATCATTTTTCCCATTATTTTTGGTTATATCCGATTAAAAATATGTCCGACACATTAATAACCTTTAACCGCTTCAAAAATATTGTTGAAAAATATTTCCAACGACCCATTAAACAATTTTATTCCGACAACGGGGGGAATATAAAAAGCTTACCCCAAACCTCCTTGATGACGGAATTAACCACCTTACATCACCGCCACACACACCCGAGCACAATGGTTTTGCCGAAAGACGCCATCGCCACATCGTTGAAACTGGTCTCGCGATTCTTACTCATGCCCAAATGCCCAATAAATTTTGGCCTTATGCTTTTTCAACAGCCACATATTTAATTAATCGGCTGCCAACAACCACGTTACAAAATAAAACTCCCTATCAAATTCTTTTCGACCAAAACCCAAACTATAACAAACTAAGACCATTTGGTTGCCTTTGTTACCCATGGCTCAAACCATACACCAATCACAAACTTGACCCGAAATCAATCCCTTGTGTCTTTGTTGGTTACTCAAATACTCAAAGTGCGTATTTGTGTTATGACCCCGTCACTCAAAAACTTTATACATCCCGTCATGTACGTTTCATTGAGCATGTCTACCCTTACACCCATCTAGCCAAAACTAATCCATCACCTGTTCCCTCTCCTGATAAATGGTGTGAACTTACCATTCCCTTACTTGGACCCACCTCTTCCTATTTCCCACACCCCTCTTACGCCTCTCCCACCTCCCCCACCCGACACTAACAACAACTGTCCCTCCTCCACTTCGCAACACCCAACCCCACCCGAACCAGAAACCAACCTAGCCTCACCCGTAACTCCCTCTGCCACATCCTCTGCCACACTATCTCCCACCACGATACACCCTGCCTCCACCACACCTTCGGCCTCCTCCCCTACTCCACCACCCCCGCCCCCACCTCCACCTTCCCGTGCTATAACTCGACTATGCAACAACATTGTCAAGCCGAACCCGAAATATGCTAAACCCACATCAAAACACGCTAAAACAGCGACAGTACCCACACCTCATGTCACACCCACCACCACAAAACAAGCTTTAGTTGACCCACGTTGGCGCAATGCCATGGTTGACGAACACCAAGCCCTCCTTCGTAACCAAACCTGGACTCTTGTCCCTCATTTCCAAGCTCAAAATGTTGTTGGTTGCAAGTGGGTATACCGCGTGAAGTACAACCCGGATGGCACTCTCAAACAGTATAAAGCTAGACTCGTCGCCAAGGGCTTTCGCCAACGACCCGGCGTCGATTATTCGGAAACATTCAGCCCTGTAATTAAGCCTGCCACAGTTCGTCTTGTGCTATCGATCGTCGTTGCTAATCGATGGTCTCTCCGTCAAATTGATGTAAATAATGCTTTCCTACAAGGTAACCTCACTGATTGGGTCTTTATGAACCAACCACCAGGGTTTGTAGATACGGAAAAACCCGATCACGTTTGTCACCTACGCAAAGCCATTTATGGCTTAAAACAAGCCCCACGAGCTTGGTACACCGAGCTCAAAATATATCTTTTGAGTCTACACTTTAAAAATTCAGTCACTGACCCATCACTATTTATTTTAAACACCAAACAGACCACATTATTTGTCCTAGTCTATGTCGACGATATAATCGTCACCGGACCAAACCCGTCACACATTCAGGCCTTTATTGATGAAATATCACGAAAATTCTCATTAAAGGATCTTGGACCACTTTCATTTTTCCTTGGAATTGAGGTCACTCCAACCAAAAACGGCATTCACCTCAACCAAACCAAATATATTTCCGACTTACTACATAAATTTAATATGCATGAAAGCAAACCCGCCACCACCCCCATGCTAGCTCATTCTCCACTTGTTAAGGAACCCAATGCACCAATTGAAAATATCACTGATTATAGAGCAATTGTCGGGAGTCTCCAATATTTATCATTAACTAGACCCGATATTGCCTTTCCGGTTAATAAGCTAGCACAATTTCTCACACACCCGACCTCCAACCATTGGCTCGCTCTAAAGCGTGTCCTCAGGTATTTAAATGGTACTCTTCACTTGGGTATTCACCTTCACCACTCCACCCCTCTTAATCTCCACGCATACTGCGACGCGGACTTTGCGGGAGATTCCGAGGATTATGTCTCGACCACCGGTTACATTGTTTACCTCGGCAAAAATCCCATTTCGTGGTCTTCCAAAAACAGCGTGCACTGTCTTGCTCCACTATAGAAGCCGAATTCAGAGCCGTCGCTGCTACCTCCTCGGAGGTCCTCTGGCTCGTCTCTGTTCTACACGAGCTTGGCATAGCTCATCCCTCTTCGCCCGCTATTTACTGTGATAATCTTTCTGCGACAACCTATTCGGCAAATCCAGTGTTCCACTCGCGAATGAAGCATTTAGCAATCTCATTTCACTTTGTCAAAGAGCAAGTTCGCAAAGGTCTTATTCATATCCAACATATTAACGGTAATGATCAATTAGCTGATACGTTGACAAAGTCGCTGCACAAATCACGTTTTCTTGAGCTGTCTTCCAAGATTGGCCTTCGTCTCCGACCGTCCATCTTGCAGGGGAGTGTTGAACAGTCAGTTGCTACACCAACGAAACAGGAACCAACTCCTAGTCCTCCTCCTATTATCTAGTTTATTGTTTAGCTATTGTATTTTGTCACATGTGTATTTATCTTATTCCTATTCTTTAGCAAGTAGTTCCTTGTTATTAGCAGTGTAGTTTAGTTTACTGTAACTATATAAACATAGATTGTAAATCATTTTAATTATCAACATACAAACACTTTCATTCACAAACTGAGTATTTAGGGGGTGTTTGGTTCACCGAAAAAAGGTTTGAGGTATGGGTTTAGAATGAGCCAAACCCATACCAAGTGTTTGTTTGGCAAATACAAGGGTTTTATGCCCATACCTCAAACCCATGAGGTATGAGTTTCTCATACCCAAGGAGGGGGGGTGGGTATGAGTTTGATACCCACGGGTATCAAACTAAATTGATCAAAAAAATGAAAAAACAAATTATAGCATATTGTAAATCCAATTTTTTATATACTTATTTGATTAACTAATCATTTTCATGATTTTATAATATTGGAAATTATTATTTATAATACTTTAATTTACGCATTTTAACCTTAATTGATGTTCAAACCCATACCACTCAAAAATGAACCAAACACAAGGTATGAGGAATCAAGTTCCAAACCCGTACCACCCGGGTATGATTCCTGATTCCAACCCCATACCCGTGCACAAGAGGTGTTCATTCGCGGTTCGGTTCACCGAACCTCTAATTTAATTCGGTTCGCACACGGTTCGGTTCGGCAAAACTCCGAACCTAAACCGCACCGTAGAAACGGTTATAAACGGTTCGGTTAACCACTTTAAACGGTTATTAGCGGTTCGGTTACCGGTTAACCGATAATCGTTCTATATTACTTTTTTTTTTTCAGTTTTCGTTAATTTTTGGGAATTTTTTCTAATAGTTTAATTAAATTTTCATTATATATTATACCGAACAATAAAGTTAATAAGCTAAACTTTAGCATTAATCAATTTAAGAAATTTTAAATTTGGATACACTAAGAAAATTAAACGAACGAACAGTTTTTTATATAATATTTTAATTTTTTGCTTACTTTTTTTGTGAAACGGTTCGGTTCGCGGTTAACCGGTTATCTAAAATTGCGAACCTTAACCGAACCTTTTCCATAATAAAGTTAACGGTTCGGTTCAAAGAACCGCTTTGTCGAAATGGTTCGGTTAATTGAACCTTAAAAATGGACGGTTTTTCGGTTTTGCGGTTCGGTTATTGCGGTTCGGTTTATTCTGAACACCCCTACCGTGCACGAAACAAACGCCCCCTTACTCTTATAGGAAGTAATAATTTACGCGTAATATTAACAAAAAATTAAACTTACCCTGAAGAAGTATCAAAGGTTAATCCAACGGTATACTTAGCCTCATCAAGAGCCCATTGAAATCTCTTAAGTTCCTTATTAGAACAAGTCCCATCATTCTTAATCTTAAGCTCCGACGGTTTTACGTCACAAAATATTGGAACTATTTCCTTTTTAGTTTCCATCATTAATGCAAGTTCATGCAAACAAAAATATAATTCACAATAACGTTGCGAAAAAACCGCCACTCCGACCTGACTTTTATGGATGGCCCGGTCAATTTTATCGAATAACCTATCACCGGGTCTCATACTCTTACTATCCAAAAACGGGTTTAACCCGAGACTCGAAAGATGTTGGTAGAGTAACCCGGCTATGGTTCTTTTCGTGTCGATCCCCCTATGGTTGATAAACACTTGGCACGGTTTAATAACCGCAGGTGCGGTTATTTGGGCCGTGGGTCGGATAATCCGGGTTGCAATGTTTTTGGAGATCATTGAACGTTGCATGTCAATAATGTAGGGCTAAATAGTATATAAAAGGTTTATTTTCTTCTATTAAGGTATGTATTTTTTACAGAGACGATAATAATTAACAATAATAATAATGCAATGATTTTAATGAAGTTTGTGTTTTTGGAATGTGATGTTTTTTAGGTTGATTGTTGCATGTCTTTATATAGGAATTAGATACTCCATCCAATTTCCTATTATCTTCCCTCTTTCCTTTTTCACACAAGTTTGATGATATTTCCTCTTTCCTTTTTTGGTAAGTTTCATTCATTTTTTATTAATTTCTCTCTCCTAAAAAATCAACAACTTTCATTACTTTATCTATTCTTTATTCATCATTCATTCTTTATTATTTTCTCCCACCTATAAATTTCACAACTTACAATACTTTATTCTACCTTATTCTTTTTTTCTTCCCCCTTTTTAATTTTTGTGCCAAAAAAAAAGGGGAAGATATAAGGAAATATGAGGGAGTATTTGGTAGAGCAGATCACTAGATTAGTGGTGGGTACAGTTTTCGATATTTTGACAATGAAACCGAAACCTACGTATTGCATAAAATGCTTTGAGAGAGAAAAAAATCGGATATGGTGTTTAGTGTTTACACATAAAACTTGGAAACCACTAAACAAATTGGGCCCCAAAAATTTATTGTTTCATGTATTTATAATATTCTGTCATTATCAGTAAAAGGGCGTCACCGGGTGACATTCAATTTGGGTGCCACCCTTTCACATAGGGTGAGTGGGAACTTCTTCAATTAAAAATGGTTGTGAGAGGGTGACACCCAATTTGGGCGTCACCCGGTGGCGCCCTATCACTATCCGTAATTCATCATAATGATCCTGCTTGAGATGGGCACAATACTTAAGAAAAATGAATAAAAGACAAATGTGGGGTTTGTTGATAGGAGAGAAATGGATTATTAGGAGTTAAATAAGGAGTTGTGGGGCAAAACATTAAGGAAGGTAATAAAATAAGTGTAAAAGAGTTGTGTGGAGTTTGATAATAGGAGAGATGAATGAATAAAATAAGAGTAAAAGTTCCAAAAAAAGGAAAGGGGAATATTACTTGAATAATCCGTTTCGGGAAAGAGGGAACATTATAGCGAATTGGAGGGAGTATTAAATAACTACGGTAATTTGATTTAAAATTTATTAAAAAAAATATTTTGATAAAAATTCTAAAATGTAAATAGTAACATTCATTGTGAAAAATGCTTTCTATTGAGTATAATTTTCATTATATATATAGAAATATTTTGAAATGTAGAGATGATTAAAGTGAGTGTCTCACAATGTTTTATGTTTACATAAAAAACATTTTGAGAAAGTTATAAAATTTAAACCATTAAATTCATTAATAAAAATATATTTGGAAGAGTCATTATATTTATTAAAAAAATTAAAGAAAAGTACTAAGAAAAAAGTTTTTATAATTTGGGAATGAAAAAAAATTATATTGCAAGAAATTGATTACATATGAGATTTCGAGAGGTTTAATAGTGAGTATTTGTATGAGTATGTATGTATACAGTGATCCCGAGTGCATTTGAATAATCAAAACAATAGTAATGATTATGAAATAATACAGTATAGTATTATAAACGACATAAAAAGTAGATAATGTATTACATTTTTTAATATCTTCAATTAAATATGTATACGTCAAGTATAAAATATTATGACTAACTAAATACTCCCTCCCATTCACAATAAACCTCCCTATTTCCTTTTTCGGTTATTCACAATAACCTCCCTATTTCCTTTTTTGGTAAGTGTTTGTGTGGTCCAAATTTAATTGTATGGTGGGGTAGTGTATTTGTGTGGTCCAAATTTAATTATATGGTGGGGTAGTGTGTTTCCTTAATTTTTGTGCCAAAATGAAATGGGAGGTTTATTGTGAATGGGAGGGAGTATTATTTTTAGTTAAATATTTTATATGTTATCTTTTAAATACTTTTGAAGTTAAACCTCAAAGATTATTAGTTGAGAAAGTTCAATTCATTTTATTTACAAGTAAAAACTCTTAAACAACATTATATATAATTGTTTAAAAAAACAAAAGGTGAAATTTCTCATAGATATGTTTGACACATAGCACATGCAACACAACCAAAATATTTGTATAAGTTGTGTTTAGACCATGTATGTTTGATACAAAAATATGTCACGTTATACTTAAAAAGTTCATAAAATTATATACACATCATTTTGAACAAATATCAATTGATTTGGAGCATAGCGTATCATGAAATGATATAATTTGAGAACTTATTGTTGATTGTTACATTATTCGAACAAATTTTATTTAATTAATATGATATTTAATCGGTCACAAATTTATTTATAAAACGTTGGTAATGCATAATTAATTATAACTTATTAATTTTAATTGAAATTGCATGTATTTTATTTTAAACATTAAAGTTATACCTAAAAAAGTTATATTTGAGAAAAAATAATTTAATTTAATTTATTTATAAATAAAAATATTAAAGGCCATATATGAATTATATTATTTTTCTTCAGTTATAATAGTAAAATTTTAAAACAGGTCGCGCGAAGCGCGGGATACTACCTAATATGTATCTAAAACTATAAAAAAAAATGCAATCATGCTGCATGCCATAGTTTCTACTAATAAATGTATTTTTTTAAGAAATGTGATGAGGGATTAATCCCTCCTTCAGTCATCCATCCCAATCATTTGTTTACTTTAATGATCAGGACGAAGGAAGTAATAATTTACATAACATTAACAAAATATTAAACTTACCCTGAAGAAGTATCAAAGGTTAATCCAACGGTATCCTTAGCCTCATCAAGAGCCCATTGAAATCTCTTAAGTTCCTTATTAGAACAAGTCCCATCATTCTTAATCTTAAGCTCCGACGGTTTTACGTCACAAAATATTGGAACTATTTCCTTTTTAGTTTCCATCATTAATGCAAGTTCATGCAAACAAAAATATGATTCACAATAACGTTGCGAAAAAACCGCTACCCCGACCCGACTTTTATGGATAGCCCGGTCAATTTGATCGAATAACCTATCACCGGGTCTCATACTCTTACTATCCAAAAACGGGTTTAACCCGAGACTCGAAAGATGTTGGTAGAGTAACCCGGCTATGGTTCTTTTCGTGTCGATCCCCCTATGGTTGATAAACACTTGGCACGGTTTAATAACCGCAGGTGCGGTTATTTGGGCCGTGGGTCGGATAATCCGGGTTGCAATGTTTTTGGAGATCATTGAACGTTGCATGTCAATAATGTAGGGCTAAATAGTATATAAAAGGTTTATTTTCCGCTATTAAGGTATGTATTTTTTACAGAGACGATGATGATAATAATAATAATAATAATGTAATGTTTTTAATGTTTAAGTTTGTGTTTTTGGAATGTGATGTTTTTTAGGTTGATTGTTGCATGTCTTTATATAGGAATTAGATACTCCATCCAATTTCCTATTATCTTCCCTCTTTCCTTTTTCTCACAAGTTTGATGATCTTCCCTCTTTCCTTTATTGGTAAGTTTCATTCATTTTTTATTAATTTATCTCTCCTAAAAAATCAACAACTTTCATTACTTTATCTATTCTTTATTCATCATTCTTTCTTTATTATTTTCTCTCACCTATAAATTTCACAACTTACAATACTTTATTCTACTTTATTCTTTTTTCTCTTCCCATTTTTTAATTTTTGTGCCAAAAAAAAAGGGGAAGATATAAGGAAATATGAGGGAGTAGTTGGTAGGGCAGATCACTAGATTAGTGGTGGGTACAGTTTTCGATATTTTGACAATGAAACCGAAACCTACGTATTGCATAAAATGCTTTGAGAGAGAAAAAAATCGGATATGGTGTTTAGTGTTTACACATAAAACTTGGAAACCACTAAACAAATTGGGCCCCAAAAATTAATTGTTTCATGTATTTATAATATTCTGTTATTATTAGTGAAAGGGCGTCACCGGGTGACATTTAATTTGGGCGCCACCCTTTCACATAGGGTGAGTGGGAACTTCTTCAATTAAAAATGGTTGTGAGAGGGTGACACCCAATTTGAGCGTCACCCGGTGACGCCATATCACTATCCGTAATTTAATTGGCTGAGTTTGAAGTGTTGTTCGTTTGTTACCTTCTCTGGTCATTATTAGGCCTTTAATTTAGTAATCTAAATTATTTTTGTACATACTATTAAACAAAACCAAATTGACTTGAAAGCAATGGGTCTAGGATGTGAGCCTCAGCCTGCAATTTCTGAGATGTTGCTCTAGATAAAAAAAGATGATGTGAAAACCAAGAATTTGGCTAGTCTGTTTTGATTTGCTAAAACCTTGTCTTCTATCCATCTTTTAGTCCTCAAAATGGAATGTTACTAATTCCCTTTCACTAAATATTTCCAAGTTATTAGGTGGGTCTAATTCAGCTCTGAATGTTGGTTCCTTGATAACTAGTTTTAAACCCGTGCAAAATTGCACGGGTATGTATTTGGGCCAGTATTAATGTTTTTAGATGTATATTTGTTTTTGCATTTCTATTGTACTTATCTAGTTGATCTAAATCTACGATCTACATAATTTATGTTTAAATTTGTTACAAACACGTGTTCATACACTGGTTTATAAGGAAATAACGTAATCTAATCTTGTAAATAAAAATTGCATACATAAAAACTTTACATCCGGATAAAAGAAATATAATCTAATATAATCAACTTTAACATATGTATGTAATTCATTTGCGTTTTATGTTCGATCCTGTATATAAATGTTATTCCTTCTTGAAATTATGTAATTTTATTATTATGTAATTTTGTTTTAAAAATTATGTAATTCAATTTCATTTACTCGCATTTTAATTCATTCTGCGTATATGTTATTAATTTATTTACACAGAATGTATAAAATTATTTCATAATAGTATTAATTCATAAAATTTTTTCATAATATTATTTCATAGAATTTGTTGTAAGACGGAACTTATCACATGTTTGAAAAGACGGAAATCTGAAGAAATAAATACATTGCACACTCACGGGTCCCACCATAACATGAATTTCCAAAAAAAAAAAAAAAAAAACTGAATTGATGACGTGGCGCGCTGAGGATTGAGTATTGTCTTTTGTATTAATATAGATAAGATTTCAGTGGTTCCTTGATAATTTTTTTTGATATTGACCACGAGTGTGATAACGGTCTTGATGTCACGCTATTGTGAAAGGTTATGGGTCTAATTCTCTGAATGTTGGATTTGGACTTCCATTAGTCAGTTTTCTTATTTATGAAAAATGGGTTGAATGTGACCGATAAAGCCCACTAAAGTTATATAATCCATTAGGCATAGGTTTGTCTCAGTCAGTACGGTTAAGTACATAGTGTGATGGTACTGATAAGTGTAGAACCTGTTTATTATACGGTGGACAGCCTGATGGGGGGCCCAAATACAGTTCTATTATGGTTAGGTCTCTCTTCCTATCTAGAATACTTCTAACCTATATAAATAGGTTATTGGGTTGACATGCCCCATTGATTGTCATCATAAAGGAAACCTAGAAGAGGGAGGAGAAGATCCTAGTATACTAATCATCTTATTACTTATTATTATTATTATAAGCTACAGACGATCTGACTGTTGCTTCCGCTAAAGCTATGTACCCTATACAATGATCCTATTAATTTATCTTACATGTGGTATCAGAGCAGGATTGTATTAGGGTTTATATAAATAATATTTTTCGTCGGATCAACGATAACAAAAGTACCGTCATGGTTTGATATTACAGTCGCTATGGTTTGTCCATGTTTTGCTATAAATTATGATGGAAATAATGATCGACTTTATTGATGATGTGCTAAAGTACCTTGTTTGTTTTCTAAGTCCGCTTTTATCAAAGAGGTCATAGTGGCATTGTACTTTTTTTTTTGAGGGGAATAGTGGCATTGTACTTTTGGTTTAATTCTAATCTCTCTTTTTACACAAATTCTTGTTTGTGACGGAGGGTATCCGTCACAAACAAGAGACGGGTACCATATTGTCTCACAAAAAACCCATAGGGGGTGAGAGAAGGAGCACATGGGGTGGGTGCCCACCTTGTCCCCTCTACCCATTTCCACTCACAAAATATCCGTCGCAAGATCCGACCCGTCACAAGGGAGACCTACTGCTCTTTTTATATACCCACTGCAAGTTTACCAAAATTTCCATGCTTCTGATATGTTTTAATGAGGATGTGGTATAATTATTGGACAAAGTGCACCTAAACACTGGGTAAAGTCGCAAACTATATATGCATACACCAAGATTAATTGTTATTTTGCAGATTTAGGTAAGAGAAATTATAAAAAATTGTTGTTGATACAATGTTTTAATGCTACATATTTTTTTTTATGTTTATTTACGCATATAAACTGTACGTATTATCATGTGTCGACAACAAACTAAAGATTATCTAAGATTTTACTACCATGGTGTAAAATATGGGTATAGTTTCGGTGATTTATTTTAATTGCAGTGGTTAGCTTGGCCAAAGCGGGCTATCTACTAATATTTAAATAAATCGTAAGGATTCCGGAATGTTTGTGCTTCTTAAATTAGTTTCTATAATTTCCTGCCCAAAGGGGGAAGTTGTATAAGTTAATTTGAGTAAGTGGTTGAGTAAATACAAGTGTAAATAATTTGATTTCTTAGAAATTTATCTGCCCAAAGGAGATTTATTTTTGAGAAATTTCCTTGTCTATTTACTTGGAGGTAGTTATTATGTCTTGTGTATTCTGCCCAAAGGGGAATGCATAAGGTATAATATGATTCCTGTTGAAGGTAGTTATTGTGTTTTGTGTATTCTGCCCAAAGGTGAATGCATAAAATATAATATGAATTCCTGTGAGAATATTGCGACTCCCCTAGCAATCTAGCATATTGATCTTGTGTAAAGTTATAAAGAATATACTCATATCATGCTAATAGTGGCCTTGATCTATTGTTTTTGTCAACAAATTTTCTTTGAGCAATGAAATTTGTGCTATTAAGAGTATAAATGAGAATACTTTTGTTAAGTGGAAAGTGATGTTAAGTTGGCCATTGGTTTATTTGATTAATATATGTATATATCGACTTAACTTGGCACAAACCTCTTGCACTCGTACATGAGAGTACTCAAATTTAAAATATCTATCACCTTAATAGGTGGGAAATGGTACATGAATTGTGTATGTTGATATTAAAGAATTCGATGTCCGGGAATTTTAAGTTTTTCTAATGGGATTCAATCTGTTTTGACGCTAAAGAATTTAAAAAAGTCTGAAAATTGGGGAATTAATGGACTATCTCATTAATCTAAATCATGTATGATGGGACTAGTAGTATTAAAGTGCATATTCTTAAGGATATTGAAAATCGTCTTACTAAAGATAAAGTACCAGTTGGTTAGTCTTCCCAGAAAGGAGTCACTTCAAAATAGCTTACTGTCCCAAACTGCTACATGGACTGACATGGACTTATCGTATATGGGTGAGTATTGAAAAAGAAAAGGAGATAAAGTAAGAAGTTGTGAACTTATTCATTAAGCAATTATTTTTAAAGGGGAGGTCAAGTAACATTTATATAAGAACACTAAAGAGAATAAGTTCCAAAAGAACAAGTCTAACCCTTAGCACAAACTTGGTCTCTATCAAAAGTATAGTCCGTGCCATACTTCTAAGGGTAATGTGATTAAGAGTAATAAACAATCTAGTATTACTATTAGACTTACCTATTTGTTTTGCGACCAAACTGACCATAAATTGATAAAAGTATTTAAAATACAAAGTCTAGTTAGCAAGGATAATGACAGATAATTTATTGGCCTTAGTTTGTTTTGAATCACGTTTAGTAGATGTGTCACCTCATTTTTGATGATTAGATAGTGGATCATTTGTTTATATTTGTATTCTCCTTAAAGGGTTCCAAAATAAATAAAAACCAAGTGAGGTTATAGTCACCGTGTCCGCAATGAATGACGGGAAACTTGATGTGGATTTCATCAGAAAAGTTGCCTTAAAGCTTAGTTCAGGATTTTATTTGACTCTAGAAAGTTTTCTTTATGTGTCGTATATGAGACGAAATTTGATTTCTATTTCGCATTTTGACATGTGTGAATTTTGTTTGGTCACTTATAATTAAAAGGTTGAATTATTTTATAACTCTCATATGATTGGAAATGTTTTCCTTTGTGGTGATTTGTATTAATTGGATTGGATTTGATTTCCCATGATATTTTCTTGAATGTTGAGAGTGTTGGAACTAAAAGAAGATTGACCAAATAATTTTTTTTTTCTTTTATTTTATGGCATAAGATTCGTAGCCATGTTTCTAAAGAGAAAATTCATGGACTTGTCAAATGTGAAATTGGACTTAATTTTAAGGAACTCTTAAAGGATATTCACACTAACATTAGTGAACCACTACTATTTGTGGAAAGACCTCATATATCATGTTCATTGATGATGATTCTAGACGTGGTTATGTTTACCATATAAGTAGTAACTCTAAGGCTCTTGTTAAGTTTAAAATATTTATTGTTAAGGTTTAGAGCTTATTATGTATGACCATTATTAAGACTGAAAGATGATACCGAGTTGGAAAGTTATTATGTCAAATTAAACATGATGATTCATGGTTGTATATGAGTTTTTTGTTTTATAGTTATTGATAGACAATATACGATGCCAAGTCTTCTTGAACAAAATGGCGTGATTGAGCGTTGTAATTGTACTTATAAGGATAGGGTGAGGAGTTTGATTCGAGATACAAATTAACAGTTTATAGGTAAAGTAAAGCTTTTAAATCTGCCTTATATATCTTGGACCCAATACCTGAAAACTTTGTTTTTATTTTAAGTGTCTTATGAACTATGGATGGATGAAAGCCAAATTTGAACTTTTTTTTAGGGTGTGTGGATTGTCAGTTAAGTTGAGAATTTATATTTATAATCTTTCTGGAAAATTTTGATCCCAAATCACTTCTAAATTATTTGTTACTTATCCTGTAGATTTTTAAAGTTTAAAATTTGTAGAGTATATAATAGTTAAATTTCTAGAAAACTGCTTAGAGACCTGTTGTTTTAATAGAAAGCCCGTTTGTCTCATCATGAGTTTGTTAGTCTTTTATTTATGCATTAGAAAAATATTTATTCTTCTTTTTCTAATGGGGGAAGTATGATGACCAGTAATGCTATTTCACACAACCCGTATGTTGTTGCATATTTTAAAGTGTTTTCAAAAAGGCATTAAGCATTTAACTATGTTGATTTTGTTGCCTATATCAGGGAAGTTGATTATGACTTGAGTGAAATATTTAGGGTTATAACCTATAAATAAGGTATTTATTTTGTGCAAGCAGATAAATGAAAAGAGGTTATATATGTATGATGAGATGTAATCGATAAGACACATAATAAAGTTTAGGAGTTAATTGTTACTCCAATAGGTTTTGTTTTTTAATCCAATCGGGTGTAAAGTAAATCTCTAAAATAAAGTTGGATTTTGAAGGTGTTGTTAAGAAACATAAGGAGAGATTTGTGACAAAGGGTTATACTAAAAGAGAAGGTGTGAATTTCAATGAAATAGTTTTACCTGTTACTTCAAAGGATTCTTAGGTCTTTCATTGTTCATGATTTAACGTTATACTAAAATGAATATTCTCATTGTTCTTTTTTGAATGATTTTGCTGAGAAAGTTAAAGAACATATGGTATGTAAATTGAAGAAATCAATTTATGAATTGAAACAAGTTTCTTGTGAGTGGTATATATAAAGTTTCATAAATTTATGGAGTCTAATGGACTTGCTGAAAATATTAATGATATTTGCATATACTACAAGATCAGTGGAAGGATATTGAATTGATATTCCTTGTTCTTTATGTTGATGTCTTTCACGTGTTTGTAATGATCTTGGTTTGTTGCATGACACAAAAGCAAATCTTTTCATTGTCTTTGACATGAACGATTTGGGGGAAGCATGTTTTGTGCTTGGTATTAAGATTGTGTGTGACTTGTCTAACAGAATGTTAGGATTATCTCAAGGGAGAAATGTTGAGTAAATCTGGTGTAACTCTCATAATTAAAAGTGACAATTTAAGTAAGAATTAATGTCGTCCTTAAAGTAGACTTGATGAGAACACTATGTAGGATATTCCTTATGATAGTGTTGTTGGTAATTTGATGTATACTGAAATTTGTATTGGACCTTCGAGGCTGTGTTTGATGATATGAAATCCGGTATAGGATTTATTTTTTTATGTTAGCTGGTGGTGTTATCTCTTGAAAGAATATGTCCAGTTGTCTACCTCTGTTATGGAGGCAAAGATTACAGCCTGTTATACATCCACTCATCATGTCAAGAAATGGAGAGATTACATTTATAGCTTTATGGTCATTCTTCATATCACGCAAGCTATCACTATTAGTTGTGATAATAGGGATTTAGTCTTATGCACTAAGAAGAATGTAAAATCTGGCAAATCTAAGTTTTTGATTTGAAAATTCATAAAGTTAAAGAATGGGTTGAACTTGGAAATATCGAGTTTGTGTCTCTTTTAAATGAGGAGATGATTGTGGATCCATTAACTAAAGCACTCATGGTTATCGAGTTTTGAAAAACATGTTAAAGATATGAGTATTATGATTTCTTTTGATGCACTGAATTAGTGGGAGTTGTAGTTAAGATATTTTGGTACTTAAGGTACTGTATGATTCCGGTAATAAAATTGATATTCTAATTCTCACTAAGTGTATGCATGTTAAATATAAGCTTAATGCATGTATGATTATTGTTATAGTTCAATTTGTGTCACGTTAAGAGATGTTCTGCATTAAAGCTTTTCCCCTTTAGTGGGTGGATTTATCCTGAAATGGATGTTGGCTGTTGAGCCATTGCCAGTTATGGTGTATTTGCCCATTAGTGGGTGGAGTTATCCTTTAATGGATGTTGGCTGTTTAACCATTGCATGTTTTGGTGTATTTACCCTTTAATGGGTGGTTTAATCTCTAATGATTATAAACATACCTTAAGTGGTATTTACCTTTTAAGATAATTAAGGGGAATACTTCTTTAGAAGTGAGTCTCAATTGAGACTGTGACGGAATGTGATTAAGCATGCTCATCTTAAAGTTTGGATCTATTATGCTAAACCACACTACACTTTGTCACACTTGGGACTCATGTCGGTAAGCTTTTAGTGTTGTGATCATGAAAGGTCTTGTATGACTTAATTGTACTATGTCCGCTATGGTTCACATTAAATTGCTTATTGGACCGAGTTCTGTAGACCGAGATATTTTTTATGGCCATGTTGTTCAACCCGAGAGTCGTTTTACAAAATAAAAGTTTTCGAAATATTTCTTGAAACAAAACATTTTAATAAAACCAACAATGTCGCCCAAGTGGGAGAATGTTGGATTTGGACTTCCATTAGTCGGTTTTTTTATATATGAAAATGGGTTGAATGTGACTGGTAAAACCCACTAAAGTTATATGATCCATTGGGCCTAGGTTTGTCTCAGTTAGTACGGTTAAGTACATAGTGTGATGGTACTGATAAGTGTAGGACCTGTTTATTATACAGTGGGCAGCCTGATGGGGGGGCCCAAATACAGTTCAATTATGGCTAGGTCTCTCTTCCTGTCTAGAATACCTCTAATCTATATAAATAGGTTATTGGGTTGACATGCCCCATTGATTGTCATCATAAAGGAAACCTAGAAGAGGGATGAGAAGATCTTAGTATACTAATCATCTTATTACTTATTATTATTATTATTATACGCTACAGACGATCTGACTGTTGCTTCAACTAAAGGTATGTACCCTATACAATAATCCTATTAATTTATCTTACACTGAAATCTTCTATCAGTGCAGCAAAGAAGCTTCCCCGAGAGCAGCAGATTTGTCGATCTTTTGAATTGCTTAGAAGCATCCTTGGCAATTTGTGGCATATGCAGGGTACATGGTTTATCTGTCCTTTATTCAATTAAACTGCATTTTGAGTCTACCATGCTTGTTATTTCTGTGTGACTTTGATGCTAATTTACAAATTACATTAGTACAGTAAATTGAAGCCTACCATGTGAAAGACTTCAACACTCTTCCCGAGGTTCTAAACTTATTCAACATTTTATGCCACCTTGAGCGTCTGCTGTTGATTACTTTTTATGCCCCAAATTTCACCCCTATATTTTTCACTCACACATATTCATATGCGCGACCCTTTTAGATTTTTCTGGGTTCAAACAATTTTTTGTGAAATTAAAGTGAGTAGTACTTATTTGGGACGACATTATTGTATCACCCCAGTTTTAGCTGAAGATGGCAGTATGTGTTCTACTATTGAAATTTATAAGACTTAGAGAATGATGTGTATTGAATGTATTGTGAATCAACTGCATACATGAGTATTTATACAAGTTTAGCAATCCTAATTAAGGTAAAGAAAGGGAGTCTCTAAATTATTTGTTCCTATAATTACAATATGAACATATCACATGATTATATGATTGATTGACTTGATTTATTTTCTATATTTGCAGCCTCAGAAGATTGTGCAAGAATATTGTTAATACGCCCCCTCAAGATGGACGTCGGAGGAAGGAGTCCAATCTTGGCTCGTAGATCATGAACGCGACGTTTGTGGAGTGGTTTAGTAAGGGCGTCAGCGAGTTGGTCCTTGCTTGCAATGTGTTGAATGCGAATGTTACCAAGATGAAGTTGTTCACGGACGAAATGGAAGGATAATGCCATGTGCTTCATTCGTGAGTGAAAGACTGGATTCTTTGCATAGAGCGTTGCAGACATATTGTCACAGTAAAGAGCCGGAGGTTTTGTGGTAGTGATCTTGAGTTCAGTGAGTAGATTGCAGATCCATAGTGTTTCGGTGGTGACAGAAGCTACAGCCCAAAATTCAGCCTCGGTGGTGGAGAGAGCAAGACCTCGTTGTTTCTTGGAGGACCATGAGATAGGATTACGGCCGAGATAGACGACGTAGCCGGTGGTGGATATGTAGTTATCTTTGTCTCCAGCGAAGTCAGCATCACAGAAAGCATGAAGACATAGGGGCGAGTTGCGATAGAGCTGGATACCGTAGGTTTGAGTGCCTTGAAGGTAGCGAAGAAGACGTTTCAAGGCCATCCAGTGTATGGACGTAGGATGGTGAAGAAATTGAGTAAGACGATTGTGGTGAAGGCAATGTCGGCCGAGTGAGTGAGAGATATTGAAGGCTTCCTACAATTGCTCGATAATCAGCATGGTCTTGGATTGGTTTATCGTCTTCACGAGTCAAGTGGTTGTCAGTAGCCATAGGTGTTGTATTTGGTTTAGCTTCTGACATTTTGTACTTAACTAACATATCATGTATATATTTAGATTGGTTAAGGTGAATGCCAAGGTTGTTGGGTGTGACCTCGATGCCTAGAAAATATGATAGAGGACCGAGATCTTTGATTGAGAAACGATTAGCTAAATTGTCAATGAATTTTTGCAAATGATTTTGGTTTGGTCCGGTGACTATAATGTCATCGACGTAGACAAGTATATAGATACAGGTGGTGGTGGTTGATAAGATAAATAATGAGGAGTCGGAAATGGATTGTTTGAAGCCATAGGTGACGAGATAGGTTTTGAGTTCAGTGTACCATGCTCGAGGAGCTTGTTTTAGGCCATAAATTGCTTTGTTTAGTTTGCAAACAAAGTCAGGTTTGGAGATGTTAATGAAGCCTTGAGGTTGGGCCATGTATACATCATCGGTGAGTGTGCCCTGTAGGAAGGCATTGTTGACATCAAGTTGTCGTAGAGACCAAAAATGGGTGACAGCAATAGAGAGTATGAGATGAACAGTTGTTGGTTTGACTACTGGGCTAAATGTTTCCGTGTAATCTATACCAGGTCGTTGATGGAAACCTTTAGCGATAAGTCGACCTTTGTGTTGTTTTAGCGAGCCATCAGGATTATATTTGATCCGATAAACCCACTTACAACCAATAATATTTTGGGATGGTTGACGAGGTAATAGAGTCCAAGTCGTGTTTCTTTCAAGAGCATTGAATTCATCTTGCATGGCTTGGTGCCATTGTGGGAGGATGAGAGCTTGTTTAACCGTGTTTGGAAGTGAGGAATTGGAAGCGGAAGCATAGGCGAGATTGGCATATTTTGGATTGGGTTTGCGGATGTTGTTAGCAAGGCGAGTGACCACATTGCGTTGTGGTTGAGGAGGAGGAGGAAGGGGTGGTGGAGGAGTGCGAGCAGGTGAGGTGGTAGTGGGGGGGGGGGGGGTTATGGTAGTGGATGAAGGTTGAGCAGTGGATGAATTAGTGTGCGAGGTAGTGGTAGAGCGTCGTGTGTAAGTGTGAGTAAGGGGAGGACGATTTGAAGTAGGAGCTTGGTGATGGTCTCAAGTTAAACCTCGCAAGTGCACGATTTTATCGTTGTACACTTTAAAGGGTCGATCCCACAAGGAGTAGGTGGAGTACTAATCGTTCTAATTCACAAGCTTAGCTAAGTCGATAAATAACAAAGAGGGGGGGGGGGGTAACAAACTAACACTAAACTAACAAATTTAAAGACTATAAACTAGACAAGGAAAGAACAAGCTAAAAGATAAAGGATAGATCAAATAAAGAGAAGGACTAGAACTCGGTTCTCCCACGAATATAAGTAATTCCACATACTAATCGTCTCGGCTAATCAAAAGGGGTAGAAAAGTAAGGGAGAGATGGCTCTAATTCGCCTAGAACCTCCCTTCCGGGTTCGCAAAAGGACACTAGCTACTCCAACTAACCTCCCTCCCGGGTTCGAAAGTTGGTATTCCTAACTCAAAACCCAACAACCACGAAAACATGCATTTTTCCACGGAGGTCAAGAAATTGGTCAAGATCATTAAGTACTCATCGTATTCCGGGTCATCCCACTCCTCCTTCCGGAGGTCGATTTCAAACGCTAGCCTAGAGGCACCCTCCCTCGGTTCTCCCTTCCGGTCTCAACCTTAGTTGGTGACAAGGTCAAATTTCGGGTATCCAATCTACAACCTAACCAACTCCCGTTGGTGGACAAAAGTCACAAGTTGACACTACCCAAAACCCAAACCTTAAACATGCAAATTCCTATAAATTACCATCACCAATTTTCCCCACAAATTAGCCTTAATGATAATTAGTTAGTGAAATTACCCATACCGGGTCAAACCGAGTCCTAGAAGGAGACTACTCACTAATCATGTTCCTAATTGCAAGAGAAACAACAAAGATGGAAACTTTAAACATAAACATGGGTGGAAGATGAATTCTACTACTAATCATGCAAATATCCAACACAAATTATGAAGAAAGGTGATTTAATCTAATAACAAGATTTAGTAAACTAAAAGGCACAATCTTTAACCCAATCCACTCAAAGATTTAATCTTTGAATGTAAATAGCAAGGATGAACAAAAGAAAGAGAATCAAAGAAAAGAAAAGCAATGAAAAGATGAACAATGGTGAAAACAACAACAATCAAACAAAAAGGAAGTAACTTTAACCACAAACAAGGTAAATATTCAAAAATAAGGGAAGTATAAACTAAGGAAGTATGAAATTAACAACTAAAACAAAGAAATAAATATGAGGAAAGGAAATATACCAACAAAGAAGAAAGGAAATAACTTGATTGAATTGATTTCTTCACAAAACTAAGAACAAAGTGAGATCCAATGTTCTTCCCAATTTTCTCTACCTAACCAATTTTTGATCCAAAAACAAGTGTTATGAAAAGTTGTTCTTACAAGGTTGCCCCTTTTCTATATATACTATGGGCTTAAAAACATCAAATTACAAGCAATTCTCAAAAACAGCCCGGTTACTATTCCCAGCCGGTGTATCGATACACCGCCCGCCTCTTAGTTACACCGGCTGGATAAAAGTTACACCGCCCGCTCACAAAGTTACACCGGCTGGCCAAAATTACACTGCTCCTGATCACAATGCACAGGCTAGGGGAAGGAGATACACCGACAAGGCTAATTGAGATACACCGACTACCCTTGAGTTGCACCGCGCCTGATTACAATACACTGGCTAGGGAAAGGAGATACACCGACAAGGCTAATCTTGATCCTTGGCTACCAAATGTTGATCGGTTTTGCATGGGGAAGCGTGCAACACTACAAAAAGCTTAGCAAATAATCCGGTGAGACTTATTTAGGCAAATTAATCATAAACTTGAGTAATTATCAATTAAATGCACCAAAATTAGGACTAAAGCAAAAAATTTTGACAAGAATGAAGGGGCGATAACGTAGTTATCAAATCTCCCCACACTAAACCCTTACTCGTCCTCGAGTAAGCTCAAGTATGATCAAAATGCAATATAAGTCAAAACTCCAATCCTAAAGTGAATGCACAATATAAGCACCACTTAATTATTCTAACTAATATCATCCGAACGAGTATTAGCGCACTCAACGCCCCTTCAACTCACAATTTGACACTCATGAGGGGAAAGTGCCCTATTGCAAGGCAAGTTGGGTCTTGCTAAAAAAATTTTGACACATCCAACAATTAAGCATGAATCAACATATAAGATGCATCACAAAAAGTCAAACCGCTTTCCTCATCTAAGCGGCCGTTTTACTTTGAACAATTAAAGGTTTTGGTCGGGAGATACCGTCTCATAGTCTTGGCGGGGTGTCGATGCCCTAGTGGTGGCTCAAGCAACCTCGATGTGACAACCAAATGCCTAAGAAACAAATTCAAAGGCGGGAAAGGGGGAAGCAAAGGCTAACCTTCGAGAATTACACGACACACACAAGATTCAACCAAATTGACCCATGACTAAGGGGACCAAGATTACCGACTTCCTCACGGTTTTCACTAATCTCTCATTTTGTTTTTAGAACGGGTGATTTTTGTGCAAAACGTAACCAAAATCACTCAACTACTCGACTCGTGAGACATGCCCGCAATCTAACATGGAAACCTCTCCTACAAGACCATTAATGAGATGCAAAAAAGGAAAATATGCATAAAATAAACAAGGGTTGTAACGGGGCTAGGTGATGGGTCGAAACGGGATTGGTGCAAGCACCATTTTGGAAAAATGTGGAGGTATACATCAAGAAGTTGCCAAAATTCCATTTCTTCCACTTTATTACAACAAATGAGTAACGTCTACACCCTAACAAAAATTGGTTTCCCGAATTTGTGCAAACATTGTGCAAACCCGACTCACTTTGGAAAAACACGAAAATTATCACCTTATTGCAACCAATGAATAACGTTTACACCCTAACAAGAGATTGGATTGCCAAAATCAAGCAAAAATTGTGTAAACCCGATTCACTTAGGAAAAACATCAAGTTCCCTTTTATTCTTGCAACGCCTTTTTCTACTCCATTGATGAAGGAGTGTTGCTTGGCTTTTTCTCATCAAACAAAGTAATTGTGCAATTTTTTTTTTCTTTTTCATCACATTTTTCTCTTTTTCTATTTTCTTTTCTTTTTCAAAAGCCTCTTATTCCAACAACAAACCAAATTAAGGACCATTATTTCAACTCAAATCATCAACTAGGACTCAAAACCCCCTTCTTCAAACAACCAACAACATGTAAGCAAATTTCTTGATAAGGGAAGGTTGTTTATGGTATGTAGCTAGTTTTGTAGGTGACAAGAAAAAGGTTCAAGCTCAAAAGGGGTTATAAAAATCGGACCTAGTCTAAAGGGTCGAAAAATTAGGCTTATTTGGCAATGTGAGGCTTATCAATGAAATACAACTAGTTGTTTCAAAATATGCATATAAATGAACATCTCATGGTCTAAGAGGAAAGGACGCCATGCTTGTGCGTCGTGATGTAACATGCCACGCGAGGAGCCTACTCACGCCTAAGGGAGACCGGGTATGGATGTACCGGTCCCAAGGAGGCTCTAAATCTCACATGTAAGTAGCTATGTCGAAATCTAGGCCTAGTCTACGGTCTATGGTCTCACAAGGTGGTCAAAACCCTCCGGTCTAGCCTCATTTCCCGGGCATTTGCAAGCAAACACCCTAACAAGGAAGTCACAAGGTGCAAGCCACTAAGAGGGGAAAGACACGACCTAGACAATATCATCATAGAGGGTATCATGCTCCCTTCCTAGACCAAATTTTGTTTAAAAACTTATATACAAACTCAATGCAACATGAAGGAAATACAACACGTATTTACATGTGAAACGGATGCAAGCAAGAAATGGAAATAAACATAAGGTAAACATGCAACAATTTGGACTAATCCTAGCAGCATATCAACACCAACAATCCACAAGTTCCCCAAGGGAACATTCAAGGCACAAAATCCCATTCTCCTTCAAATATACATGATACAAAAAGAAAGAACGATAAAGGAGTAAGAGATTAGAACGAGTTTACCAAGCGACTTCTAGCTCCTTTTTGCCTCAAATGGTCGATGTCTATGCCAAAGGTTAGCCAAAACATATATAAACAATGCAATATTTTTGTATTTTTCAGAAATTTTTCAATTTTTAGGCATTTTCTTACTTTTTCTTAAATTTACAAGTATATAATGATATGAACAAATATAGACAATATTCACAAGGGTGGATATTTCCCTCCCCACACTTGAAATGTACATTGTCCTCAATGGACAAAAGCCTAGGGAGTGAATAAGAAAAAGAAATGAACATATTTTTGATTTTTTTTTTTTTTGATTTTTGAAAATAAAAATAACATATTTTTGGTATTTTTGTTTTTGAAAATTAAAAGGACATATTTTTGGTGTTTTTCAATATTTGAATTTCCTCCCCACACTTATTTATTTACATTAGATCCAAATGGAAATAAATGTGTGGAGGAAATAAGAAAAATAAAATGCATGTTTTTTTTTTTTTTTTTTTTTTTTTTTTTTTTTTAATAATGCATGCAACTACATGTGACGATATAGTACAAAATGTAAATCCTAATGCAACCTACATGAATGCAAACTAAGTGATGATTAATACTAAATATATTACAAAATAGTCTAAATGCAAAAATCAATATATTACATTTGGATATGTGGGAGAGTCAAATAAAATTTGGATTAAATATGGGGAGCATACCGAAGGTTTTGGATTTTTATTTGGGGAGCAATAGAACAACGCCCGACTCCATCAAGGGTGTGATTACGAGGCCGAGGAAAAATTTCTCAAAAATCTCATTCACAAGCAAATTTTTGTTACAAAAGCATCAAAACAAACCGGTCCAAGAGTCAAAAGGATAAACAAAACACAAACCGAGAACAATACCGTGCTATGCACAAGGACTACCCTCCCCACACTAGCCCACAAATGTCACAAGCCAAACAAGACACCTAACCCACCCTCCCCACACTTAAAAGAATTCAAGCATGTTCATTGTGGTGGATGTTGTGGGGGGTATTGGCTAGGATCGTAGTAGCGGTTAGGGTCATAGTAATGGCTAGGATAAGGCCCCGAGGGAGGAGGTGGGTACCGTGCCGGTTGGTACGGGTTATAATCCTCGGGGGGCATGAAGGTGGGTGTAGTGTAGTCATAGCCGGGGGGAGCATAACCCATTATGTTCGTGAACATAGGGTTAAGGTAGTTCAAGTGCATGTTGCTCATTTGTTGTTCAAGAGTTTCGGTTCTTTTGGCATTTTGTCTTATGAGCTCTTGGTTAGCCAATGCCACATTTTTGCCCTCCAACGCTGTGGCGTAGGCTTGACGGGCAAGGCGCTCAGTTAGTTTTGAAGAAGAGACTAATTCACCGTGTTGTTGCTTGAATAAAGTGAAGGAAGCTTGGTCATAGTAGAAAGGGTTGAAAGGAACTTGTTGGGAGGAGCTACCGGTGGTAGATTGGGGGTGAGGGTGTGACCGAGGTGGATCCCCTTCCTCTTCCTCTTGGTCATCCTCCCCACCCCCTTCCTCCGGTACATCATGGTCTCAAGTTAAACCTCGCAAGTGCACGATTTTATCGTTGTACACTTTAAAGGGTCGATCCCACAAGGAGTAGGTGGAGTACTAATCGTTCTAATTCACAAGCTTAGCTAAGTCGATAAATAACAAGGGGGGGGGGGGTAACAAACTAACACTAAACTAACAAATTTAAAGACTATAAACTAGACAAGGAAAGAACAAGCTAAAAGATAAAGGATAGATCAAATAAAGAGAAGGACTAGAACTCGGTTCTCCCACGAATATAAGTAATTCCACATACTAATCGTCTCGGCTAATCAAAAGGGGTAGAAAAGTAAGGGGGAGATGGCTCTAATTCGCCTAGAACCTCCCTTCCGGGTTCGCAAAAGGACACTAGCTACTCCAACTAACCCCCCTCCCGGGTTCGAAAGTTGGTATTCCTAACTCAAAACCCAACAACAACGAAAACATGCATTTTTCCACGGAGGTCAAGAAATTGGTCAAGATCATTAAGTACTCATCGTATTCCGGGTCATCCCACTCCTCCTTCCGGAGGTCGATTTAAAACGCTAGTCTAGAGGCACCCTCCCTCGGTTCTCCCTTCCGGTCTCAACCATAGTTGGTGACAAGGTCAAATTTCGGGTATCCAATCTACAACCTAACCAACTCCCGTTGGTGGACAAGGGTCACAAGTTGACACTACCCAAAACCCAAACCTTAAACATGCAAATTCCTCTAAACTACCCTCACCAATTTTCCCCACAAATTAGCCTTAATGATAATTAGTTAGTGAAATTACCCATACCGGTTCAAACCGAGTCCTAGAAGGAGACTACTCACTAATCATGTTCCTAATTGCAAGAGAAACAACAAAGATGGAAACTTTAAACATAAACATAGGTGGAAGATGAATTCTACTACTAATCATGCAAATATCCAACACAAATTATGAAGAAAGGTGATTTAATCTAATAACAAGGTTTAGTAAACTAAAAGGCACAATCTTTAACCCAATCCACTCAAAGATTTAATCTTTGAATGTAAATAGCAAGGATGAACAAAAGAAAGAGAATCAAAGAAAAGAAAAGCAATGAAAAAATGAACAATGGTGAAAACAACAACAATCAAACAAAAAGGAAGTAACTTTAACCACAAGCAAGGTAAATATTCAAAAATAAGGGAAGTATAAACTAAGGAAGTATGAAATTAAGAACTAAAACAAAGAAATAAATATGAGGAAAGGAAATATACCAACAAAGAAGAAAGGAAATAACTTGATTGAATTGATTTCTTCACAAAACTAAGAACAAAGTGAGATCCAATGTTCTTCCCAATTTTCTTTACCTAACCAATTTTTGATCCAAAAACAAGTGTTATGAAAAGTTGTTCTTACAAGGTTGCCCCTTTTCTATATATACTATGGGCTTAAAAACATCAAATTACAAGCAATTCTCAAAAATAGCCCGGTTACTATTCCCAGCCGGTGTATCGATACACCGCCCGCCTCTTAGTTACACCGGCTGGATGAAAGTTACACCGCCCGCTCACAAAGTTACACCGGCTGGCCAAAATTACACTGCTCCTGATCACAATGCACAAGCTAGGGGAAGAAGATACACCGACAAGGCTAATTGAGATACACCGACTACCCTTGAGTTGCACCGCGCCTGATCACAATACACTGGCTAGGGGAAGGAGATACACCGACAAGGCTAATCTTGATCCTTGGCTACCAAATGTTGATCGGTTTTGCATGGGGAAGCGTGCAACACTACAAAAAGCTTAGCAAATAATCCGGTGAGACTTATTTAGGCAAATTAATCATAAACTTGAGTAATTATCAATTAAATGCACCAAAATTAGGACTAAAGCAAGGATTTTTGACAAGAATGAAGGGGCGATAACGTAGTTATCACTTGGGAAGAGGAGGTCTTGGCATTGGTGTTATTTGTGGTGGTTGTAGAGGGTTGTAGAATGGGAACTATAAGATGACACCATTCATCTGGGTCGGTATTGGTGGATGGTGGTGGTGTAGTCGAAATAAGGTGAGAATATGGGAACTCATCTTCAATAAATTTGACATGACGGGATGTATATAACCGATTAGTTTTTGGATCGAGGCAGTGAAACGCACTTTGTGTGGACGAGTATCCAACAAATATGCACGGGGTAGAACGATAATCCATTTTATTCTTTGTGTATGGCCTTAGCCATGGGTAACAAAGACAGCCGAAGTTGTGGAGTTTGGTGTAGTCGGGGTTAGAATTATGCATTTTTAGGTATGGTCTTTGACCATTTAATGTTTTAGTCGTGAGACGATTGATAACGTGGTTGGTAAGCCCGCGTGAGAGAGAAGAGCAAGCCCGGTTTCAACTATGTGACGATGTCGTCTTTCGGCATACCCATTATGTTCCGGGGTATGGGGAAGAGATGTAAAGTGGCTAATTCCATTATCTAGTAAGGTGGGATTTAATTTTTGAAATTCGCCACCATTATCAGAAAAGAATTGACAAATCGGTTTTTGGAAATATTTTTTGACTAATGCTTTAAATCGAAGAAAGACTTGCGTGGTGTCGGATTTCTTTTTAAGTGGGAATAACCATATGTATTTGCTAAAGTAGTCTACAAATACAACATAGTATTTGTAATTGTCTCGTGAGAGGACGGGACTTGTCCATAGGTCGGAGTAAATTAAATCGAGAGGCGCATTGGTTTTAAATGACGATACTGAGAATGGTAATTTCTTGCTTTTACTAATTTGGCAAGAATCACAAAACGAGAAATCAGTAATAGGAAACAGTGTAATTTTATTGATTAATTTCATTACATCAATATTAGGGTGACCTGACTTGTGATGCCATGATAGCGATGTTGAGCCTTTTTGGTTCGAATAGACTTGTGGTTGCGATGGGCTCAACTCGTAGATGCCGTTTCTAGCCTTCCCTTGGAGGAGCGTTGCACCCGTCGTTATTGCCTTAACAAAAAAAAGAAGATGTAAATATAACGTAAGCACTGTTATCTCGACACAATTTCGAGATAGACAAAATATTACGGGAAATGCGTGGTACATGTAATACGTCATTAATTTTAAGCAATGAAAAAGGTAATTGAAAAGAACCTATGTTGGCAATGTCGAGGGCACTCTCATCTCCAATTATGAGGTCATCGGTACCGAGGTAAGGCGAATGAAGGGCAAGGGTGTCGAGATCATGGGTCACATGGTGAGATGCCCCGCTGTCCAGGAGGTAGTTTGGGTTCGGGTTGGTGTTGTCGTGGACTGCAAGATGGGCTTGTGGCGGGTTGGTATGTTGACGGGTTGGAGGTTCAGGAAAGATAATCGTTGGAAACAGTTTCCTGAAATATGGACAGTGAGCAATAACGTGCCCTATTTGTCGGCACCATTGGCAGCGTCCCTTGAAGGGATGTGGGTTTGGATTGGCTGATGATGAGGCATGATTAAGGGTTGGGTTGATATGGAGCAGCGGTTGTGGTGGTGTTCTTGCGATTGTTGCCACGAAAATGGGTGTTGTGACGGTAGGAATGGTTAGTAGTAGGTGAAAATATGTCATTCGTTGGTTGGTGTTTTATGAGCAATTCGTGTTGAAGCAATTTTTCATGTAGTGCTTCAAACGAAATTGGGTTATCGCGAGCGCGGACGGTATCCATTACTGGTTTATAGAGGTTGTAATCAAGGCCTTTTAGGACCTTGGAGACGATATCTTCGGGGTCGAGGGTTTTGCCTAATAGGACAAGTTGGTCAATGCACGCTTTGATAGCGTTCATATAGTCTGTTATTGATTGTTCACTGGTTTTAGTAATTGAATCGAAACGGTCTTTAATTTGTAAAATGTGTGCGCACGAGGGATTGACATATGTGCGTGCCAATATATCCCATGCCTCTTTCGAGGTCTTAGAACGCACAATGAGTGCTTGGACAGTAGCCGATAAGGTGCCCATGAGAGCACCAAGTATCAACCCGTCTTGCTTTAACCAGGTAAATTATGCGGGGTTCGGTTTCTCGACTTTGTCATCACCGGTTATGGTTGTTGGTGGTGATGGGTGAGAGCCATCAAAAAAACCGAAAAGACTATATCCAAAAAGGATATGAGTGAGTTGAAAATGCCATGAAACATAGTTCATGGAGGTTAGCTTCACGCAGTGATTGAGGTTGAGCGTGACGAGGGGTTTGTTTGCATCGTGGGGGTTTGGGATGGTGGTCTCAGGGTTCGACATTGGCAGGTTTGGGGTGGGAATGGTGATGACGGAGGACGAGCGCTTGAAAGTTGCTGGTCGTGGTGAGAGAGGGTTGGTGACGGATCTTTTATGACTCTTAGATACCATATAAGACTTAGAGAATGATGTGTATTGAATGTATTGTGAATCAACTGCATACATGAGTATTTATACAAGTTTAGCAAACCTAATTAAGGTAAAGAAAGGGAGCCTCTAAATTATTTGTTCCTATAATTACAATATGAACATATCACTTGATTAAGTGTGATTGATTGACTTGATTTATTTTCGATATTTGCAGCCTCAGAAGATTGTGCAAGAATATTGTTAATAATGATAATGTCTTTAAAGGCAGCAAGTCTTGGGCTAAATATGGTTGCAGCTTGTCATGTTCTTCTTTTGGATCTTTGGTGGAACCCTACAAATGAGGACCAAGCAATTGACAGAGCTCATCGAATTGGGCAAACTCGTCCTGTTACAGTTGTGAGACTTACCATTAAAGATACTGTCGAAGATCGGATTTTAGCTCTTCAGGTACTTGATGTCATCTTGATGTGTAGTTATTTTTGCCTGTCAGTAGGATTTTATTATGCTGAAAAGCAGTTGCTTAAAATTTGCTTCCCGTATTTTCCAACACCTCAAATCCCGTTTACTGTTTACTGACTCAATTTTTGTTTTTCTCATTTCAACATTACTGAGTAAATTTCGGTTTAGTTCATACCCGGGCCGAGTAGGCCTCTCTCGCATGAGTTCAACACTCTCATGATCTTATGGTTGAACTCAGGACCTCTGTTTAAGTTTGTGAAGAAACCCAAAGTTCCACATGTGAGGGTTGTCCCACATTGATAAAAGAGGAGAAGAGTTACCACTTTTTCTCCTCCGTTTGGGTGCGGCCCAGGCCCATTGTTGAATTTAACAAAGTTAGATCGACTATTCAACACGTGTCCAAGCAGTGCTGGAGCCGGGGGATGAAATTTTCGAAGCTTTAGTTAAATTTTTCGAATTTTTTTCGAGTGTACCTTATGAAATTAGTTGTTCGCCCCCCTAAGTTCAAATCCTGGCTCCGCCACTGTGTCCAAGTATTCTATGAGCTCAAATACATTATTACTAATTGCTGATATGGTATTTTTATTCTGGTTATGCAGCAAAAAAAGAGGGAGTTGGTTGCTTCTGCTTTTGGAGAAGACGAAACAGGAAATAGTCAGACTCGTCTTACAGTAGAAGACCTGAAGTACCTATTTATGGCTTGATGATGTCGATTTTTACATAGAGCGTCGAGAACATTCCTGAGAATAGATGACAACAGTGAATAGAATAGAAAGATAGCACCTTGATTAAGTATAGGGTACAGCCTTACAGAGTTACAGGATAGGAAATTGATTCATATGTAAACATTAATTAGAGGATCTTGATTACAGCGATAATTACTAATAGATACATACATGGAGTAGTGATTAGACCTGATGAGGAGGTTTCTTAAGAACAATAAGAAGATGAATCCTAATGTTTTGCCTTCTCCTGCCTTCCTTAGTCTCTAATTCTCTTTCTGTGTGTTTTCACTTAATTAATATGAATTAGGTTAAAACCACAAACAGGTGTGTTTTTATTTACATGGTGGCAGGAGGGGCTTAAATAGATAAGTGGGCCTAATATGTTAATGACCTGTAAACATTAACCGTAATCCAGTTATTCTATTACTCCCAATAAAAACCCGAAACATTATTTCTAACCGTTTCTAATTAAAGTGACTGACATCAGTAATTAGGTCCACATAATAGAGAATTAATAATTCTTACATTCTCCCACTTGGACCATATTACTAACCGAAACATAATGTCACGCATAAGTAGAACCATAAGACGCGTAAATGGCTAAATGAACACATAATGGGTTTGTCTTAATTACCCTGATCATTCCGAACAACTGGTTGAGTCATGGCGGAATCACTACTATATAAGAGAAGTGGTCCTTCCATGTACTACAGAACAATCACTCAGAATAATCAGTCTGTACAAGGAGCAAACATAATCCCCGATAATGCCCTTGAGGAAAAGAACTGATTCTGTTAATCGTGCAACAACAATGTATACAATAACAATAATACGATATAGAGATTGTTCGGAAACCATCATCATAAGAAAACATAAGTTGATTAATCAAAAAATAAGTGTCATCATTACAAAACACTAGCATGATCCAAACATAAACGAAAAGACTTAATGATTATCCTCCAGACCCATATCAGTAGCATGCTTCAAAAATGTCTTTAGAGGTAATCCCTTAGTTAAAGGATCTGCTATATTACCACTAGTCATGATGTGCTCAATTGACACAGTGTTTTTCCGAACTTCCTCCTTAACTGATAGGTATTTCATTTCCATGTGCTTTATACCTTTAGAATATCTATCATTTTTCGAAAAGAAGACGGCTGTGATATTATCACAGTAAATTTTCAGCGGCCTTGCAACGAAGTTCATAACGCTAAGCCCTGAAAGAAAGTTCCGCAACCATAAAGCTTGAATAGTAGCCTCAAAGCACGCTACAAATTCAGCTTCCATAGTGGATAAGGCGATAATTGTCTGTTTAGCACTTTTCCAGGAGATTGCTCCCCCAGCTAAAGCAAACTCATAACCAAAAGTGCTTTTCCTTGAGTCCACACATCCTCCAAAATCTGAGTCAGCATATCCAATAGCCTCAAGCTGATCAGTATGTCTATAAGTGAGCATTTTGTTCATTGTTCCCTTTAAGTACCTTAAAACTTTCTTAGCCGCACTCCAATGACCCATTCCATGATTGGACTGATATCGACCCAGCATACCCACTGCAAAACTTATGTCAGGTCTAGTACAGACTTGTGCATACATTAAGCTTCCAACCAGAGATGCATAGGGAAAGTTTTTCATGGCATTTCGTTCTAGTTCAGTCTTAGGACACATACTCAAGCTGAACTTATCCCTTTTCTGAATAGGAACATCTATTATTGGTATTACATTTTACCATGTTAAATCTTTCTAAGACCTTCATGATATAGGCTTTCTGAGACAATTCTAATGTCCTTTGTGATCTATCTCGAGATATTTCCACCCCGATCACATAAGACGCCTCTCCCATATCCTTCATCTCAAAGTTGCTTGATAGGAAATCCTTAGTTTGACGTAATAGTCCTAAATCACTGCTCGCAATAAGTATGTCATCGACATATAAGACCAAAAATGCAAACTTACTCCCACTGATCTTCAGGTAGATACACTGATCAACAATGTTTTCTTGAAACCCAAAGGAGTTAATGGTATTATGGAACTTAATATACCATTGCCGAGAAGCTTGCTTAAGCCCATAAATGGACTTCTTTAATATACAGACTTTGTCCTCTTTGCCATCAATAATGAAGCCTTCAGGCTGAGCCATGTAGACTTCTTCTTCCAAACTCCCATTCAAGAATGCCGTTTTCACATCCATTTGATGTAGCTCTAAGTCAAAATGAGCTACTAAAGCTAGTATGATCCGTAAAGAATCCTTCTTAGAAACTGGAGAGAAGGTTTCATTATAATCAATGCCTTCTTTCTGATTAAAGCCTTTAGCTACCAGTCTGGCTTTATGTCGTTCAATATTAGCTAAGGAGTCGCGCTTGGTCTTAAAGACCCACTTGCAGCCGACATCCTTATGATCTATTGGTAAATTGACCAACTCCCAGACCTCATTCTTAGCCATAGACTCCATCTCTTCTTTCATGGCATTAATTCAATTATCGAAATCATTAACGTTCATAGCTTGTGAAAACGTAACCGGATCAGTATCCACACTAATGTCATATTCACATTGTTGTAGATATACTTCATAGTCATCTGGAATAGCTGACCTTCTAGGTCTTGTGGACCTTCTTAATGTTGGGAAATGTGTCCTCAACAATAGTGCGATTACATGATTTAAATATCATTATTAAATCTCATTTTAAAGAATACAATTGGGAAGTAATTTTGTTACTGTCAACTGGTCAACATATATCGGTAATGATTGGCTGACTAGAGTTTGACATTACTGTCGTGCGACGGTGGTGATCAGTTGATCCCCTTAGGTCATACCTATAGGGAAATACTCTTAATTGATTATTTAATTAATCGTATACCGATACGAGTTAATTAAATTGCTTAAAATTGACGGATGATTTTGTGAGAATAATTTACGTAACTTATTGTAAATATGATTAAATAAGATACGGTCTGAGTAATCGAATTGTATCATTGCTCAGATGAAATTATTGTTTAAGGAAACAATTGAATTGAATGAATTATTATAAATACAATTTATTGTGATTTATAAATTGGTAAAATATTTTGGTACAAGTAATTATGAATTACTAAGTCGATTTTTGTATATGACGTATTTTTATTAATACGTTGATTTTTAATATGATAAAAATACATTGCATTGTAACATGTCATGTAACATGTAACATGTGACAAAATTGACAAATGACAAAATATAAAATGGACTCTCCATTTTATAAGTGCCGAAATATTAAGAGGGAGTTAGTGGAAATTGTGTTAATTGTTTAAATATAAACACAATGATGAAAGCTAGCTAGTAGGCATGCCAACCTAAGCTTTTGAGAAGAGCAAAATCTAAAGGCATTGGGCATGCTACCCTAGGCCATATTTTCGGCCACCCTAAGGAAAGAAAAGGAGTTTTTCTTTTTCTAATTCATTCATTCATAGAATACAACAATTTTCTAGTGTAAGAAAAATTATGAATGCTCTCTACATCTTGTGAGATTTCTAGAGAAATAAAAATCACAAAATCCTCTTCTCTCTCAACCGAAATTTATGAGAGAACAAAACATTTTGTGTCATATTTTTAAGTAAGACTAATAATAATACTAGATCACATTATTTTTAGTCTTTAAGATGTATTCCTTGGGTATATGCTTTTGGGAGGGATTCTACACTTGAATCCTTGTTCTTCCATTTGGAAAGCTCAAGAACAAGAGAGAAAGGGGATCTCTCTTGTGCCCAAGATAGCCGAAATATTGAATGTAAGGACATTATTTCTCTTCTCTTTTATTAATGTTTGCATGCATAAAATCCGTTTTAATTTTATGACAAATTTATTAGACATATATGAGTATGTTAAATATGTATATAGATCTACATTTCCTTCAATCGGTATCATGAGCCACGGTTGTTTGCATGCAAATTGGTTAAAAGTTTTTCCGAGTTATATGAATAACAAATAAAACTTGTAAAATTTGTGTTATTATGATATATCACGAAATTATTACATGCATGTTAATATTTCTGGTCCTAAAGTGTTTTAGGATTTTTTGGTTAATTTTTCGGATTTTTATTGTTCATAATTTACAATAATGACATTTAAATGTGATTTTATGAGTTAAAATGTCATTTTTGGTCGAAAATTAGCTATACTTCGAATTTTAAGTTGGTTTTTGGATATGTTGTTACATATATTATTTTGAGATAACCTGTAAATTTTCATAATTTTTGCACTTGTTATGCTCGAAAAATGAATTTTTCATTATTAAATTCGGATTTAAGAGAAATATAGGTTAATATGAGTTAAATTTCGAATCTGGTCATAGAAAATTTATATGTTGTCACATGCAATTTTACAAGATGTGTGTAAAATAATTGGCTATAAAGAAGTCTTTTAGCATGATTTATGAATTTTTGAAGAAAAATGACATAAATAGTGACATTATTAATGAAAATTAATAAAACATAATCTATGACTTAGGAAAAACGTCTAATGTTGCATTTTATTATATTTTTCAGATCTAAAATTGAAAATTTAATGAAAATAATTTTTCCATGTTTTTATGATTATTTTATTAAATATCGATAAACCGCAACATTGTTTTTCCGGAAAATTTTCGAAATTTTTAACCTAAGATTTTGAACATTATGAGTGTCATGGATTTTTCCAGAATGTTCATGAATTTAAATTTCAAATTTTGAATTTATTTGAAATTTTTCGATTTATTTGAAGTTTAATGGCTTATTTTTGTAATTTTGGTCCATTTATGAACAATTTTGTAAATAAAAGTTAATTATGGTCAAATTATTAGTGAAGACTATATTTTGAGTCCTAAGAGGTTAGGGTAATTAACTTATGCATAAATATGAGTTTATGTATTTTAGTGATTATAAAATGTTGAAATCACGCAAATCCGTAAAAACCGAGTAATATACGATATTGGCAATTTAAAGGCGATTTAGCATAAAAATTGAGCATGTTCATACATATTATAATGCTGCATTTTCCTTATGATTGTCATATTTTTAATTTATGTAATTTATGTAATTTTGAATTATGTAATTTTACTTAGTATGGCCTTAGTTTTTAATTGGTATTTCCCGAAATGTATGGGAATATCGATTCGGTTGTAATTTTTATTGTGATCTCGTATCACCGTTTTGTAATATTTAATAGATTTATTTTATTTTAGTTACAAATGTATAATAGGAAATTATGTAATTTATTATGTAATTTTATTCATTCCGGAGTTCCTAAAGACGGATTTCTTCAAGAATGACGATACATAAAGACGGTGTTACCTCGAGATGCGTGCCACAACCGAAGTTCAAGGGACCAATGGAGTTGGTTTCCGAATTTGTAATAGTTAAAGAGTTTTTCTTTTTAGGAAAGGCCATACTAGGATTTTTATCTTTATGCTTGCATTTTATTTTATGTCACATGCATCGCTAAATCGCCATAACTAAACATGCATTGTCATTTTATCGAGTTTATCGACCGTGTCAATTAGAATTATCGTAGTTCACCGCTTTAGTTCACTTAAAACGTGATAGATAATAAATTGACATGACCTCTCGCTAAAACAAAACAATTGAGACTTAGCCTTACCAAATATTAGAAACCCATGAAGTACCAGTTTCGCAAGGGAGTTGAGCCGGCTTTACCGTAAGACAAACCTTGTTACGTTGGTGAAGTGGGGTGATAAATGTCTATCCACCGAATTTATGTTAATGAAGGGTATTTCGGCACACCGTGCCCTAAGTTGATATGAGTTTGGATCATGGACACATTTATTCGAAATTTGGGTTGAACTCAACGAAAGTATTCACGACGTATTTCCGGATGTGTTTCGGGCTAAAGATAAATATTAATGTAATTTTATCGACCAAGAGTTCTAAAAGTAGAATCGATTAAAGAGTTAATCCACCGAGTTATATTGATGAGGGGTATTTCGGCACACCGTGCCCCAAGTTAATATGAATTTGGATCTTGGAATCATTTATCATAGTTGGGTAGAGGTCACTATGTAAATGCTTTACTTGTTATTTACAAGTATTATTATAACGATAAATGTTTTGTTTTCATTATTCCGTTGACGTATTGTTCTATTTCTTTACCACAATTCATATACGATATCATTTCGTTTTTGATTCAAATCTCCATTAAAATATCGTAACTAAAGACAAATATGAGTTTGCTTCTAAAACCTCAAATGAACCATTGCTAAGGATCTCTTATAAAGAGTATAGATTAAAGTTATTCATTATCAAACAGGTTTTTGATTCTTGACTAACACATCTACTTGCAATGGATTGTTATTCATGTACTTAAATGCATTAAGTACATCGAAGCGATAAAGTTGTTTTGGTAATTAGTTTTGTCAAGAATTCGTAATTGACCAAAATAACGCAACCACTTCAATGAAAGTTTTTAAGACTAAAACGAACAAATGAAGAGTAATCTTCATGAATTCAATTTTGCTTCTCAAGCAAAGACTCATTGAAATGAGTGGGAGCATTCTCTTAAACCGTTAAGATGAGGACGAGGTTCAAGAAGTAAAGATTATAATGGAATTGATACTAGGTAATGTTAAAGGTAAAGTTGTTGAGAATAACGATACTAAACCTATCAATCCCGACCGATAAAGTTTCCATTGTCTTAAAATGTTGGACACGAGAAAGGAAACTACCCCAAATTATTGAAGAATCAACAACTTAGTTGTGGGACATCTAATGGGAACTTCTTCTTTAAAAATGTTTATTTGATTAAACATAAATTTTGCTAGTATTACTTCGTCAATATTAGAAACCGGTGGTGGTTTTCATCATTATGTTTGATACATAGGATGATTAGAATATGACGACTAGCAACAATGAAGTCGAGAGATAGAGTAATTGTGTACTCAATCTAGTTTTTGGATTTAAAGTGGTACTTAATTGTGACTATTAAGTGCATAAACTCTAAATAAGAATATAAACTTGTTAAGATACAAAAGAGGTTTCACTTTTGTGACCCTATACACCACGATTTGATGTATGGCAAGCCCATTATCAAGGTGATTATATTCTAAACCAAACTAGAATGATATATCATGTAGATGATGTAAGATTCAAATAGGTAACCCAAGATTAAACCTTAAATTTTGGAATGATGAACGCAAAGAGTTATCGAGTACTCTTGAAACCATTAGATTGTTAATGGTATATGCGTATCTTGTATTCAAAGCAAGATGTCTCGTGCCTTTTGGTTGAAAAGGAGATCGAGGTTGTATATCATCGATCCAAAATAGGTTGATCATTTTCTTTTACCAACGATTTAAGTTGCCGCAAGAATGTTCACTTAATAAGGTAAAAAAAAGAGAAAACTTTGAAGAATTTCAAAGAGTTCAAGGAATCACGATTTAGTCGTGATGGGATTATCAAAGTGAAGACTTTGATATAAGCCAAAGGAAATGTGATATAGTATCACAAGTTAATCTCTCTTAGCACGCATTATGAAATAATGTGTGATTAGATAAGAAATCAAACGCTATTCGATATGGTTTGGATTTCAATCAAGTTACTTTGAGTTACTTGATCCTTTTGGGGATTTTATCATTTTTGTCTAAATTAATTTTTTCACTAAATCGAATCATATGAGATATGAAATGGTAAGGGTACCATGGTTGTAAGTTTTCACAAGAAACAAATGCTCATTTTTCCCTTTCTTTTTCACGAGTACAACGGGTTTGCGGCTCAAGAAGCTGTCTTTCTAAAATACAAGTTTATTTTAGAAGACAGAGTGGGAGAAATTATTCAAAGAGCCACAAAGATGTTATGTCGCAAGAAACTGAAGAGCCACAAAGATGTTATGTCGCAAGAAACTGGTCTTTCTTGGCTACGTGAGATGTTTTGTGTAAAACGTTGTCGCAAGAAACTGGTCTTTCTTGGCTACATGAGACGTTTTGTGTAAGACATTGTTTCTTCAAAACCTAGTTGGTTAAAATTCGTCACTTGTTAAAAATGATGAATTCATGTTACTTTTAAGAAAGTAAAGAGCTTATAACTTACAAAGAAATTGTTTGATTCAAGATTGATTACTTCTGAAAAGTAATGAACATATGACTTACATAAGAGTGTTTAAGTCACAACTCAATACAAGGCTTAGAGCCATGAAAATCCGAAATAAAAAAGGCTTGATTAGTTGTAAAGGGTTTTGCACTAATAAAGAGAGATTTCAAGGTTTGACTGGTTGCAAAGGGTTTTGCACCAATTGAAATGCTTAAGTCTATTTGGATCTTCTTAGGGATTGTGTTTCATTATTATGAAATACATAGCGAGTGAATCTAAAACCCACTTCTTCAATTAGAAGGAATGTATTCAATACATGTCTTGAGTTTTGAAGATTCTTACAATCCTAAGATAATGTGAAACTTAAGAGAGGGTCTTAAGTAGGACATCAATGAGTTGGAATCAACATTTTGGATCATATGATAAAACATTTCTCGATAAGTCGAGAAGTTGTGTTTATACATGGAGTTTAGTGGGAGTTACGGAAATTTTAATTAGTCCGATATGTGGATGACATATTGATCATTGCGAATGATTTAAGACTTTTGGAGTATTATAATACATCTTGAATATCCGGATTTGTGAAGATAAATCCACATGATATTAGGGTCAGTAAGAAGTCTTATGTTGATAAGATTCATGACTAATTCAATTAAATTGAACATATTTGATTGATTCCATTTGCTTCCGCTGCCGGATCAATTAAATGAGTAATGATGTATAACACTTCATATACTTTGAGTATGATGAATTGTTTTCAAAATCGAATTTAAGTAATCTTTACCAAGTAAGCTGTAAAGATTACCCTTAAAGTGCTTGCAGAAGCATTGAGGAAGTAAAGCAAAGTGTTTATGATGCAATATTGTGTAAGGGTGTTACACAAGTGACAATTGACAATTGAGATTGTGCATGGTTTCCGACAAAACCATAATCAAAACACACTAGGATGGTTAAGATACCATTGTGGCAATGTTAATTAAGAATTAGATTTTCTAGAACCGTTCTAGGCAATAAAGAACAATGAGAGATATTTATAACGGAAAATGAGTACACTTGCGATCATGAGATGTGTAAGAAGGATGAGTCCCGCACAATGTGAAAACAATGGGAGCTATTCATAGGCTAAGAGGGCCTATGTCTTGATTGGATCTCGACACGTACTCAGAAAGTTTTGTGATGCAAATGTATACATTACAAAGGAAAACGTGTATGTAGTAAGGTTAAGTAAGGTACAAGAGATTGATAAAACCTACTAACCAAAGCCTTCTCAAAGGCTAAACATGATGAGTCATGTCATTACAATTGAATTGAAATGAACAACTACGTACAAGATCAAATTAGATTATAGAACATGAAATAGTAATCAGGCATTGACTATTCATGTGTGATAATCGCATTTGTCGTTCGAGTTTTATTTTTAAAACTCTTTTATTATACTTTGTTACATCCAAACGGGTTGTAGTGACAATTGAACCCCGTTAAAGTGAACACGGATTAGCATTGTATTCGCCCATAGTCACTTGTTTGAGGTGACGTCTCGAAGTGACTAGAGTGTGATGCGATTGATGGCAAGTTCAAGTGCCATACAGTCATGTGAGATGACTAGTCGATCACATAGGCAGATGTTAGGAACACCTTGTCGGGCCTTATGACCGCTTATAGAGTTCTGGCAAATTTATATAGCCTGGTCGTGGCGAGAGCTGCTATAGTATTCAAATGAGTCGATTCTTTTGACTAAAGACTATTCACCTAAGATGGCTCATTTCGATTAACTTTGATTTGTGTTACTACGACCTTCGTAAATGGGGTCAAATGGGCATATTTTGGGTTATGATGGCGGTGGCTAGTCGAAGGGAATGAGTGCGATAGGAATTGTCCATCCCCTTGTCAGGTTATAACAATATCTCAGGGCCACTCGAGGAGTAATGAATTGGAAATGCGTGGCCACGCTCGGAAGGTATCCAGAGTGGATAAATCCGGTCAATCAGTTATTCTCCGGATCGAGGAAACCACTCTAGATATGATCACTTGCAAGTACGACCGAAAGACACCTTGCATTGAGTGGGAGATAGTAATAGGACAAGAGAATTGGTAACGCACACTTGTCGAGGACAAGTGGGAGATTGTTGGGAAATGTGTCCTCAACAATAGTGCGATTACATGATTTAAATATCATTATTAAATCTCATTTTAAAGAATACAATTGGGAAGTAATTTTGTTACTGTCAACTGGTCAACATATATCGGTAATGATTGGCTGACTAGAGTTTGACATTACTGTCGTGCGACGGTGGTGATCAGTTGATCCCCTTAGGTCATACCTATAGGGAAATACTCTTAATTGATTATTTAATTAATCGTATACCGATACGAGTTAATTAAATTGCTTAAAATTGACGGATGATTTTGTGAGAATAATTTACGTAACTTATTGTAAATATGATTAAATAAGATACGGTCTGAGTAATCGAATTGTATCATTGCTCAGATGAAATTATTGTTTAAGGAAACAATTGAATTGAATGAATTATTATAAATACAATTTATTGTGATTTATAAATTGGTAAAATATTTTGGTACAAGTAATTATGAATTACTAAGTCGATTTTTGTATATGACGTATTTTTATTAATACGTTGATTTTTAATATGATAAAAATACATTGCATTGTAACATGTCATGTAACATGTAACATGTGACAAAATTGACAAATGACAAAATATAAAATGGACTCTCCATTTTATAAGTGCCGAAATATTAAGAGGGAGTTAGTGGAAATTGTGTTAATTGTTTAAATATAAACACAATGATGAAAGCTAGCTAGTAGGCATGCCAACCTAAGCTTTTGAGAAGAGCAAAATCTAAAGGCATTGGGCATGCTACCCTAGGCCATATTTTCGGCCACCCTAAGGAAAGAAAAGGAGTTTTTCTTTTTCTAATTCATTCATTCATAGAATACAACAATTTTCTAGTGTAAGAAAAATTATGAATGCTCTCTACATCTTGTGAGATTTCTAGAGAAATAAAAATCACAAAATCCTCTTCTCTCTCAACCGAAATTTATGAGAGAACAAAACATTTTGTGTCATATTTTTAAGTAAGACTAATAATAATACTAGATCACATTATTTTTAGTCTTTAAGATGTATTCCTTGGGTATATGCTTTTGGGAGGGATTCTACACTTGAATCCTTGTTCTTCCATTTGGAAAGCTCAAGAACAAGAGAGAAAGGGGATCTCTCTTGTGCCCAAGATAGCCGAAATATTGAATGTAAGGACATTATTTCTCTTCTCTTTTATTAATGTTTGCATGCATAAAATCCGTTTTAATTTTATGACAAATTTATTAGACATATATGAGTATGTTAAATATGTATATAGATCTACATTTCCTTCACTTAATACTATTTCAGGTGCTGTATCAACAACCTCAGTGGCGATGTTATCATTCTGGAGTGAAGGGTTATCAACATTAGGTTCCACAATATTGACTGAGTCAACATTATCATTATGTGGAACTTCATCAATAAAAATTGGGCGCAAATGAACTGGAATTGCCACCCTAACTTCATTGACGACGACATCCCTTACCTGATCACTCCCACTAACTTCGCCATTCTCAAGGAATTTGGCATTTTCGGTTTCAACAATTCTAGTCTTGTGTGCAGGACAGTAAAACCTATACCCTTTGGACTTTTCTGGATAGCCGATAAAGAACCCACTAATGGTTCTAGGATCAAACTTCCTTTCATGTGGATTATAAATGCGTGCCTCTGCTGGCCATCCCCATACATGTAAGTGTTGAAGACTTGGTTTCCACCCTTTCCACAGTTCAAATGGTGTCTTTGAAACTGCCTTACTGGGAACCCGATTTCCAACATACACAGCAGTCATAAGGGCATGCATCCACAACTTTATGGGTAGATTGGTATTACTCATCATTGTCCTCACAGCCTCTAATAGGGTCCGATTACGCCTCTCATCAACACCATTCATCCATGGAGAACCAGGAGTTGTGTACTGAGGGACAATACCCAAACTTTCAAGGAGTTTTGCAAAAGGACCAGGATGTTGTCCTGATTCATCATATTTGCCATAATACTCACCACCCCTATCTGACCTTATGATTTTCACTTTCTTTCCTAATTGCCTTTCCACCTCCTTAATGTAAACCTCTAAAGCGTCTACTGATTGAGATTTTTCATGCAAAAGGTAAAGATAACAATAACGTGAATAATCGTCGATAAAAGTGATGAAATATTTCTCTCCGCTCATGGAGGGAACATCAAATGGACCACATATGTCTGTATGTATAATCTCTAAAAGAGCAGTGCTTCTTGTAGACCCTTTCTTGGTGTGTTTGGTTTGCTTACCCTTAATGCATTCCACACACGTCCCAAAATCCGTAAAATCAAGAGAAGGTAGTATATTGTCTTTAACCAACATGCTCATCATTTCTCTTGAAATATGGGCCAAACGTTTATGCCACAAGAAAGAGGAACTTTCATTTGACCTTCCACGTTTCGAACTAACATTATTATGCAGGGAAACATTATGAGAAACACAAAGAGATTCTGAAAACAATTTATCTAAATAGATTCGATACAATCCGTTTTCCAAAATCCCAGAACCAATAAAAACATTGTCTCGAAACATACTGAAACAACCTTGTCCAAAACTTAATCTAAAACCATCATTATCTAACTTAGAAACTGAAATTAAATTGCATCCGAAAGAGGGAAGATAAAGTGTATCCTCCAAATTCAACTTAAATCCAGTGCTTAATTCCAAGCTAAACCTTCCAATGGTTTCTACGGAGGCTTTATCTTTATTTCCCATGTATAAGGAGGCCACATTTGGCTTTATGGTTCTTGTCGTAAGGAATCCCTGCAAGGAATTCGAAACATGTACATTAGAACCTGAATCTAGCCACCATGTATTGGAAGGAACTTCAGCATAATTTGATTCAAAACATACTAAAGCCAAAGGCTTACCCTTCTTTTCGAACCAATTCTTACGCTTTATGCAGTCATTCTGAAAGTGACCAGGTTTCTTACAGAAAAAACAACTTTCCTGCTTCTTAATATCCTTCTTTATGCCAGATGTAGACAGCTTATCAGAAAGGCCAGACTTCATGCCCTTTCTGTTTCCAAACTTACCCTTAGATTTTCCGCTTTCATGATGCACATGATGTGCTTGGGATAAGCCAGTACTCTTACTTGAGGCATCAGCCTCATCTTTCTGTTTGATTCTTACTGCTTCCTGAACCAGTTTATTGGTCAATTCATTAACACTCCAAATTTCTTTAACAGTGTTGTAATGAAGTTGGAAAGCATCAAACTTATCAGGCAGAGAGTTGATGATAAACTGGGCGAGGAACGGATCCTCAACTTTCATGCCCAGTTTTCCCAACTTAGCTGCCAGATTCGTCATGTGTAACACATGCTGCTGCATGGTGGTCACACTCTCATTATACTTAGCAGTGGTAAGTTCAGACATAAGCCTTCCTGCTACCGCTTTATCGGTAGTCTGAAAGCGTTCCTTAATGATTTCAATGTACTTACTGGCTGTGTTACAGCATGTCTCCGAAATGGAAGACTTAATGTTTGGTACAGTGTTAAGACGTAAAAACTTTAGGCAAAGGCTATTAGATTTCTTCCACCAGTTATACTCTTCAAGTACTTCTTTACTCGATCGTGGTTGGTTCACCGAGTGTCCCGATAAGCACTTGATCGAGTTCAAGGATCCCTAAATAGAACTCGAGATGCTCTTTCCATTCTGAGTAATTAGTACCATCAAGTTGTGGAACCGCTGGACACAGATTATTCGAGAGAGCTTTGCAACGATCATCGCATTATGAACAATGCTCAAAACATTAGGCTTTGAGTTTAACACACAATATCAATTATGACTAAGACTTGAAACATAAATGAGTAACTCATAAACATTCATTGGGCAAGTATAGTATCTGTGGACAACCTACACATGCTTAATTGCATAATCGAGTATAATCTCCTTAATGAGTGTTTCACTTTAATGCCAGGTTACCTGTGGGTAAAACCTTAATACAAGTTAATTTACCCCATTAGATGCTTAGTCGGATATTCACCACATAATTTGAGTCCACTGTGGTGAACTTCAACCTAATGTGAATGTCCAATATGATTCCATTATGAGACTTGATCGCGTACGAGATGAAATCACTGTGGTGAATTTCAACTCGTCATAATGCGAATGTCTCTTTCATTCGATACCATAACTATATATATACATAATTAGTATGTATGCTTACAACAATAATGTGATAATTTATATAAACTTAACTGACATAATAACATTAATATCATACGAGCATACATAATCAATCATGAGGTATCGTAAACTATAATACGAGAAGGAAACTATTTATGCGGAAAATCTTCGATTGAGTGAAACATTAGCTCGATCGAGAACTGTTATCAATAAAACACCTCGATCGAGTGACCTTAATACTCGATCATGATGTCCACTCTTGATGTCTCTCGATCGAGTGACACATTAATTCGATCGAGTGACGCACTAATTCGATCGAAAAAAAAAAAAAAAAAAAAATTTCTTCGATCGAGTACTCCTCAAATCCCAGGCGACAGACGAAACTCAATCAACAATCACAAACATCATACGAATCGAAATAATTCGATTAGGGCAGCGGAAACAATCATAATCAAAGGATATATAATCAACCATGAATGAAAATAATAACATCATAATTAAAAGGGTAAATTGATATCTTATACCTTATATAACATCGTTTTTCAAAACTTATACCTAACATAATTTTTTTTCAAAACTTATACCAAAAATCCTATTTTTTTCCAACCTTCATACCAAATCTGAAAAAAGGACATAAATTGGCGGTTTTACCCTTATTAATCAAACACAACCACCCTTTCTCCACCCCATTAAATCCCTTAACCGACACATCCACCATAACCATTACCAAAAACCACCTCCCCCCAACCCATACACTGGTACTACGTGCACCTATGCCACCGCCCAATAACTGTCCTACTGCCGGCGCCCCCATCCTACCCCCACCCCCAACATGTCGAACATTACAACCCCAAATCCAGCCCCTATTCAACATACACACTCTTTCCTTCTTAAGCTCTCAATGTTTGTAATTGTGAAGCTGGATCTCTAATCCCTCTGTTTTAATTTCCCAATATCCACGATTTTGCTTTTGATCAAATGAATTGGATTCGACACTTCTGTGTTTTATCCTCATAATGACTGGAATGCAACAGTAATTAGTTATCAGATCCATTCGTCATGTTTTGTTGCTTTGCAACAATTAAGATAGGTGACTTGTATGGATAATTATTGTGTGATATGTTGGTGGAATCAAGAATTTAAAAGTATGTTCAATCAAATTTATAAAGCAACAATGCTCCCAAGGTCGACACCTATGGTGGCGATGGTGTTGGGAATTTAAAAGAGATGGTGTTGAGCCGTTGAGGTGTATATGATGGATTTGGGACATGAGTTAATGGGTGGATTGGTTAACTAGTAGGGGCAAAATGGTCTTTTTGTGTTTTTTTAAAAAAATTGGTATTAAGTTGGGAAAAAAATAAGTTTTTTTGGTATAAGTTTTGAAAAAAAATTATGTTAGGTATAAGTTCTGAAAAACGAAGTTATATAAGGTATAAGATATCAATTTACCCTAATTAAAACACTAATTTCATTCAAATTAAAAGACATAATTAAAACATTAATCAGATTATAACTGCAATCATAATCCTGCTCTGATACCACATGTAAACATTAATTAGAGGATCTTGATTACATCGATAATTACTGATAGATACATACATGGAGTAGTCATTAGATCTGATGAGGAGGTTTCTTAAGAACAATAAGAAGATGAATCCTAATGTTTTGCCTTCTCCTGCCTTCCTTAGTCTCTAATTCTCTTTCAGTGTGTTTTCACTTAATTAATATGAATTAGGTTAAAACCACAAACAGGTGTGTTTTTATTTACATGGTGGCAGGAGGGGCTTAAATAGATAAATGGGGCTAATATGTTAATGGCCTGTAAACATTAACCGTAATCCACTTATTCTTTACTCCCAATAAAAACCCGAAACATTATTTCTAACCGTTTCTAATTAAAGTGACTGATATCAGTAATTAGGTCCACATAATAGAGAATTAATAATTCTTACATCATTTTGGCAGTTACATTGTTTAATTTGTCCATCATCTTTAGAGAGAGCATGTCAGGGTATTTGCCTGTACAATGTAGCTTTGTTTAGTTTCAGATTACAGGAATTCTTTTGAAATGACAATTGATGAAAGCCCTTTTGCCCAAGTTTCGCAATATAGTTTTATTTTTTCCTTTCAGTTTAATTTGTTTTTAAGCTTCGTTCTGTTCAGGATGTTTATTCTTTTTTCGATTGATTCTGGAGGTATCAATTCTGAGGAGCCAACCACTATAGTACAGGAAACTAACAATTTTGGATCGTAATAATCCAACGCCTTGATGCAAAGAACAAACTTACGATTCAAGACTTCGTTAACCTCGTATTCCGTCAACATGACAACGTCAACCATGCCTTGGGTTAAAAACTTTGGCTACCACATTTTGATACCGTGCATTACCTTGATCGAGATTTTGCATACTCGTCTTTCGCAAGTTTCACATATTTGAAACTTAAGCGAAGTCCCCAGGCCATAGAATCAAAATGGTATGCGAGTTTTTTCACACCTGTCACCTGTGCATGCATATTGGGCGAACTGACCCGTACAAACCCGTATCTTGCAAACTCGAAATTGGTCGGACCCGTTTTCACCTGAACCCATAAATCGCTCGTTCAACCCGTTTAACAGGGTCTATTCAACAACATAGTACCTTTTTTATAAACCCTTTTTTTTTTGGGGGGGGGGGGGTGTAGAGAATAATAATATTGAATGAATGATTGACTTAATTACTATTGATAACGAGGGATGCTTATGTAGCAATTACATAAGGACAATAACTTGAAACACAATCTAACTATAATATATCATAAAGATATAGTCGACACAATATAGAAAACTAGGACTACTATAATCTTAGACAATCACAATATTGCCATATTGTGAATTATACTATAATAGTAATATTATGTTCCTTATACGCCCCCGCAAGATGGACGACCGAAGGGGAAGGACAATCTTGAGAAGAAGAAGACGGGACTGCAATCTTGAGCCCGGAGAAGTAGCAGTAGACGAGATGTAGAGGCTTAATTCTGCATTCTGCATAGTAAATAAAGGGGAGAAAGTTGGGAAAGCAAGTAAATGTGACTAGTGGGTACGCTGTGGGGAGAAAGTTGGGAAAGCAAATAAATGTGATTAGTGGGTACGCTGTGAGCTTGAGGATTTTGGGAAATAAACTTGCACCGTAAAATTTGTACGGTCTTATAGGGATCTAAATTTGATCGTTGGATTATGAGAAGAATATTTGTTGAGAGGGACGAATTTGAGAAAAGGCCAAAAACTATGGCATAATTTGAGAGAAATTAAAGGTGGCCAGAGGAAACGATGGCCGAAATTTAAAGAAGATGAGTAATTTGTGAAAGATTGCCAAAGGTTAGGGCATACTTTGAGAAAGATGACATGTAATTTATTTTTGTGAGAGGTGAAGAAAAAACTATTTTGACTGTATTTTGTAAAGGCCGGGAGAGATATACTCCGTATAGTTTTACGGAGATAATAACTTTGACCAAGAGAAAGAGGGTTAGTAGGGAGACATGTAGGAAATTGGAAAAGAAAATTTGAGTTGAGGTAAAGAAGACGTCTTTTTGAGAGGAACTTCATATTTGAGGTAGATGAGTAAATTTGAGATAGGAAGACAGAGTAATTTGTGAGCAAGGTTTTCAAGTGACTAGCAATTTGCCTTGAAACAAAGAAAGAGCAACATAATAATAAGGTAATGCGGACTTGCATCTGGAAGAGCAAAGTCAGAGGTATGTAGATAAGGGCTAAAAAAGGACATGCCATGTACTTTGGCATCACGTTAGTATTGAAAAAGAGAGATAAAAGCTTATAAGGGGGTGCCTTTAAAGTTGAGAGAGTAAAGGACGAGCAGAGACTCCATGCTCGGAACGGCCAGTGATGGCCCAAGTTGGTTGACAAGCGTGTATCACTTGTGGAGAACATTAATAATCCAGAAAAAGAGAAAGGGGTTACGGTTTACGCAGCGGGAAGGGCAACCAATTTAGAAGAGGAGCAAGTTTGAGGGAGCTTGCCGTCAACAAGAGAACGATGAGAAGTGCAAGACTTTTAATTGTGAGATATGATTAAAAGACGAGAAGATAGGAAAATTGGTTGAACAATATTGTTCGAAAACCAAGTAGGTAGCTAGCAAATAGCAATATGTGCTTAGAGACAAGTAAGGACTTGCAAATTTATACCTCCAACGTAAGGAAGAGCAAGGCCAGAGTGTAAATAATCGAATGGCTTGATGATGTCAGTAAAGATTGTAGAGAAAATATCGGAAGATGGCCATAAGCACAGTCGCACAGAGGCTTGGACAAGAGAGACGAGAAAAGAGGATAAGCATATTGGAAGATATGAGAAGGAGATTTATTAACGAGATAATAAGAAGGGCTAGAGTAATTATTTTCTTTTGGTATCGATATCACGAGAACTAAAGGATTGGAACGAGAAAGAAAGAAAAAAAATTGAAGTTTTAAGGGATAGGCTAATTATTAAGCCTGCCGGAGATGGAAGAGATGACAGCCATCTCCGGCCGGCAGCGGAAAGACGGTGGTGGTGGTTGTTTTTGTAGTAGGGTTTGTGTAAGCAGAGGTCCCTAGGATTTTACCGTTCTGATACCATGTAGAGAATAATAATATTGAATGAATGATTGACTTAATTACTATTGATAACGAGGGATGCTTATATAGCAATTACAAAGGACAATAACTTGAAACACAATCTAACTATAATATATCATAAAGATATAGTCGACACAATATAGAAAACTAGGACTACTATAATCTTAGACAATCACAATATTGCCATATTGTGAATTATACTATAATAGTAATATTATGTTCCTTATAGGGGGGTGGGGGGTGTTAGATGGCGCATGGCCAGTGTTGGCAGTGTGTAATAAATGGGGAGGGAATTTGAACCGGTGATTTATTGTCATAGACTAAGACTTTGATACTCAATGACCTATGAAATGTTTTACTCGTTTTCTTTTATTCATATTTTAGTTACATATTATTAAAAATTACAGTATAAGTTTTAATAATTATAATGCACTAACTAAAAGAAACCGTCTTCCATTACATTAATGAGACAACTAATAAATACACTAAAAACTAATTAAAAAAATAGATAAAAATAAAATAAAAATAATAATTATCTCTTACTCGTATAAGAGAGGACTCTCACTAAAATTAATAAAAATCGTCTCCCTTAAAAATTTGCGCACTTATAAATAGTATCCAAAATTCAAACGAACAATTCAATGGAACGTTGCAAGTTTTATTACTACTCTCTATTACAAAAAAAAAAACTTAGGGATGATGCAAACTGCGCATGCATGCAACTTCATCTTGCATGATCATGCATGTACTTTTGCCAACGTAATTATCCGTTATTAAAATATCGAAAATTAGAATGAATATACTATCTGTACGACTGCACTTGACTCATTGACTCCAAGATTCTAAGGACCCACCACAACAAATCTGTGACATGGCAGCGCAGTATGTTCTTATTTTAGTTACACGTCAAAACTTACCCACCATGACTATGTCAATGGGGAGCTCAAATTTCGGCTTTATAATGGTTATTAATTTAACTTAATTCTATTTAACCCAGTTTAGCTGAATTTAGCTTATTTCTTTACAGATTAAGACCATATTCTTTTAAACTGAAAGAAATTGTACTGAACTGAATAAAATTGAGCTGAACTAAAGAAATCTAAAATAAGAGTTAATTTGTGAAGAGATTACATGTATGAAGCTGAACTGAACTAAGAATTTTTCTGAACTAAAATGGGCTGAAATTAAGTCAGAAAGAACAGAGCCTAACACATTTACTTTTGCTTTATTCAGTTCAGTTTAGCTCCATTCAGCTCAACTCCTTTAACAAAAAGAGCAGGGCCTTAGATCAACTGATAAGAGGTTGTTCTAATTAACTTGCGGTTTTGTGTTCGAGCCCTGCGAATGATGCAATGTTAAAACTCATGAGAGAGATCTTTACCAAACTAATGATCCTACCCAACTCAAATCCGGACTAAACCAGATCATATTCACACAAAAAAAAATGACTGTTAGCTTGTGTGGACCGACTTGTCATGCTCTTCTATTTAAGGAGTATCTATTGTTTCCAACCTTAAATCTAAGTCTTTAATTTACTAGTGAGATCACTATTTTTCTATGTTGGCTAGTTTTTTTTGTTCATGGCCCATTTAAGTAAGTAGATTAGTGGAGCTACTAGTTAAATAATGTTGTGGGTTTATTAAGCAAAGCAAAACAATTTACAAGGACAACTCTAATGCTTGAGCAATTTGAGACGTTCTATGTTTTATGTTTAGAACTCTAATGGTTAAGCAATTAGCTTTAATTTCTTGAAACCGCAAGCAAATCCGTAAATAAGCTTATTGTCATTAATTTATAACAATTGTTTTTATTTAGGATCTTATTAATGTATTGATAATGCAAAAATTATAGGGTTCTCTTAGTTACCTTATAATACTCCTGTTTTTTGAATCATAGGTGAATGTAGTTATATGTACTCACTCCTTTTTATCGTTTTTTTCATTTTTTTTTTCTTTTTTTGGTATATTTATTTAATATCTTCCATTATCATTGTTACTTGTACTCTTAATTTATTTCTTTAATATCTCTTACTCCCTCCGTCTTGTTGTTCTTTGGTTTTGGCACAAAGACCAAGAAAGGGAGATGGGCCAATTACTAAATGACAAATGAAATAAATTGAGTGTGAATGAATGATCAAAATACTCATCAAATTCATTCTTAAAATAGAAAGGACAATAAATGACTGAGATACCCCAAAATGGAAAAGGACAACAAATAACCGGGACAGAGGGAGTAATAATTATGATAAATCTAATAAATCATACTCCGTATATGTTGGAAGAACTTTTTGCATAAATAATTACGTATATATGGAAGATGAGATAGTAACACCATGTGATACCGAGTTTAGGTACTACTCATGGCATTTTGGTAATTTAGTCGTGAATTTTGTTTTGTTTTGTTATGTTGTTTTTGGATTTCAAGCTAATTCATTAAAAAAATAGTAAAACTAGAATTAGGGCAAAATATCCTAAGAATTTAAGGAACAACCTTAATCCAACTTTTTTTTTTGGGTTAAAAGAGTATTTCAATTAGAAAACCGAAAAGTTACAAATAAAGTTTCAAAAATGGGGACGGGTGATAGCTCGGCACAAACCGCCGAGTCAATAATACATCGATTAGAAACAAATGTAGGAACAATAATGTCTCATCAAAATATCTCATAAGCATCAGGATCATACAGTAACGCCCTAACATTATCCATTGACTATTTCAGAATCGAGGTGGAATCTGCACCGGAATATTTTGTAATACGATGATTATTATCATCATCGTCATCAAGGTATGGTTGGGTTTCTTGAACTTCAAGCAAGCTTTGTAGTATTGCATTGGTTGCACTTGTGAGAAATACTGACCAATCCCTAAAGAATAAGACAAACATATAAATGTCAAAATTAATCATACATAAATATATAGATAGTACTATTCGGAGTTAACCAAATTTGGAAATAAAATAGGTTATATATAGTACTCTAAAACCCTAATTAATCAAATTTGGAAAACAAAAACACAAATAAGCATATATATAATATAAAAATAATGCTTCTTCAAACTTAGCAAATTCTTTACGTTTGATTAAAAAATTACGAGTATTTATAGTTCTTTTAGTTCTGTTATTTGGTCTTTTACTAGTCGAGCGAACAATTGTGTGGCTCATGATTTAGCTCATCCTTTATTAGATCGGAGTTTTTACCTCCGTCTGTGAACAATGCTGTACTTTTTGATTTATGGTTAATGCAGTAGAACCTTCGGGTTGTTCCTCAAAAAAAGAAAAAAAAATACGAGTATTTATAAATAAATAAAAACGTAAAAACCAGATGAAACAGAAACATTAATAATTTACATACGCAACATTAACCAACAACTTACTCCAACGAAGTATCAAAGGTTAATCCAACGGTATGCTTTGACTCATCAAGAGCCCTTTGAAATCTCTTAAAGTCCTTATTAGAGAAAGTACCATCATTCTTAATCTTAAGTTCAGACGGTTTTACGTCACAAAATATTGGAACTATTTTCTTTTTAGATTCGGTCATTATTGCAAGTTCATGCAAACAAAAATATGATTCACAATAATGTTGCGAAAAAATCGCAACACCAACCCGACTTTTTTTTATGGCCGGGTCAATTTTGTCGAATAACCTATCCCCGGGCCTCATACTCTTAATATCCAAAAACGGGTTTAACCCGAGACCCAAAAGATGTTGGTAGAGTAACCCGGCTATGGTTCTTTTAGTGTCGATACCCCTATGGTTGATGAACACATGGCATGGTTTAACCGTAGGAGATGTTATACGGGTCGTGGGCCGGATGATCCGGGTTGCAAAGGTTTTGGAAATCATTGAACGTTGTACAGTAATGTAGGGCTAAATTGTACAACAATGTACGTATCTTTAATTTAATAAAATGAGATAATGTATTTATAAAATTAAAAGTTGATATAATATAATATTATTAATATATAATGAAGTATATATTAGTATTAGATAGATAGTTTCATGATGTATTTATATAGGGATTTGATGAAATGTTAGGGTTTTGAAAGTTTTGATTGTTATGTTGAGGCCTAAAATTGCAAGTGTTTACTCTTTCAACTACATTTATTATTATATTGTACTACCTCCATCCCGCTCAATTGTTGTTTTTTGGTTTTGGCACAAAGACCAAGAAAACAGAAGGGAGCCAATTACTAAATGACAAGTGTACCAAATTGGGTGTGAATGATTAAATTGCCCATCATATTCATTCTTAAAATAGAAATGACAACAACTGACACTCTAAAATAAAAAAGGACAACAAATAACGACACATAATTGACCAATTAAGGTAACAAACGTGATAATTAGTTGTCATAAATAAAGAAAACATGATAATTGACCAATTCTTGTGGAAAGTATAAGAAGTGTTTGAAGTACAAGTATGGTCTAATCAATAATCATATTCTCGTGCGCATTATACACTTCGAGATATAAAACCTAAAGTGACCAACTTACCGTCTTACCTTAATTTACAACAAAACAAATAAGATACGACGGTTTATTGTTAATTAACAAGTAAGAACACAAATGACCCTTTTTAGAAGCATGCACTTCTACTTTTCTTTCACTTTTACTTTGTTTCTTCTCATTTACTTGAACTTGAACCATTGCATACCTCAAGAATTGATCCATTCTACTTGTTTGGCATATGAATTTGTGACCAAATTGAGTCATAATCTAAGTCCAAGTAGCATTACATATAGTGGGGTAGCCAAAAACATTTAAGTGTGGGCAGGGCCGGTCCTAAACATTTTGAGACTCTAGGCAAAATTGTAAAATAGGGCTGTAACTCTTTAAAAATCTTTGTCAAGTAATTCATGTGTCATTATCTAATAGAATTCAATAAAGAAACAACTGACGCACAAAAACTTTTGAGCTAGATGAGGTTGATTCTTGAAAAATCCTAAAAAATTTAGAAAAAAATGATTTTGGATTTGGAGAATTGGAGAGAGGGTGCCTTATAATTCAACCCTTTTATCGTCAAAAAATCGCAAAAGATCGAAATTCTTTCAAAGTTTAGATATTAGCTTTATTAGATGAGTCCATTGAATGTATAATTTGGACAAATTATGCTACGAGGAACTGTTGGGAAATTAGCACCAATCTCCCACGTGCAACGGAAGCAACCAATCGACAAGTAAACCGTAAAAGTAAATAAATGTAAGCAATAATAAGATGAGACGGTATTTTAGGGTCAAACTCAGGGCAAAACCTTCCAAACCGGAAGTAAAACCCACTAGCCAAATAAACTAGAATCCACCATAAAAATAGCACCAGTGCAACGTAACCGTGTCGAATTAAATACTAATTCGAAACCCACAATAATATAAGATAACAATCTCTAGCCCTCCAGTAATATTAGTAAATGCCACCAATATTACCCCTAGAGTAACCTCATAAACTATTGTATAAAAACACCCGTTATACTGCCTCTCACCCTCAAACCCCGACTTGCTCTCTACCAAGCTAAGTCACCTTGTTTGATTACATTTTGTGAGATATCTTTTCCAAAGGATTTGCCATCCTTTATATAGTAATGTGAAGTGACGTTATATTTTACAATAATAAAATCACTCCGCGTTACTCACCAATGAATTAAAACAATTCATATGTTTTTCACGTAATGTAAAAAACAAATGAATTCACATCATTTAATCACACTTAATGTTACATGTACATAATCCATAATTTGTACATGTAACACTTCCAAACTTAATGCCTTGTGTTGGATGTTTCACCCAACAAATCTCCCCCTCCAACACAAGTGATAACCACCGAGGAATCAACCATTGGCCTTTTGAAATCACCAGCTGTACACCCGAGTTAGTATCCGGTCCTCACCCTAACTCATCTATCATGGCCAATGCCCGTGTACAGCCTAAAACCAGTCAATGACGTTAATTGACTCCGGAGAGAAACCTCTTGCTCTCCACCTTTCTACCAGCAGGAATTTTACCTTTGCGCCCGTCTGTAATATGAAAACAATCTACCTTTGTTGCCTCTTCCGCGAACGAAACACGTGCACGACTTTTCCGTTTCCAGCTATCCTTTGAGGTTTTTACTGCATATGCATCCAGACGGTATAAACCACGACGTAGCTCCCCCTTCATGAGGACCATTAAACCCTTAGTCACTTTCAAAACTTCCCCATGATTTTTATACCCATAACCTTCGGAGTCCAGTTGACTAAGTGAAATTAAATTCTGCCGCAACTTTGGAACATAGGCAACCTTGTCCAAAGTGTGCACCACCCCATTTGACAATTTGATTTTTACCACCCCAACACCCATGACATTAACTGTTGAGTTATCAGCCAAACTCAACTTCCTAGCCATGCCTTCTTAGAGCTCATCAAAAATATCCTTCCGGGTGCAAATGTGGTTGACACAACCAGAATCTAATATCCATTCTTCCTTGGAACACACGTCGTTCACATCCGTGACCGCAAATATGTCACTACCATCGGTAAGGAAACAACCACTACTTCCTTCACCGGCAACCAAGTTGGTATCGCCCTTGTTTTCTTCATTCTCGCATTTCTTAGGACAGAACCGCCTAATATGCCCAAGGTGACCACACTTGAAACACTTCACATCATTATTCCTAGAAGCGTTCCTGGACCAAGACATCTTGGTTATAAGGTCTTAATATTTACATCTTATGTCTAATAATTTATTTAGATATGATCAAAAGTCAAAACATCTTATTTAAGAGACGCAAAAGATGTTTGGTTGATACCTAAGTTCCAATGATGCCTCATATTTATAATCATAAGACCACCACATCTTATGTTAATCTTTCGATGTGAGATAATTCTATTATTTTTATATAAACTCACATTATTTTTCAATGTGGGACATATAACATACTAAGAAGTACACAATTTTATATATGTACAAATTATAGAAAATCTGTACGCTAATAATAGCATTTTTACCACGAATCAAATTATATTATTTTCATAATTTTCTTCACAATATTTTTTTACCAAATGAAATGTAAAAGTTTTTATATAAAAATTAGAAACATCACTTGAATATAATATAGGAAATAAAGATTCTTCACTTTATTTTTTACATCGAAATATATTATTTATAATACTTTCCTAAATTAATTTTTAGGATCACCCCACCTTATGATAATTTTCTGATGTGGGACAATTCAACTATTTATATTTAGTATATTTATCACACCTACATTATTTTTCAATGTGGGACAAATAACACATGAAAAAGTACACCATCTTTTTTGCACCTAATTCTATATCCAACCCGATTTAATAATGAGAAAATACTATACTATCTATTTATATTCGTACTTGTTTTTCCATTTCTTGTCATAATTAAAATATGTACAAATGATATGATTTAATTTACATTTTTTTTCCTAACATGACTTTTAAGATGTAATTGAGGTAGCAATAAAATGTATAAACAAATGCAAAATATTTTCTTTTTCTGGTGCGATTTTGATTAATGGTTGAAAAATATGATGTGTTTTAGTTACTCAAATGTAATGAGGCATAATAATTACTTATATTTGAAAATTAAAAAGATTTAATTCTACTATTTATCAAAGTAAAAAAGCTCATTATTGATTTGTTTATGGATTTAAGATCTTTTTATGCAACACTAAATTGTATTATAATTCATAAATTTTATATTTTAGAGCAGAGATTATCATTATATATGACACATTAATAACCAATTTATGTATATTTAGCACCCATTTTATTTTTAATTATGATTTTGTCTTAAATAAAGTTATTATACTATCGATTGTCTTAAAATAAATATTATAATATCACTAATATAGTAATATATAATCGCTTTTATAAATATCTACGTGATTAATATTTGTATGGTATTGTTGTAACAAAGGTTTACCGTTAATACAAACTCTTATAAAAACTCTCTAAGATAATATTTAAGTGATTCAAAAGATTTTGGATTGATACCCCTAAGTTTCAAATATGACTCCTATTTATAATCATGTGATACCTCACCTCATGATAATCTTCTAATGTGGGACAATTATTTACCACACCTACATTATTTTTCAATGTGGGACAAACAATATACTTAGAAATACACCATCTTTTTCGCACCTAATTCGACATCTAACCCAGTTTAATATCTAATTATATAATTTTTCAAAAAAAAAATTATGTTACTTTTTTTGCTTTTATGTTACTTTTTTGCTAAATGAGATGTATAAGTTTTTATATAAAAATTATACACATCATTTGGACATAATATAAAAAATATATATATCATACCATGGAGATAATGATATAAACTCTTAAGAGTTCTCCAAGACAATGCTTAAGAGATTCAGAAGGTTTTGGGTTGGTATTTAGGTTATAAGGATGCCTTCTATTTATAATCATATGATCACCCACCTTATGCTAAACTTTCGATGTGAGACAATTTTATTATTTATACGTAATATATTCGACACAACAACATATTTTTCAATGTGGGACAAATAACATACTTAGAAATACACCAACTTTTTCACACAACATCTAACCCGGGTTAATAATAATGAGTGAATACTATACTCCCTCGATTCAAGACCAAATGCAACATTCCTTTTTCTACACTGTATGTAAGACAAAATATGGTCATCTGGTATTTTATTTGATTCACCTAAGTACAATGAGAATATCAAATTTTTAAATTTTTTATAGGGTTATTTAATGAGAATACTCTAAACTATTGCACCCCTTCTCAAAATACTCTATACTTTAAATTAACTGGGAATATTACTAACTAATATACCCCCTCCCATTTAACAGAATTACTCATTTATTTACCTGGTGCAGCAGGTAATGTGTTAGAGGGGCCCACGATTTTTTTTAACTAAGAACTTCATCTTCTTCCCCTTACATTTGAGATTAAATTAAACAAAACTATAATTTTGAGATTTTTATACACCTAAATCTCAACAAAATTGAATAGAATTATATTTTTCAAAATTATATAACCAAATCTCAATTGAATTGAACAAAATTATACTTTTCAGATTTTCTACTTCACTAATTACATTGATATTATGCTATCAACACAATATGAATACCAAAATGAATACTTGAAAAACATTCAGGCCATTTACACTTAATTTTTTCAAGAGATTATTGTCCTTCAAGTTGGTATTTTTCCTTTCCATCATCAGACCTCTTTTTCTTATTGTCATCTTTATATCTTCAACCACTCTCTCATTTTTGTCTGCCTTTGGCTGCTCCCAATATAAATTACGCTACATCCAAAGAAACAAGCTTGAATAAGCATGATAACTTGATAATGATCATTTTCCTCATTCTTGATCCACTGTGTATACTTTTCAGGTTCACCCAGCAATACCCATATACAAAAGAACACGCAAATTTTGAAAACAGAATTATTTCAACAAAAAGTTGAAAACTTTGTACAAAAACTACGGTCAAATTTCAAATAAATTGAGTAAAAATTAAATTTTTCAACAAAACCCATTTATAAAAGAGGGCATAAACCTTAGAACAATTAGTCTTGCTGAAGACGGGTCGGAGAAAGTAACGGGTAATGCCACTCACAAAACGGATAGGGGGACAAGGTGGGGGCACCCCCATGTGCTTCCCTCTCTCCTCTATTTGGGTCATTTGTGATAAAAAATGGTATCCGTCACTCCAAAGTGACGGATACATGTCGTCTTCAATGAGATTTTGTGACCTTAGAAACAAGAGTAATTGAACAAAAAGTTGAAAACTTTATAGAAAAATTACAATCAAAATTCAATTAAATTGAACGAAATTTAATCTTTTCAGATACAAAATAAATAACAACAAAAAATAATTACTTAAAACATTGCAAATGAGAACAATAATTTGGGAAAAATCTAAATTCAGGAAATAAATAAATAACATCTCTAATCAATTGAGGGCGAAATTTATTTACCTCTTTCGTTGTGGAATCAATTGAGGGCGACATCGTAACTAGGCCACCTTTAGTCAGGTGACCTGTGGAAATATATGAACGGCGATAAAGCATAAACAATGGGGATAATGGATGAAATGATGAACATGCACAGGGATAAAAACAAGTAAGAAAAGGTGATAATAAATTAATGTAAAACAGAAAAAACAGGTGAAAAAATAATGAGAAAACAAAATTTTAAAAAGGTATAACCGATTGAACAGGTAGCCTTTCCACCTATTCTATTACGAGAGAGAGGGTGCATTAGTAGGTAATATTCTTATTTAATTTTAAGTATGAAGTATTTTGAGAAGGGGTGCAATAGTTCAGAGTATTGCTATTAAATAACCCTTTTTTATAATGTAAACTTAAAGATATTTACGTTGTAATTTGTGTCTTGGCAAGTGTGTAAATGAAAATGTTGTATTTGGTCCTGAATGGAGGGAGTACTATTTATTAATATTCATACGTTTGTTTTAAAAATTTTATCATAATTAAAAATACATGCAAATAATATGATACTATATACTAATGCTAGCATTTCTTTTACCAAGAATCTATTATAATATAATTTTCATAATTTTTTTTATACTACTTTTTCGGGATATGAGATGTATAAGTTTTTATAAAATATATATATATATATATATATATATATATATATATATATATATATATAGAGAGAGAGAGAGAGAGAGAGAGAGAGTAAGGATCAAGTGAGTCCACTAAGAAGCATTGAGTCCCTAAGTCCTATTTGGAGCCATTAAAAAGATGGGATGGAGGGTTGAGATTGAAGGAGAAAAGGGAGGGATTAATGCTAAATGGAGGGGATTGAAGCTAATTAATCACTTTCCCTCACTACCTCCACTAATCAACCACTAATTTTACTATATAACATTTATTTTCCACTCACTTCTCTCTCATCTCACACAATTATCATTCCTCTCCTCTCTCTAAAAATCAAAAAAATTCCAATCCTCTCAAAAATCCAACAAAAATCAAAAACCAAATAATTCAAAAAAATTCAAAAAAAAAATAATTTCCCTCATCACGGTCATCACCCGCCACCACCACGACACACCACCCACCACTCACACACCCGCCACCACCCCCATAACCCACCTCTCCTGCCGGCCACTCACACACCACCATCCACCCACACACCCGTCACCACCACTCCCCGCGACAACCACACACGACCCGACCAAAAACGCCAGATCTGCCTCACGCACCACAACAACCACCACCTTCCCTCGTCTTTTTCGAACACACCACCACCACCGCCTCCTTCAACCACCACCCTCACGCACCACACCGACACCACCTCCTCTGTTCCTCACTCTCCCTCACACACCCAGATCCGCCACCACCCGACACCACCATGGCCGAAACCCCCAACCACCTCCCTCCCTCCCTTTCTGCCACCGCCACCTTCACTCACCACCAACAACATCCACGACAACAACACCACCATAAAATACCAACACGCCACACACCATCCACCAACACCACCCACCCGACTCCTCCCTCCAACCACAACTCCAACCAGTTCCACAACCCGACACCCACGACAACAACAACCCCAGATCTGCTCATTGTTGTCGTTGTTTGTGTTTGTTATTGTTCTAACCACGCACCATCACGCCGTCTTCACGCTGCCGTCACGCCGCCGTCGTGTCGCCTCCCTCCTTTTCTTTTTTTTTCAGATCTGTTTTCTGTTGTGTTTTCCTTGAGTTTGTGTTTTTGGGTGTCGTCCTCTTTATGTTGTGTTTGTTTTTTTTTTTTTTTTTTTTTTTCAACAATAAAGTTTGTGTTTTTGTGTGTGTGTCGTCCTTTTTTTTTATGTTGTGTGTGTCGTTGTTTGTTGTCATTTATGTCGTTGTTTTTATTATTGTTTTTATTATTAGATTTAATGTTATGTTTATGTTTTTTTTTCAATCTCTCTTTATTAGATTTAGTGTTGTTGATGTTGTTTTATCATGATTTTTATTCTAGATCTAATAAATATATTTATTATACTCATATTTTTTTACATTTACACTCATATTTCTTTACATTTACACTCATATGTCTTTACAATTACACTCGTATTTCTTTACATTTACACTCATAATTTTTACATTTACACTTGTATTTCCTCACATTTACACTCGTTATTATTTAAATTTACACTTGTATCTCCTCACATTTACACTCGTATTTCTCTTAAATTTACACTTTTATCTCCTCACATTTACACTCGTATTTCTTTAAGTTTACACTCATATTTCTTAACATTATAATTTTTACATTTACACTTGTATTTCCTCACATTTACACTCGTTATTATTTAAATTTACACTTGTATCTCCTCACATTTACACTCGTATTTCTCTTAAATTTACACTTGTATCTCCTCACATTTACACTCGTATTTCTTTAAATTTACACTCATATTTCTTAACATTTACAGTCGTATTTCTTAACATTTACACTCGTATTTCTTTACATTTATACTTGTATTTCTTTACATTTACACTCGTTAAAATTATATAAATTTGCGCTCATATTTTTTGTGGATATGAGTTGGTGGGGAAGGACGATGATGGTGGCGTTTTTTGGTAGTCGGACTAAAGTTTTACTCGTAAAGGACAAAGTTGATGGTGGCATTTTTTGGTAGTCGAACTAAAGTTTTACTCGTAAAGGACACAGTTACACTTATAAAGGGCCAAATTCACACTCAAAGGACAAAATTTACACTCTAAAATCTTCAAATTGACTAAAAAATCAAATTTACACTCTTAAAATGTTACATTTACACTCGTAAAACCTCACATTTACACTTGTAAAATATTAAAATTATATAAATTCAAGATTTCCGTCACAAAAAATCAAATTTACACTCTTAAAATGTTACATTTACAGTCGTAAAACATCACATTTACACTTGTAAAATGTTAAAATTATATAAATTCAAAATTTCCGTCACAAAAAAACAAATTTACACTCTTAAAATGTTACATTTACACTCGTAAAACATCACATTTACACTTGTAAAATGTTAAAATTATATAAATTCAAAATTTCCGTCACAAAAAAAACAAATTTACACTCTTAAAATGTTACATTTACACTCGTAAAACATCACATTTACATTTGTAAAACAATAAAATTATATAAATTCAAAATTTCCGTCACAAAAAATCAAATTTACACTCTTAAAATGTTACATTTACACTCGTAAAACCTCACATTTAGACTTGTAAAATGTTAAAATTATATAAATTCAAAATTTCCGTCACAAAAAAATCAAATTTACACTCTAAAAATGTTACATTTACACTCGTAAAACTTCACATTTACACTTGTAAAGTGTTAAAATTATATAAATTCAAAATTTCCGTCACAAAAAATAAATTTTACACTCTTAAAATGTTACATTTACACTCGTAAAACTTCACATTTACACTTCTAAAATGTTAAAATTATATAAATTCAAAATTTCCGTCACATTTACACTTGTAAAACTCATACAACATTACATTTACACTTCTGAAATCTAAAACTCAAAACTGATTAATTAGGGGCTAGAGAGAGAAAGAAAAATTAATTAGTGTATAGAAATTTGATTAGTGGTAATTTTCAATCTCAACCACCCATCTCAATCCAACCATCCACATTTTTTTCCTTTTCTTTTTAATGGCATTTAATCAAATTCATCTCAACCTTCCATTTAGTCCATCCAATGGCCGTTAGAGGGACTTATGGACTCAATTTGAGAGGAGGACTCATTAGATCTTACCTCTATATATATATATATATATATATATATATATATATATATATATATATATATATATATATATATATATATATATCATCATCTTTGTGAAGATAATGATATAAACTCTTAAAATCTCTCCAAAACAATACTTAAGAGACTCAAAAGATTTTTGGTTGGCATATAGGTTCCAATGATGACTCCTATTTATAATCATAGGATCACCCACCTTATGTTAATCTTTCGATGTGAGACAATTCTATAATTTATACGTATTATAATCACCACACTAACATTGTTTTTCAATGTGGGACATATAACATATTAAGAAGTACACCATCTTTAATATGTGCAAATCATATGAAATCTATACTCTAATGAAAGCATTTTTTACCACGAATCTAATTATATTATCTTCATAATTTTTATAACGACATTTTTTTGTCAAATGAAATGTCAAAGTTTTTATATAAAAATTAGAAACTTCTCATGAATATAAAATAGGAACTATAGATATTATAATAATTAAAAGATTCTCCACTTTATTTTTTTATGTGGAAAATATTATTTATGAAACTTTCCTAAATTAATTTTTGATGATGTGGACGCTCTAGAATCGCTCGAAAAAACTCTCTTTTATGTATATATATAGATAGATTATGGCCTTTATGGGGGTCTTAAACGCATAAATTTTTCAAATCATCCGAATTTTAATGATGAAAAATGTCTACTGTCCAAAAGTATGTGGCTACGCCATTGATTACATGATGAATAACTTTATAAAATACGGAATATTATAATCCAGGTCTCATCACCAATTACCTCAATATTTAAACACGATTGTTGGAAATTGGATCCTTATACTCTTTTTCTTTTATACTCCCTCTGTCCTAGTGATATGTTTACCCTTACTTTATCTTCCCCTTACAAAATACAGAAAGTGTAAATAAATCATTGGGACAGAGGGAGTACAAAGTACAACTACATAGTACCATTTTTATTGATTGTTTAAAAAATAATACAGTATTGTATTTCGTACATTTCTCTTTCTTTCGATTGATTTCCCCCCTTTTATTTGTTTGTAAGTAAGATTTTAAAAATTCAACAAATTTATTTTCATATTTTATTTACAATGCTTATCCCATGTGTTGAGATGTTTTATTATGTGGTCGGCATGAGAAAAATTTGGTTCAAAAAAAAAAAAAACTCTTACTTAATATAGAAAGGAAAGAATGGGGAAGAATGAAGAAGAACATGACAATATATATCCGCAACGGAACAATGAAAAAAACGTCAATAAATGAATTGGTGTTATACTGTGAGACATTCTGATTGTGTGTGTCTCTCGTACTCTATAATTTGTGTTGTTATTTTGTTTGTAAGGTTTATCTACATTTACCCTTAAATCTAATAATAATACTCCGTAGTTTAAAACTTTTAATCTAAAAATCTACTCCCTCCGAGTGATATGTTTACAGTTGCTTTATTTTTCCTACAAAATAAAAGAAGTGTAAACATATCACCGGGACATAAGAAGTTGTATTTTAATCTAAGACACCTTGCACTATACCTAAGACACTTTGCTAACTTATTTATTAGACCTGGCAAAAGTATACCGAACCCGAAAAATCGACCGAAAATACCTGAATCGACACCTGACCGTACACCCGAAAGGTATAACTGAACTTCACCCCGAAACCTGAATCGACCTAAATTGATTCGAAATCGAACCGAATTTGTAATATCCGAAATAGACCCAAGATCGAATGAACCTGAACTATTCAACCTGAATTGTTTTAATCCGAACCGATATATACCTGAACCGATTTCAACTCGTATATTGATGAAAGAAACCCAACATTGAAACCTGAAATGACCCGAATGTACCTAGGCGTCACATCTAATGTGTCTTTTTGTACATGAGTGTCACCCCTTTGACGTCAATGAATTAATATTATATCGTAGTTTAGTAGTTATACAAACAAACATTATTTATTACTTTTTTAAAAAAAATATTCATATTATATCCAATCTTTTGAATAAAGACCTAATCCTTGACATCCGATCCGATTATGACCTAACTTGAATCTCATCTGCTCTGATATTGACCCGACTCGAACCTTATTTGCACCGATATTGACCCAACTCGAACCTGAACCGACCCGAAATATCTACAACCGATTAAAAGTGAAAACTGAATCCAACCTGAATTGAACCAAACTGAAATCGAAAAAAAAGATAAACCGAAATAACCCGATCCGAAAGAACCCGAACCAAAACTGATCCGATTGACCCGTTTGCCACCTCTATTATTTATCTTACACTTAGCACCTATGTAGTGTTTACACCTAGCATACATGATTACTACAAACAATTTACCTTAATGGTAAATAGATTATTTATTTACATTTACATTTCCTTGTCTTATTCTACATTTCCTTGTCTTATTCTACATTTCCTTGTCTTATTCTACATTTCCTTGTCTTATTTTATTCGTTTTTAAGCTTCGTTCTGTTCAGGTTGTTTATTCTTTTTTCGATTGATTATGGAGGTATCAATTCTGAGGAGCCAACATTAATCTAGTTTAAATTTTATAAACAAGATTAAAATTAAGAAAAACTACATATTCATTACCTTAATGGCAATGAATGCGCGGTATTTATAGAGTTTTTATTTTTGTATTACTCAGTCATGCTAAATTAACACTCATTAATTTTTCATATTTCACGTCACATCATTATATTTTGATAAGGAAAAAAAAATTGAAGTAAAATTATTCAAGAAAACTGAGTAAAATTGAACTGTAAAATAATAGTGGTATCTTATTAATTGTTTATTTTTCTCGTTATTGTATTTTGTTTCGAGCAAAAAAAATATTAAAACTGAAAATTAATCCAAGAGAAATGAGTAATGTGCTAAAATGTATTTTTTTTTAAAATGTATTTTTTATATCACAATGCTAATTATTTCAATTTATAAATTCTCTCAAATTTTTTTTTGTTAATATGGAAGTAATCAAAACGATTTTTAGTTTTGTTTATACATAGTATGAATAGTATGAGTCAAGTCATTCTCAAATAATAATATCAATAAATGATTTAATAGTTTATAATTTTATATTATTTATACTAAGTAAAATATTATAGTTTAATATTTAGTGAAAATTATATTTGATGAAAAGATTAATTTTAATGAAAATAATTATATAATGAAATACATTATGATTATTAATTTACTTATTTAGTGAATACAATTAAATTATCAATAGTTTCTTATTTGAAAAAATGTTTTTTGAAGGAAAAATTTGTGAGTTTACCTATTCTTTTAGTAGATAGCAGATTAAAGGCGTTAATCAGACCCGACCTAAATTTGACCCAAAACTTGTATATACGGATATACCTGACCCGTACAAACCCGTATCTTGCAAACTCGAACTGGCCCGATCCGTTTTTTATCCGAACTCGAAACGACCAAACCTGTAACCCGCCCGTTCAACCCGTTTGACAGGTCTATTCAACAACGTACTTTTTTATAAACTTTTTTTTGTGTGTTTTAAACAGGGCCGTCTTTGGACCCGTGCGGGCCGTGCGGCTGCACAGGGCCCCCAATTTTTTGGGTCAGAAATCAAAATAAAAGAAAGAATAAATAATTGCAATACACTAAATATTCAATGAATGATAGTGTCTTGGTGGTTAGTAATTGAGTTTCTATATATAAGGTCTCAGGTTCAAGGCTTGGTAGCTATACTTATGGACTTTTTTATCCTTTTTTTTTAAATTCTATTTCTTAAAATGTTATATAGGGCCCCATATCTAGAGTTCGCACAGGGGCCCCCAAAATCCCGAGACGGCCCTGGTTTTAAATGAGGCGCAAGGCCAACATAATAAATAGGGAAGGGATTTGAACCCGTGATCTATTGTCACGATATTTACGTCTTCCTCACTTACTTTAGTAAGTCTCTTGAGAGAGACCGTCTCGCCTATGTAATTGTGCATGCATGCAACTTCATCTTGCATGATCATGCTATGTACTTTAGCCTACGTAATTATCCGCTATGAAATCGTTTCCATCCTCCCAAGTTTTATGTGTAAAACACTATAGCCGACTTTTGTTTTTCTCTAATCATTTAATGCATCATGTAGGTTTCGGTTTTAGCATATCATTGTCAAAATATCTAAAATGAATATACTCCGTACTATCTGTACGACTGCACTTGACTCATTGACTCCAAGATTCGAAGGACCCACCACAACAAATATGTGACATGGCAGGTTCTTATTTTAGTTACACGTCAAAACTTACCCACCATGACTATGTCAATGGGGAGCTCAAATTTCGGCTCTATTACGGCTACTAATTTTTTAAGGGGAGTGTTAGGGCGACATCGGGTGTTACTGAGTTCGGTAACACCCTAATAAAAAAATAAAAAAATAAAAAAAACAGAAAAATGATTTTTGTTTTGCGCCAAATTCGTAGGGATGAAACCGTAATTTGCAAATTTATTATATTAATAAGATAAAATATAAAAGATAATAATTAAAACTAAACTAAATCTAATATCTCCTATCTAATAGACAACAATAATCATAACAAACACATATCTTCATCTCTTCTTGATCATCGATAGTTGTATTCATGTCAAACTAAGCTAAGTATACGTTTACCAATTATCAAAAAAAAAAAAAAAATTGTACTGTCAAACCTGAAACAACAAAATACGTTACGGAAATTTCCTCCACTGGATCGATAATTATTAAGGTACGTTCAAGTGTTGAATGAAAGATGAAATATAATTATTTCATTGAATTTGTTGTAATTGTACAAACGAAAGATGAAATTTGCTCGATCATATTTTTACTACTCTGTAGATTCAATTGATTGTTTAACATGCTTCTATTTTACTTTCTTTTATGAGATTGATTCCGTTAAACATAAACATCAAATTATTTTCGCTGATGCTCGACGGTATTAAACATACACATTTTTTTTTGGTGTAAGGTAAGGTATATTGATCTCAAAAAAATAGATACACAGTGCCAAAAATGTTACAACCAGTGCCTATATTTTGCAAAAAACTGTATAAAGACGACATTTTAATAATCAAATTCGCCAACCACCTACAGTCACTTGGCTTCATAGTGCTTGCATTCATCCTCATTAATCTGGCTTTGATCTCCCTCCTAAGTTTTTGGATAATGACTTCAGGCCGAGTAACCACCTGATACATCCGTGCATCATTTCTAGCTTTCCACAGTGCATACATCAGAGCAACATGACATGCTCCAATATAATTCCTCACTAGCTTTGATTTTCCCCTTCCATTTCTATACCAATCAACCAGGTCCTTTAATGGGAACTGCACATTAATCAGATCCTGCAAAATCTGCAGACACTTCCCACTAAAGACACAGTCACATAGCAAATGATCATGAGTTTCAGGTGCTGCCATACATAAATCACAGTTGCCATCAATCTGTAAACCCATAGCAATCAGTCTATCCTTTTATGAGCAGCCTGTGATGCATCCAAGCCCAAAAAATAAACGAGTGCTTAGGGACATTGAGTCTATTCCAGCAAACATACCTCCATGATACTTCGGGAGCAAATCATTTTAGCCAATTGCATCCATCAAGAAGCCAGATACTCAAAGATCGAATTCTCAACCTTTCTAGAACCCCTACACCCACATCCCTTTCTTAATTCTCTTGTTTTCTTCCTTTTTTTCGTCCTCTTTTCTTTCTATTATAAACTCTACATATATACAGAAATCACAATATATCTCTACTCTCAAACTCTCAAACTATCTCCATTTCCTCATGAAAAAATCTTGCATGAAATCTTTCCATTATGATACTAGAATCTCAACAAAAGTGCATATATTCTTCCATAATTTTTTAAGAACTATTATTATTATTTTTGTTTAGAAAAATCATGTATTCAGGTTCATTTTTATCAGGGTTTTATTGCTGGGATTGGGAATTTTTAACTGCCCTTTTGCTTTTTAGTTCTCCTTCTTTTTAAAAAAAATCAAATCTTTCTTCACATAATCATATTATTACTGATTAACTAGATTAGATTAGCGAAATTAACAGTATCTCTTATAAAGCGGTTTTACACAAACTCTTGCGTAAGGCGACCTTAACACAAAAATTTACTATTAATTAGAAGAAATGGGACAGAGATCAGTACCAGGATGATCCTGTGACAAATGATGTGATATCCTGGGGAGATGAAGGAATAACGTTTGTTGTATGGAATTATATGTATATGTGTGAAGCAACATTTGATTTACTCTTTAAAAATCCATGCCTTCAGTAGTTATAATCAAAGGACAAGGAATTGGTACGGATGACCAACAAAGCACTCGGGTTTATTCTTATAATCAAGATAAATGACAAACGTGCTAGTACCTTATTAAAATTGATGAATGTTGATAATACTATTAAGTTATTAATTTTTCTTTTCTTTTGATAATGCAAGTTATGGACTCTCAAAGTTATTCAAATATTAACGAGACGCAAGATAAAGTAAATGGTGAAGCAACTCATTGGGAAGGACAAGATGGAGGAATTAATTTTTAAACCATTGACTTATTAGATGATGAAGAAACTATTCCAGAAAATTAATTTTTATTACTATTATTATTACTATTATTATTATTGTTATATTATTGTTATTATTATTATTATTATTATTATTATTATTATTATTATTATTATTTATTAATATATTCATTTTGATTAATATTATTAATAACATATTTATTTTTATTTTTATTTTTATTTTTTTTATATTACATATATTATTATTATTATTATTATTATTATTATTATTATTATTATTATTATTATTTATATTAATTTTTAAAATTATTTATAATATTTATATTATATTATACTTATGGTATTTATTTTTTTAGTTATTATACTTAATATATTGTATTATTTAATAGTATATTATTAGTAATAATGTTCTCGTTTTTATTACTAATATATTATTGTTATTATTACTGTATTTATTATTATATTGCTATTTTTTTATATACATTATTAGATTATTATTAGATTATATCAATATATTAATTATAATAATAATAATAATAATAATGAATAATATTGTTATAATATTTATTATTATTATTATTATTATTATTATTATTATTATTGGTATTAATTTTATTATTATTATTATTATTATTATAGTCTTTTATTTTTATTTCAGTACAGTTTAGTTCGGCTGAGTTCATATCAGATCAGATTAGTTTACCTACTTTATTTTTGAGTGTCTTAATGAATTATTTAACTTTCTATTTTGGGAATGTTTTTAATGAACAATTTGAAGTACATGGACAATTTTGTCCACTTGTTATCTAATAATTGTCCCTTTACAAAGGCATACAAATGATCGAGACAGAGGGAGTAATACGTAAACAAATGACCACACAAAGAGTGTATAAGATAAAGTATGCTTTAAATCTTTTGTTTTTTGGATTCCTATAAAACAATAAGTAACTCTAATATGAATATCGGTTTCAATTACTTAAATACGTAAACCCATATTAATATCCAAAATTTAACAAAAATAATTTTTTTAAAAGAACAAAATAATAAGTTAACAAGTCTCTCCAAGTACTCCCTACTGACTAGTCAGTAGTCACTACCTAACATAAGTCAATACCACAATGACATGTGTTTTATGTGCTCTTAATTGAATCATCTATTGCTAAGTTTAAGTTAAATCATGGTCTTGCCAAAGATCAGGAAAGATTAGTAATTATGCACGTGATAATGAACATGTATTCCCAGTAGCGGACCTATGATTTGTATACCAGAGGGGTACATTTTTTTTTTAATAATTATTTTTCAGTTAAAAACTTTTATTTTAGAATTGTTTACGTAAAATAACATTGAAGAGTAAAACAAATAGAAAAAAAAACGAAATTATTGACAAATAATATTTCTAAAAAGTGGATAGATATAACCATTTTTTAAACTTTTTAACAATTAACTCTAGTTGTTCAATGGTTTAGAGTTTTATATATTGCTAAGAGGTCTAAGGATCAAATCTTCTTTCAAACATTTTTTTACTCTAAATAAGTAAATAAATGGAGCTTGTCTGAAAATGCAAATAAATGCTTGATAAAAATAAAAAATTGCTGCTAACTGGATTCAAACCGCAGACCACTCAATCACACGGAGAGACAACTACCAACTGAACAAGAAGACAATGCTACTTATGTAAGATTATATTAGATATTTATTTCGAAACGGATTACAGGGGCACGTTCCCCGCCGTCACCTAGGTCCGCACGTAACGCTTAATCGGTTATTATTATTACTTTTTTTTTGTGGAAAGAATTTTTTTTTAATTTACTATTATTATCTTAAATTAATTAATGTTAGATTCCTAAACTACCCTTTACCACCAATAAGTTTAAAATTTGAATGTTGATGGAGGGAACACAAAATACATGAGTAAATTACAATAATACCCCGGGTGTCGCTCACTTTGAATAACACCCGGTGTCGCCAAATCATTTTCCATTTTTTAACCCATGAGCACCTGGGTCCGATTTTTTCTAGCTTAATTTCTGAAATGTTTTAGCTTAATTTCTACTCATTTCAGTTTAGTTCAGCTTTATTCAGTTTAGTTCAACTTCATTCAGTTCAGTTCAACCCATTTTTTCACAGATTAAGGTCGTATTCTTTTAGCCGGAAAGAAATTGAACTGAATAAACCTGAGCTGAACTGAATGAACCGGAAATAAGTCAATAAGAGTTAATTTGTGAAGAGATTAACTGAATGAAACTGAACTGAATTAAGGTAAGCTGAACTGGAAAATAATATGGTTTTAGATTAACTGATAAGATGTTGTTCTAATTACTTGTTGCGGTTTTGTGTTCGAGCCACTGCTGATGAAGCAATGTTAAAACTCAGGAGGGAGAGCTTTATCGCCCTAATGATCTTACCCGACTCGAATTCGAACTAAACCGGATAATATATAGACAAAAAAAAAAAAGAAAATTTTTACTGTTAGCTTTTGTCTAGACCTAGTTGTCACGCTCTCCTATTTACGGAGTATTTATTTAATCTATTCAATTCTCATTATCCCAAGTTCCCAAACTAAAATCAATCAGTCTTTATGAAATCGCAATTTTTCTATTGGCTTGTTTTTTTCATGGGCCCATTTAAACAAGTATATTAATGGAGCTACTTAGAGTAGGCAATGGGCCGTGCTGGGCCGGCCCGCATGCCGGCCCATCGTGCCTTCCCCAAAAATTGGCCCGGCCCAGGCACGGATATTGGGCTCTTCGGGCCGTGCCGTGCCAGGCCCACTGATCCAAACCTACGCCGCGGCCCGCTCAAGGCACGGCCATTTTTGTGCTTGGGCCGTGCCTGGCCCATGGGCTTTCCGTGCCTTGTCCGTGGGCCGGCCCATGTACTTTAATATTTTTTTTATTTAAAAAAAAACGTTATATAATTGATATATTTTTAGTACTTTTTGTTTAATATATATTTTATTAAATATATATTTTATTAAATATTAGCGTACTTTAAGTTTAATAAATGATGGTTAATGGTTTAAATATATATTTTGTTAAATGTTAATGTACTTTTTATTTAATAAATAATAATAAACGGGTCATTCTTCGTGCCGGACCGTGCCAAGCCCCTCGTGCTTGGTGCGTGTCGGGCTCCACCGTGCCTGGGCCGTGCCGTGCCTAGGCACGTATTTTTGAAGAAAATCGCGTCGGAGCCCGTCCAAAGCCCATTCGTGTCGTGCCCGTGCTTCCTCGATTTTCTCGCCGTGCCATGGGCCGTGCCGCCCACCGGCCCGCGGCCCTTTATGCCAACTCTAGAGCTACTAGTTCATAAATGTTGTGGGTTCATTGAGCAAAACTAATTTACCCGGACAACTTTAATGTTTGAGCAATTAGAGACGCTCTAATAAGTTTTTATTTTAAAACTCTAATGGTTGAACAATTAGCTTGTAATTTCTTGAAATCGCAATCAAATCCGTAAACCTAAGCTTGTTGTCACTAATTCATAACAATTGCTTTTATTTATGACCTTGATATATTGATGATGCAAAAATTATAGGGTTCTCTTAGTTACCTTACATGTTATACTCCTGTCTTTCGAATCATAGGTGAATGTACTCACTCCTTTTTATCGTTTTTTTTTTCAATTTTTTTCCTTTTTGGTTCATTTATTTAATATCTTCCATTATCATTGTTACTTGTACTCTTAATGAAAAACTCTTAGATTATCCAAAGTGCTCAAATCAACCTCTTTTATTGAATGTTTAATTGATGCACTTTTGACAATAATTTGTCGAAATATTAAAATATATACTTTCTCTATTTTTTAGTTTTTACATATTTTTTATATTTTTTGGGCAAGTAGTATACTTTTGTAAAATTAAAGTCAAATGTTCACCTTAAAAATTAGTTTTATGGGTAAAAATTAAATTTGTGTTTTTGGATTATTTACTAAATTTAGGAGTACTATTGATTTTTTTTATTTTTGAAAAAAAAAGGATTACCAACAACGTACCATGTTACAGTTTGAGAAAACACGATGGTACTACAAAAAAAAAAGAATTATATGACCGTATTTTTATTTATTATAAGCCGAGTTTATTACTATATAAGCTCCATAACTAAATGAAAAATGTATATTGATTTCGCATGTGAAAAATGTCGCATTCTTCAGGTATAATCGTCTTCTGATCCCATACTCCCATAGAGAGAGCGAAAATTGGTACGGATCGGAGTTATGAGAAATTTTAAGCCATGCACAACCATACACAATCAAAGTGCGTGGAAACATCGATCAATAAGAAAACATATGAAAGAATTAAATAATAAATATGATAAAACTAATAAATCGTACTCCGTATATGTTGGAGGAACGTTTAGCATATATGGACCATATGGGTTAAGTATAAGCCATATGGGTTAGTTAGTTGTTAGTTGTCAAGTGACTACTTTGTATATATACTCAAAATGTAATCATTTGATTAAGTTAATATAACACAACATTATATTTACTCTTTCTCTCTCCTACTACCTTACTACATCTCTCTATAACAGAATTACTATTTCTGGTATTTCCATGGAGATCAATAGCAAGGTTTCACATGGTATCAATCGCCGGAGAGTTTCCTGAGCTATAATCGCTTCCGCATTTCTTCTTCTTTTTCATCTTGTGATCTTCGTTCTTATCTTCGAAAATTCGGTTAAATTTATCTCTTAGATTGAGGTAAAATCTCGAATTTTTCGTTTCTTTTGCGAAGATCGTCATCAATTGTCTTTCAATTTGTCAATTGATCCTTTTATCTCATCGATTGCTTTCGTTTGCATATCGTTTGATCGCATTTCACATCTGGTTAATTTTGTGGAAAATTCTGTGGTTTTCACCTGAATTCTGTTTTTCACCTGATTTTTTCTTGATATCTTTCCTTCTTATCATCGTCTGCATCATCATGCCTGAGTCTACTGATAATGATGTGTCGGTGACTTCTGCTTCTGGTGATTTTTATGATGATCCTCTCTATTTGAGTACATCAGATCAACCTAATATGAAGCTAGTTACTCCTGCTTTTAGTGGAACTAATTTCCTTAACTGGAAGCGTGAGGTTTATTTTGCATTAGCTGCAAAAAATAAGGAGATGTTCATTGACGGTTCTCTTAAAAAGCCTGCTAAGACTGATAAGACATATCATAGATGGATTCGTTGTGATATCATGGTAATGTCCTGGATTAAATACTCTCTCAGTGAGGAAATTCGTGATCATATGATTTATGCTAGAAGTGCTAAGGATCTGTGGGATGAACTCCTAGAGAGATATGGCCAGGCTAATGCCTTAGAAATCTATCAGATTAGAAAGGATCTTAGCGCAATCAAACAGAGTAATGCGTCTTTGGTTGAATACTACAGTAACCTGAAAAGGAATTGGGAGGATTTAGACAGCCTGGACCCTATTCCCCAATGTTCTTGTGGTGCTATCAACTCTTGTACCTGCAATTTGCTCAAAAGAATGTTTGACAGGGATAATCATGCCAAACTTATTCAGTTTCTCATGGGATTAAATGCTGGTTATGATGGGATGTGCACTAACATTCTGTCAATGGAACCCTTACCTCCTATCAATAAGGTTTTGGGTCAGTTGCAAACCATTGAGAGACAGAAACAGATTTCTGAAGCTGTTGAAGTCTTAGCAGAAGCAAATGCTTATGCCAGTGCTAGGGCAGCTCAGCCTGACCATAAGAAGCCAAAGATTGCAGGATCTTCTGATGCTTCTACTTCCAAGTTCTGCATTCATTGCAACAAGGGAGGGCATGACAGTGCAGACTGCAATAGTCTTAAAACCTGTGCTCATTGCAAGAAGCCTGGTCATGTCATTGAAAGGTGTTTTATCTTACTCAAGGCAAAGGCAAAGCAGAATAAGGGGAAAGCAACTGGTCTGACATTCACTGGGGGCAACAATGTGTATAGAAGAGGGGCACACAATGTTGATGTGGTACTTCCTGAGTCTTCTTTCCAGGCCACGTCTCCTCTGGATGAGATTTCTGCATCACCTCAAACAGCTAGCCAGTTTACCTTTGATTCTAGCATGGTGGATGGTATCATCAATTCTGTTACTCAACAAGTTCTTCAGGCCTTCTCTGCTAATCAGTCTGCTTCTTCCACATCTAACTTTGCAGGTATACTTACTGATTCTCAAGCCTATTCAGTTAGTAATGCCTGTCTAAATGGGGATTGGATCATAGACACAGGGGCTAGTGATCATATGACTGCCAATAAGGCACTCTTACATGACATAAAACACTTGCATAAACCTATTCTTGTGGGATTACCTGATGGAACACTTAAATCTGTTCATTTAACTGGGACTGTCCATCTCTCACCTGACATTACTCTGTTGAATGTCTTTTATGTTCCAGATTTTAAGCAAAACCTATTATCTGTAGGAAAGCTTATTGCACATACTAACATGTGTGTCTTGTTTTATCCCACTCACTGCATCTTTCAGGACCTTTCAAGTAAGGTCACTGTTGGTCAAGGGGTTAAGAGTGGTGATCTTTACAAGTACAAGACTTCAGTTCCTTCCTTATTACAGACTACTATAATAAACACTGTGTATGCAGTCTTAAGAAGAGTTAGTAAAACTCATAGTGATGTTCATGAGCATCAGCATTGTAATGTTGTGGGTACTTTACCTAAAGGCAGTAAGTCTAGTAATGATCTAGAACTCAGTTTACTTCATGCTAGGCTTGGTCATGCTTCATGTGATAAGATACAGCATGTAATACCCAAATCTGGACTATCAATAAAGAGTTTTTTTTGTGAATCCTGTTTGTTAGCTAAACATCACAAACTCCCCTTTCCAAGAAGTCAGTCTAGGGCATCTAAGTGTTTTGAACTTCTTCACATGGATATTTGGGGCCAATATAAGTTGCCTACTCTTTCAGGAACCAAGTATTTTCTTACTATTCTTGATGATTACAGTAGAGCCACTTGGACCATTTTGTTTCAGAATAAGGGTCAGGTTGGCCAGTTGGTCAAAAATTTTCTTTCTTATATTGATACTCAGTTTAAGGCCACTGTTAAGCTAATAAGAAGTGACAATGGTACTGAGTTTCTTCAAGAGCAATGCACTGCTTTGTTTAATGAGAAAGGCATAGTTCATCAAAGGAGCATAGTGGGGAGACCTCAGCAGAATGGTAGGGTTGAAAGGAAGCATAGGCACCTTCTAGATACTGCTAGGGCATTGAAGATTCATGCTCATTTGCCTGTTAAGTTCTGGGGTGAGTGCCTAATGACTGCCACATATCTCATTAACAAGATGCCATCTGCTGTTATTGACTGGAAGACCCCACATGAATTATTGTTTGGGGAGCCACCTTCTTATGATGAATTACGAGTTTTTGGATCAGCTTGTTATGCTAGCCAACCTGTTACCTACAAGGACAAATTTGGTGCCAGGGCAAGACGATGTATCATGATTGGATATCCTTTTGCTCAAAAGGGGTACCATTTATATGATTTAGATAATCACAAGACTTTTGTGAGCAGGGATGTTGTGTTTAAGGAACACATTCTTCCATATAAAATAGATGGGTTTCAAGAAGTGTCTTATACTGATGACACTCCTCTTGTTAATCCTGTGAACATGATTCCTGCATCAGTCACTACTACACCTTCAGAGCCTCCTCATGTAAATAATGACAGCACTGATCTGTTTGATGAAGATGCTATTGTGCAGAATGAAAATCAACCAGTTCCTGATATATCTGAAGGTAGTACTACTATACTAGATGATAATACCTTTCAAAATATTGACATACATAATAATATTTCTTCAAATAATAATACCATTCCTCTCATTCACAATAATATTTCCAATAATACTCATATAGAACAACACACAAGAAAATCTAGTAGACCAAAACATACTTCTTCTAGACTTAAAAATTTCCAACTTCAAATAAAACTGCCTCATCAAGGGTCCTCAGCTAGTTCTTCTGAGACCACATCCTCAACATTCCATGCTGCTGTTCTTAAGGATTTAAATGATTTTGATCCTGCTTTTGTTGCCTCTTTGGCACATGTTATGGCTGAACATGAGCCTGTTTCTTATAAGCAAGCTGCTGCAGACCCAAGGTGGGTACTTGCCATGACCAAGGAGCTTGAAGCCTTGGAGTCTAACAACACTTGGGAGCTTACTCATCTGCCAGAGGGAAAGAAAGCTATAGGGTCAAAATGGATCTACAAAATAAAGCACAGAGCAGATGGAAGTGTGGAGAGATTTAAAGCTAGACTTGTAGCCAAGGGTTACAATCAAGTTAAAGACAAGGACTATAAGCATACCTTTTCTCCAGTGGCTAAATTTTCCACTGTCAGATCTGTCCTTGCTATAGCAGCTGCCAAAGGTTGGTCCTTGCACCAACTAGACATTAACAATGCATTTCTTCATGGTTTCTTGGATGAAGAGGTCTATATGAAGATTCCTGAAGGGTATGCCAAAGCCAAACCTAAAGAGGTTTGCAAGTTAAAGAGGTCCCTGTATGGTTTGAAACAGGCCTCTAGACAATGGAATCAGGAGCTCACAAGGTTCCTCCTGGGCCAAGGGTTTGAGAGATCCAAAAGTGACTATTCTCTATTCACTTGTGTGAATCCCCTGACAAACAGTTTTACTGTGGCTGTTGTCTATGTGGATGACATTTTATTGACTGGTAATGATGAGAAACATATCATTACAGTTAAGAGCAGTCTAGACACTGCATACTCTATTAAGGATTTAGGAGCAATGAGATACTTCTTAGGCATTGAAGTTGCCAGGAATGATACTGGTATATTACTTAATCAGAGGAAGTATATCCTTGATATACTCCATGATGTGGGAATGGAACAGTGTCAAGATACCTTATTTCCATTACCAAGAGGTTTGAAATTGACTGTTGATGATGGAGAGCTTCTGGAAAATGCAGAGCAAAGACAGAGACTCATTGGCGAGTGTGTTTTTATACCTTAACCCGACTGGACAGGATATCTCTTATGCGAGTTCAACACCTAAGTCAATTTCTGAATAAGCCAAGGATACCACATCTACAGGCAGCTATTCATGTGCTGAGATATTTGAAGACTACTGTTAATGTTGGGTTGTTCTACCCAGCACAGAATGACTTACACCTAACTGCTTATACTGATGCAGATTGGGGCCAATGTGGTTTTTCTTGCAAATCACTCAGTGGCTATTGCATGATGCTTGGTTCTTCTCTTGTTTCCTGGAAGACTAAAAAGCAACGAACAGTTAGCAAGAGCAGTGCAGAGTCAGAATATAGAAGCATGTCCTATGCATCATCTGAACTGGTTTGGTTAATTGGTTTACTTAAGGATTTAATCTTATCTTGTACCCCTACCCGGTGACTATGCTCTGTAAGATCTGCTGCTTTGCACATATAGTGCAGAATCCTGTCTTTCATGAAAGGACTAAACACATCAACATTGACTGTCACTATGTTCGTGACAAATATGAAGAGGGAGTGTTAATGCCAAAGTACATACGGACAGGACTGCAGCTAGCTGATCTTATGACTAAGCCCTTAGGGGCAGCTCAGCACAAATTTCTCTCTGTCAAGCTTGGCCTGCAATTCCCAATGGACATTCCAGCTTGAGGGGGGTGTATGGACCATATGGGTTAAGTATAAGCCATATGGGTTAGTTAGTTGTTAGTTGTCAAGTGACTACTTTGTATATATACTCAAAATGTAATCATTTGATTAAGTTAATATAACACAACATTATATTTACTCTTTCTCTCTCCTACTACCTTACTACATCTCTCTATAACAGAATTACTATTTCTGGTATTTCCATGGAGATCAATAGCAAGGTTTCACAGCATAAATAATTACGTATATATGAAAAATGAGATAGTACCACCAATCCACCACCATGCATGTAATACCGAGTTTAGGTATTACTCATGGCATTTTGGTAATATAGTCGTGAATTTTGTTATGTTTTTGGATTTCAAGCTAATTCATTAAAAAAAAATAGTAAGACTAGAATTAGGGCAAAATATCCTAAGAATTTAAGGAACAACCTTAATCCAACTTTTTTTTTGGGGGATTAAAAGAGTATTTCAATTAGAAAACACAAAAGTTACAAATAAAGTTTCAAAAATGGGGACGGGTGATAGCTCGGCACAAATCGCCGAGTCAATAATACATAGATTAGAAACAAATGTAGGAACAATAATGTCTCATCAAAATATCTCATAAGCATCAAGATCATACAGTGATGCCCTAACATTATCCATTGACTATTTCAGAATCGAGGTGGAATCAGCACCGGAATATTTTGTAATACGATGATTATTATCATCATCGTCATCAAGGTATGGTTGGGTTTCTTGAACTTCAAGCAAGCTTTGTAGTATTGCATCAGTTGCACTTGTGAGAAACACTGACCAATCCCTAAAGAATAAGACAAACATATAATGATATAAATGTCAAAATTAATCTTACATAAATAGATAGTACTATTCGGAGTTACCCAAATTTGGAAATAAAATAGGTTATATATATAGGAAATGTGATTTTATTAATGAATTAGATGATTTACAATTAGCAATTACAATGCTATAGGTTCCGGGTGTAATTCCGGAGCAGGATTGTGACCACTTGAGCTTGTAGAATGATGTCGTTGGTCGTCTCTTCCTTTCACTCTTTCCTGTAAAGATGAACAAACTGAGGGCTCGGCTTGGGGCCAAGCGTACTCACTCCGACGCTCAAGTCATTAAACTTAGAGAGATAAGTTGTGTGTTTAACTTGGCAAAGTATATTGTAGAGAGATAAGGGAGTTTATACCAGATATTCCAGTTGCTTCTCAATGAGAGATGTGGAGTATTTATAGACTTTCACCTTTTGTCACGTAGTGGCCAAAAGGCCAAGTGGCGTAGCAGGTGGAAAGACTGTCTTACCCTCGGCCGAGGGACCCATGACAGGCCGGCAGGCCTGGTTGACTCCATGCCGAGGGGACTGGATGCGAGTACACGGATATGCCTCTCGGCCGGCTAGTTGCTTAGCCGAGACCCAAGTGACAGGCCGACAGGCTTTGTCGGTTAGGCCGTTTTTCCTTTGACTTGTTGTCTTTTAGCTTTGACCTTGGTCAATATGTTGACTCGGTCAGCGGGTGTAGAATATGCCCCATCAATTTGCCCCCAGCGTAGTCTATGCCATGGTATGGACCTTCGATGCGTGTTGAGCGTATTCTGCGCATGTCGAACTTCTTCCTCGGCTTGGTCCTGTTCAGGCCGTACCATATCCCCCCTCCACATTGTTGTGTAATGGACATCGAATGTGGAAAAGAAAATGGCGCTGGCCGAGACCAAGGTTGGGAGTGCCGTGTGCTCTTGATTGCCCCCGGCCGGTGCTGCCAAGCTTGGATGATCAGCTGGCCGTTGGCAAGTAGATACCAAGGAGTGTGTTGAAGAAGATTTGTCACTGTATGTCGATTGACATTCCGTGGCTGCATGCTTGACACGTGGCCTGGTATTGATTGGTGGACGCTTCATGGGCTTTGCTCTGATTGGTCCACTGAATGGACTTTGCTCTATAAATAGAGCAGTGTGCCCCTCATTTTGCTGTGCAAACTTCTTTTTCTTAAAAAATTTCGTCTCTCTAGTTTTCGAAGAGTTTTCTCTCTCTAATTTTCGAAACGTTACTCGGCGTAACACTTTCTTTCAAGGTAAAAACAAATTCTTCCCCAACTTTTATTTGTTAAGTATTCGTTTGCCACCATGTCTGCTGCTGACGCTCCGGCTAGTACCTCAGCCCCGGGGGGCGAACCGCCGCGTCCCGATGAACAGGAGCCACTGGTTGTCACCCCGGTAGGGTTCGGGGGTCGCAAGTCGCCTTCTCCTGAAATCGACGAGAAATATCTCGAGGATTTTGATGATGAGGAGGAGGAAAAGACCCAATCTGATTCAGAGAGGCCGCATTACTTGTGGCACGGTGAAGCCTGCTCGATTAAACCCGATCGCGTTTGGACGAACAAGTTGGCTTTTGTCTCCGGGCCTGAACTTTTCGAAGACCACTACAACTTCGGCAGGGGGTATAGAATTATTGTCCCTGAGGGTGATCAGGCAGTCTGTTGCCCTCCCGAAGGTTGTATAGGCGTGTATATTAGGCATCTGGAGTATGGGCTCCGTTTTCCTCTTCATGAACGCGTCTCGGCCATAATCAAAGCCATGAATGTCGCCGTGGCACAACTGCACCCGTTGGCCATTAGGACGATTATTAGCTTCGTATGGTTTTGTCTCTTTAAGGGGGTGGCCCCAACGGTGAACCTTTTCTGCCGGCTCCACCATCTTCGGCTGTCTACCCAAGGCGTCATGCGGTGGTACAGCGTGCAGACCGAGCCGGGTTACGTGACCGTCTCCAAGCTGACATCCTGCAAAGACTGGAAGGGGCGGTGGGTATATGTCGAGGTTCCGGAGGACTATCCACTGCCCCGGTCCTTCCAGCGACGCGTCAATTTGCGCTGTGAGAGTCAGGGGGAGCATGAAAGATATGTCTCCCGTAATAAGATTAAGATGGACGCCAAGAAGGTTTATCTTAAAGAGGACGAAGTGCGGGCAATGAGCATGTTCGAGGCAGAGAAGGATGGCACGCCGAAGGGATGGATGCCTCCGACGCAGATCGTCCTTCAAGACGAGCCGCTTTGTCACGTCGGCCTCATACCGGCTCTCAGCCAGGGTGAGTGGGGTCGGTCAGAGGCCCTCCTTTGCTTTTATGCTTCGATATTTGAGCCTCGGTTTACTTCTTTCGCTTAACTCCGGCTTTGTTTCTTGCAGATCGATTTGGTCGGGATCTCTCTGTCCCCATCCTAAGCAAGTTGGGACTTGACCAGGACAGGAGAGTTGTTGAGCTGCACCCTAAGGCCGCGCCGCATGATCGCAAGCAGGCCCCGCACGAACTCATGGAGCAGGCGTTGAAAGCAATGGATGTGGGGGGGGGACTCAAGCAGAGATTGGCGGTAACGTGCCGCGTCGGAGACCAAAAGCAACGTCTTTGGCGGCTACGACGTCAACTCCAACTTGATCTCCAATCCCCATAGTCCGAAAAGATAAGGAGGTCGTCAATGTTGACGAGGACGTCACCGTTCTGGAGGGTCCTCCTCCTTCAAATAAGAGGAAAGAAACAACGCCTGCTGCTGCTGCTGTTACCGAGGCGGGGGAAAGAGGAGGGGTCGGCCCTCAATCCAAGAAGGCCGGGATCGGTGCGGATCTAACCCATGGCTCGGATTTAGCGGGTTCCTTATGCATTCTCGATGACAAAGCTTTCGATATGTCGATGAATGTTGACATGGACGCTTTGTCTGGGTTTTTATAGATCGCCGTCGCCCCGTTGTTGTTCTCACCGAACGGCACGGCAATTGGAGAAGCAAACTTTGTGCGGACGGGCGACAAAAATGTCGCCGCCGACTCCTCGTCCGAGAAGGCTTCCTTCGTTCAGCTCAGGGCGGACGGCATAAGGTTGGCCAAAAGGCTGGTGAAGTGGGCTGAAGTTGCCGGCACTCATCTTATCGAGCATGAAAAGCTCGTGGCTCAAACTGCCCCTACGCTCGAACGGCTTAGGCTTGAGTTTGCCGCTTCTAAGGAGGAGGCCGAGAAGACGAAGCAGGACTTCCTGGCCACCATGAAGGACTTCCTCGCTGAGCGAAAGCTTAAGGAGGACGCTGAGAAGGTGGTCCTGGCCGAGAGAGTTAAGGTCGAGTCCGCGTTGGCTGATACCGCTAAGCTGCGGGAGGAGAGAAACAAGCTTGAGGGTGGTTATAAGGCCATGGTTGAGCAGAGGGAAAGTTGGAAGACCCTGCATTTGGCCAAGGCGAAGGAACATAAGGGCAAAAAGGCTATCCTTGCTCAGAGGGAGAAGGATATTGAGATGCTGAAAACCGTCATCATCCCTGAAATGTGTGCCCGGTACCGGGACCAAGCTGAAGATGCTACAAGGGATGCGATTAAGGCCCTCCTTCCTGAAGGCACTTTTCCGTGGCAAGATTTTGACAAACTTCTGGATGAGAAGGCGGCTGCTGAGGAGGCCAAGGCCTCGGCAGAGGCGAAGGCTGCTCAGGAAGCAGCGGCCAAGGCGGCTCATGATGCTAAGGTGAAGGAGGCTAGAGAGGAGGCTGAGATGGCAAGGGCACGCGAAGCTGCCAAGTCGTCCTCTGGGCCGCCCACCGACGGTGACGCGCTGGCGGGCCTGCTGCCGTGTGGCGAGCGCGACAAGCATAGGGAGACGGGCGGTCGTCACAGATTCACTGGCCCTTCGGACGGCCTTCACTGTTCGGGGCCAACTTTTGAGCCTTTCCTCCCTGCCATCCTTTTGGCGCTTCATGTCTTAATGTTGTAATTTTTGTTGTTCCTTCTTTTTTGTTAAACTTTGGTAGGTTGAGCTTAGGCTATCCCTATGGGGACGGCCGTCGACTTTATTTTGTCTCACCTGTAAACATTTTCAATGAAGTTTGTTTATTTGCTTTCGGCTTGGCCGAGGCTTTGATCTCATCCTCCATTCAGTTGTCTTCTTACGTTTTTAAACATATTGAGCGCTTTTTCGTTTACCTTCGGCTTGGTCGAGGCAATTAGATTGCGTATCTCAACTGTACTTAAACGTTTTTAGCATATTGGTCGTGTCCTCTGCTTCACCTGAACAGGCCGAGGTAGCAAAATTCACGTTTTCCAATTTGCTCAAGAACATGTTGGCATGTTGCCGCTTCCTCCTCCACTCTCGGTCATGCCGAGGCGGTCGATTTGCGCTTCCCAACCGTTGTTGTAAACATGTTAGCATATCGGTCGTTTCCCGTCACTCCCGACTTTGGCCGAGGCAATCGAGGTTACGGCTCGACCGCATTCGTATCTATAGACATTTTGATCGCTTCCTCCGCCAATCCCGGATTGGCCGGGGCGATCATTTGCGTTCTCAAAGATACTTATACGTTCTTAAGCATGTTGATCGCTTTCGCGAGTATCAATCGCATTTGTAGTGTTGCCGGCTTTGGCCGTGGCGTCTACTTTGGTACGACTACGGAGGGGACAAGCATTTCGATGGAAAACTTGGATCACTCTTCATAAGATATAATCACGCGTTGGGGTGCCCACAACGGTCTCGGACACCTCCGCCGCTATACGAAATACTTTCTAAGGTTGTCTGTGTTCCAATGGCTCATTAGAGGCACACCCTCCATGTCTGTCAGCCGATATGTCCCCGGCCTCATTTCTTCGACCACCTTGTAGGGTCCCTCCCAGTTGGTCGTCATCTTACCATGGATGTTTCCTTTGTTGGTTGAGGCCGACTTTCTCAGGACTAGATCTCTTACTCTCAAGTCCCTTTTATGGACCCTACGGTTGTAGGCTCTTCTCATTCGGTTTTGATATACTGCCAAGTTGAGCTGTGCCATATCTCGACTTTTTTCGACCAGGTCTAGGGAGGCTCTCAGGCCTTCTTCATTTTCGACTGGGTTAAAGGTTTGCGTTCTGAATGTCGGCACCGCTGCTTCAATTGGCAGGACGGCCTCAGACCCATAGACTAGGTGGAATGGAATGTACCCTGTTGCTTCTTTCTCCGTGGTTCGAAGGGACCACAGGACGTCGGGTAGTTCATCAGCCCATCTTCCCTTTAGATCTTCAACCTTCTTCTTCAACCCGTTCAGTATTGTTTTATTAGCTGCCACCGCCTGCCCGTTACTCTGAGGGTGGCAGACGGAGGAGTATGCAAATTTGATACCGAGCTCTTCCAACCAATTCATCACCATGTCGCTCGAAAACTCTCGACCGTGGTCAAATACAATGACTTGGGGCAACCCAAAACGAGTTATGATGTTCTCCCAAATCACCTTTCTTACGGTCGCCGTGGTCTTGGCAGGTACCGCGACAGCCTTGACCCATTTGGTGAAGTAGGCAACGGCGACAATCAGGTACTTCCTTCCTCCGGAGGCCGTCGGAAATGGTCCTAATAAATCCATCCCCCACTGTGCAAATGGTAGGGGATTAAGTACTGGTTGCAGGTCTCGGGAAGGTGCATGTATTACCGGAGCATGCATCTGACAATTCTTGCACTTCTTGGTTTTTGCCCTGGAATCTTTCAGCATGGTAGGCTAGAAGTAGCCGGCTCGGAGAGCTTTGTGGGCTAGCGTTCTCGCCTCCATGTGATGTCCGCATATGCCTTCGTGAATCTCTGTCAGTATAAGCTCCGCGTCGGCTGGGCCGACACATTTCAAGAGTGGTCTTATTACGGATCTTCTGTACAATTCTCCTTCGAACACTAAGTACCTTGCAGCGATCCTTCTTATCTTCTAAGACAGACTGCGGTCCTCCGGCAACTCTTTTGTCAGCTTGTATTTCATTATCGGAGTCATCCACGTCGTCTCGGCTTCGATGTCGCCCACCATGCCGACGGTCTCAGTGATGCTTTTAGCATTTCTGATATCCACCAGCACAGTTCGACTGACATTTTTTATGCTTGAACTGGCAAGTTTTGAGAGAGCGTCGGCTCGGTTGTTCTCGGACACTGGGATGCACCTTGTATTTGGAAAGATTTCAATTTTGAGGTGTCAGCTTTTACCCTCTCCAGGTACCTTACCATCCCATCGTCTCGAGTCTCATACTCTCCTTGGATTTGATTAGTCACTAAGAGCGAGTCTGTTTCCAACACAATATGCTCCGCCCCGGCAGCTCTAGCTAACTCGACTCCAGTTATCACCGCCTCATATTCGGATTCGTTATTTGAGGTCGAGAAGGTAAACTTCAAGGCGTACTCAAACTCGTTTCCGTTAGGGCTGATGATAAGGATGCCGGCTCCTGAGCTGTTTGCCGTGGAGGACCCGTCGGTATACACTTCCCACACGCCGGTATGTGATTTTTCTTGATACATGCACTCGGCCAGGAAGTCTGCAAGCGTCTGCCCCTTTATCGAAGGCCTCGGCTTGTCTTTGAATGCCAAAGCCGGGAGAGCTCTCGCCCATTTGATAAGTCTGCCGGATTTTTCGAATTTTTCTAATGTTTTCTCCAATGGCTGGTCGGTTAAGACCGTCACGGGATGTGCGTCGAAGTAGGGTTTCAGCTTCTTTGCGGCAACAACGACGGCGAGGGCTGCCTTTTCGATTAGTGGGTAATTTCTTTCGGTGGCCAGCAGTGTATGGCTGATAAAGTAAATTGGGTATTGCCGCTTATTTTCTTCCCTGACGATTACAAGACCGACCGTGGCCGAGGTAATCGCTAAGTATAGATATAACGTCTCCCCGGCGTCGGCACTGGACGGGGTCAGAGTGTCGAAGGTGGGCTTTCGGTTGCCGAAAGCCGTGCTCTGTTCCTCCCCCCAGCTAAAGTTTTTATTCCCCTTCAGCACTTTAAAGAATGGAGTGCTCTTGTCGGCCGACCGAGAGATGAAGCGGGCGAGAGCCGCCATCCTTCCGGTCAGCGTCATAACCTCTTTTCGGTTTCTCGGCTCCGGTAGGTCTAGTATTGCTTTGACTTTCTCCGGATTGGCATCAATTCCCCTGGCGCTGACAAGCACGCCGAGGAACTTGCCGGCCCGGACACCGAAGTTGCATTTCTTTGGGTTAAGCTTCATTTTATATTTCCTTAGTGAACAAAATGTCTCGCCTAAATCGGCCAAGTGCTCGCTGTCAGACTTGATTTTTACAATAGCGTCGTCGACGTAAGCCTCGATGTTTCGCCCTTTTTTATTTTGGAACACTTTGTCCACCAACCTAGTGTAAGTTGCGCCAGCGTTCTTCAAACCGAACGACATCATTTTATACATGAATGTACCGTGACTGGTGATGAATGCACATTTAGGCATATCTTCTTCGGCCATAAATACCTGATGATACCCTGAGAAGGCGTCTAACAGGCTTAGGATAGTGTAGCCTGTCGTGGCGTCAATCAAACTATCTATTCGAGGCAAGGGATAGCAATCTTTAGGGCACGCTTGATTAAGATTGGTAAAATAAACACACATCCTCCACGCCCCAGACGATTTCCTCACCATTACAACATTTGCTAGCCACTCAGGGTAAGTACAAGGCATGATAAAGCCCGCCGCTAATAATTTGTCTACTTCAGCTTTGATGGCCTCACCCTTCTCGGCCGAGGAGTTCCTCATCTTCTGCTTGACCGGCCGAGCGGTGGAGAGTACGTTCAGCTTGTGAACGATCACCTCCCGGCTCACGCCTGGCATCTCGGCAGCTGAGTATGCGAAGACATCTTTGTTCTTCCTCAGTAGGTCTAGGAGATCAGCTCTGAATTTTGGCTCCCGGTCGACACCGACAGTTACGGTGCGCCCTGGGTCAATTTCCACTTCCTCGGTCTCGGCTCCTTCGACCATGCCGACATTAGAATTTATCGATTCGCACTCCTGCTGCAAGGATGGACTTTTCCCTTTCTCCGATTTCTTTGCCACTTTGAAGGATTGCATGTTCCACCCCCTGGCAGACACTTGGATATTGACTATTTCATCTCTCTCGTCCTTTGAGACGAGCTTTTGTGCTTCCCCCCGGTCCGAGACGTACATCAATGTCAAGGCCCGGATGAACATCATTGCATCGGCCTCGCTCAAAGTGACCCGGCCTATGAGAACATTGTAGGCAGACGAACCATCGATAACCACGAACTCAGATAAAACATTTTTAGTCGCATCCGCTTGACCGAACATCACCGGCAATCTGATTGACCCCAGGGGTACCAGGCCGGCCCCAGAGAAGCTGTATAGCGGGTGTTTAGGTCTTTTTTACCTAAGTCGATTTAGGGTCAACGTAGTCTATATTCGTTGGTCGATTGTGTGATGATTTGTACGTTAATAAGTAAACGGGAAATAAAGTACTTAATGTAAATTGACACGTAAGATTTTGGTGACGCGGAAAACCCAATGTGGGAACAACCGCGGTAGGGACGGTACCCTGCCAAGTATTGCACTATATGAATTGGAGGATGATTACAATTATGGTACGAAGCTTAATCCTGCTGACCCTAGGTGTCAGGCCTGCAAGATCGAGAATGAACGTGTATTATTTGCTGAGATGTGATCTTGAGTGTTGATGTATGAATGCGGGTGTTCAATGAATGAATGTCCTTCTTGATTTCCTTCCTTTGCTATTTATAGGGTAAGAACCCTAGATATACTCCATCTCGAACGTGGAAAGAGAATATTATTTCCATAAGGACTTCTTTCCTAATCCGGATTCCCTTGCCAATTCTCCCCGATCTCCCTAATTTCTCCCTAACTTCTCCCTGACACCCCTTTCCTTAACACGGGCGCCTACTGTGATGGGCTCTTGATCCTTCTTAAGCCCGTTCCCCCTTCTCCTGACCGCGGGCTTCCATCCTCCTCATCTTTCCTCTATAATCTTTACTTCACCAAGTGGGCTTTCTTTATTACGCTATTTTTAGCCCAAATAGTTTGCCCCAAATTTCTTGCGAAGTACGCTTTCAAGTATCGAGCAAGGAATTTACGTAACCAAATATTTAAAACCCTACGCCGTCTTTTTATTCTTCCCATGCAAGCCGCCTTTCTCCTCTTTCTCCGCACCCAACTCCCTCTCTCCTCTTTATAACCCCAACGTTTCTCTTCCACTCTCATTAATCACTCCAAATCATTTAAAAAAACTCTCCTCTTAAACCCTCAATCTTCTTCCCTTTAATCTTTATCAGCTTCACTGTTCCCTCTCCCGTCTTCATCATCAGGTAATCCATCTTCTTTCTTTCTTTCTTTTAATCTTCATTTCCTCTCTCTATTATGGGCAAAACCCGACAATCTTCGTTAACGTCGGCGCCCTCCGACCGTAATCTTGACCCTACTTTCCCTTCTCGGGGACTTTTCAAACACCCCCACGATTGTGACTCCGCCCTAACTCCGGCCGACATTCCGACGATCAAGAACTTGCTTGGTCTTGGTGATGGGGTTGAGATCGCCGTCCCTGAACCGGGACAGAAAGCTGACGCCCTCCGTCCGGGGTGGGTTTGCTTCTACTTGTACCCGTTTAGATATGGTCTTCGTTTTCCTTTCCCTAAACTCATCCAAGATTTCATTTTTACCAATAATTTCGCCATGGCACAAATCTCTGCCGCCATTTAGAGAGTTCTTCTTTATTTCTCGACCGCCGGTCGAAATCGGCAAATCTATCACTCTGGGCGATCTGGCCCATATGTATAGCATCAGATCCCTGGGCAGGGGTCAGTTCTCATTCCGGGGCCATGGAGAGGCTCCCTTCAAACATGCGTCAAAGTCCCGTGATGAGAAATGGTTTGAGGACTTCTTCTACGTGAGGAAGGACTCCATCCAGCCTCCTGCTGATTATATTTTCGAGAAGTGGGCTCTGACTTCGAGTAAGTAGCCTCCCTGTCGCCTGAATTATTTTATCTCGCTGCTTACTAGCTTACTTCATCGTCTTCGTGCAGGCCCCTGTGACCTTAAATTACCCGTATTGGTGCCAAGATCCCTGCCTGCAGCAAGCTATTCTGCATTTCTGAATCTGAGAGAAAGTTTCCAGATCTGCTTCCTGGTTTTTCACCTGCTTCTTCCTCCAATCCTCCTCAATCAGCCCACAGCAATGTCTTCTGGTAAGGTTTCTGTAAACACTTCTGTTTGCATGCCGTTGCTGCTGATGTTTTAAGCATTCTGCCGTCTGAGACTGTGTATGCTTGCAGGTTCAAAAGTCGATCAACTGGAACTCATCCTCCAAAGTGCTAAAAGAAAGAGACCTTCTGCCAGCCCTGATGTGGCCTCTACCTCCAAGAGGAGTGCTCCTGCCGCCTCTTTTCAGACTCCTTCTGCAGTTTCTAGTTATGCTGCTCGCGTGCCCCTGGAGGTCGATCCGTTGTCTCGCCATCCGCCAACTCCTCCTGCCAGTGCCCGTGCTTCTACTAGTGGAGGCATCATTGCTCATTTTCCAGAAGGCTTTGGGAATGTGGACATGGTGCCCTACTGGCCGGAGATTGATCAGCTGCTCTTTCCTCCTGTTGAGGAAACGTTTTCGGAGTTCTCCCCAGAGGAGATGGCTAAAAATGACGTGCACAATGCTTTCATGGTGAATATTCTTCATTTTCTACCTGTCTGTCCGTCTGTTTCTTGATTAAATTCTGCCTCCCAACTCTTTTGCTGACTTCTGATTATTTATGCCCCAGACTCTTCAGTCTGCACTCTACAACAGGAAGATGATCAACATAGTGCAGACCACCAGTCGTTCTACCAACGCCAAGAACCAGGAGTGAAGGAAATCTGTTGCAGATCCGCACAAGACGGCCGGGTTGATTCGAAGGAGCGTGTGGTGGAGTGAAGACCGAGCTTCTTTGTCACCAAGAAGAAGTTGAAGGAGGGAGCCGATCGGTGGCTCGAACCCAGGCGGTGTGCAAAGACTTTTCCGACTCTCTGAAGCGGTCGAGAAGAAGATCATCGAGTGATCTCCCTGGCCACCAATGTCGTTGCTTATGCCACCGGGCGGGAAAGATCGGTGGGATGCGTCTTTGCCCTCGAGGAGGCTCCCACCCCAGGCCATAGAGGAAGAGGAGAAGCACTGGAGATGCTCTACCCCGCTCAACCCGATCCGAGCATGCGGATGCCCGAGGTTGGTGAGGTGAATTCTTTGCGTTGGCCGAGCAGTGCCTTTGGGGGTGATCTTTGGAATGTCCCAGGATCTCTTGGCCGGAGCTCGGGGAGCTATGGCGGCCGAGGATGCTCGGGCCCGATGCGGTACTGAAACAAGAGGTCAAAGAGCGGAGGAGATGAGGTGGAGGTCATTAATGTGACCGATAATTAAGTTTTTATATTTTGATAAAACTTTTTTGGCAGTCTGGCCCAGAGGTGGCAGACTTTGTAAGTTTTAAAACTTGTTTTGTGTTTGCTTCGCCAGGGTGGCGGTTTGAACTTTGGGGCCGTATTTTGGCCATATTTTGAATGCCCCTTGTCATAGTTTGGCAAGGTTTTTACATATCGTGTACTTGTTTGTTTACTCTCCCTGTTTTAGGAAGTTTATGCCGTGTCACCGCTTGACGATTTGGCGAGTCCTGTTACCCCGAAAAGGCTAACGTTCGACTCGACTAGGCCGTGTCACCGATGGTTGATTTAGGCGTATGCCGCAATGTAAGGAGGAGTGGCCGTGTCAACCTGGGGGTGATTTAGACCAAAGATGGTCACTGAAAAAGACGATCCAGATCAAGCTAGCTACCGTGTCAGCCGACTGGCTGATTTAGGCGTATGCCGCAGTTTGTGGACTACTTAACCTTGTTCATGACGCAAGGTGTGTTCGTCTCGTTTATGCCAGCAGGTGACGTCATTGAGGAAAGTTTATCGTCATTCTAGGACCAGATGGAGACGCTGCAGGATTCTGGTAGCGCAGATATCCCTACGTTCCATGTTCGTTTTTGCATGCATGCTGGGGCCCTGATTAAGTGCGATTAGTGCGAGCTACGTCCAGGGGGTGGTATCAGGGGTAGCTGGATAAGCGTATTCAACTGTCAACCAGGCTCCCTTTCGTATGTTCCACGATCCTTTGGTGAGGGTGCTCCTTGTGGAGAAAATAGGTTAGGCATGTTGGAGTGCCATGTGCCTTGTCACCCGCGTTGGCGATTTGACAGTCCGCGGACATCCTTTCAAAGTACCATAGATACCAGAATTCAAAGTGATGTACTTAGAGAAGCCTGAAAATAAGAAAATCTATCAGAATGATGTGAAGTACCTGTCGCCATCTCATGGGGTACCAGAGCAATTGTGGTCCCAGGACGCTGCCAGACCACACCATCCAATAGTAGTTTAAAGTTTTAAAACAACTAAAGACACCAGAAATAAGAGTGAAACTGGCAGTATGCCTACTACCGGATTTTTATTTTATCTTTTAAAAATGGTTTGGCTTCTCATAGTACATTATTCTGAAAGCTAGAGTCTACTTATTATCAAAAGTAATATCTCTTCAGGTGAAGTATGTTCCATGGGCGTTGTATAATTTGACCGTCCATAGTCATCATTCTGTATGCACCATGGCCAACAACTCCTTCTACCTGGTATGGTCCTTCCCATTTGTAGGCGAATTTGCCTGCTTTTCAATTCTTGGTGTTCTGGAACACCTCTCGGAGAACCAGGTCTCCTACCTCCAGGAGCCTGACCTTTACATTCTTGTTGTAACTCCTGGCCACAGACCGTTTGTAGGCAACCAAGACGGATTTTTGCGCTTGCTCGCAGCTCGTCAATTGTGTCCAGGCTTCTGGTCATCTCTGCATTGTTCAGTTCCCTCGTCATATTTTCATACCTGTGAGTGGGAACCGGAACTTCGATGGAATGATCGTTTCTCGCGCCAAACACCAGTGAAGGGTGTTTGACTGTTCTATCTTTGTCGTCGTCTGTCGACCATAACACTAGTGGCAATTCATCCGCCCACTTTCCTCCTAACTCCTGTAGCCTCCTTCTTAGATTGTCCATAATGATTTTATTATCGGATTGACTTGTCCATTGGACTTTGGAGTCTGGTCCGACTTTTTTAAGGTGATATTCCACCTTGCACAAGTATCCTTCGGTATCGTTTGAGATGAATTGTGAGCCATTGTCACATATGATTTCGGATGGGATACCAAATCTCATGACGATGTTTCGTTTTATGAATGAGATGACTGTTTGTCCTTTACTTCCGTGAATGCTTCTGCCTCTATCCACTTGGAGAAGTAATCTGTCATTGCTAGCATCCAGGTCCTATTTCATGTGGCCCGTGGTAGAGGGCCTATTATGTCCATGCCCCATGCCATGAATGGCCAGGGAGAAATAATAGGGTGCGGAGGTTCTGCTGGCCGGTGAATCATTGGTCCGAGTATTTGGCAAAGCGTCACATTTTTGTGCGTACTCGCTGCATCCGCCTTCATTGTAGGCCAATAGTATCCCTGTCTCGAGAGCTTTATTTGCCGGACTTCGCCCCCGCATGGTTTCCACACTCGCCACTTTGTGGAGAGCATGCAACACACATCGTGCTTCTTCCTTGTCCAGGCACCGTAGGTAGGGACTGCTAGCGATTTTCTCGTATAGTGTATCATCAATGAGTATGAACCTGGAAGCCTTTATTTTAAAAGCTCTCACTTCCTTCTTATCGTCTGATAGCTTATTATGGCGCAGCCAGTTTAGGTAAAGTGTGCGCCAATCGTCTGCTGGGTCGGCTATTTGGTCAGGCGCCTGCCTGCTTGGCCGAGAGCTCTCACCTTCCTCTGTAACTGCTTGGATTCCTTTTTGCTTTGTGGGTCCTCCAGTTCACCTCTGTCTATTTTCGTCCGCTTTCGGATAGAAGGTTCCAAAGATATGTGCTATTGGAATCTTTGGATAGCTCGTTGGTTTGAATGTTGCCCCGGTGGTTGCTAGGCGTCGCTTCCACGTTCTGGTCTCTGGGAACCTGTTTAAGCTTACAAGTTTCGAATTTTTGTTTTAATACCTTTGCTACTTTCAGGTATGCAATCATCTTCGAATCTCTGGCTATAAACTCATCATTCACGTGGTTGACTATTAGCAAAGAGTCACTGGATATGAGCAGGTGTCTGACCCCTAGCTCCAGAGCTAGCTTCATTCCCAATATCAAGGCTTCGTATTCCGTTTCATTGTTGGTTGCCTTGAATTCACATCTTACAGCTTGTGTTATCAGATCTCCCTGTGGTGATCGCAGGATTAATCCTACACCTGCCCCCCTTTGGTTGGAGGCTCCGTCGATATGCATCTGCAAGACGTTTGTCTGCTTGCCTCTTTCAAGAGTGAGGATTTCTGTATCTGCCAGACTCTGGATGGCTGGACTGAAGTGTGACACAAAATCGGCCAGTGCTTGTGATTTGATTCTTTGTCCTAGGGTCGCATCTTGGATGTCGTATCCACCGAGGTGTACCGACCATTTAGACATTCTTCCCGACAGTTCGGCTTCCTCATGATAGCTTTTAGCGGGTAGTTTGTCACAACATGTATGATGTGTGACTCAAAATAGGGACGCGGTTTGCGAGATGCTACTACCAATGCTAGTACTAACTTTTCAAGGGATGTGTACCTGGTTTCTGCCGGCAACAGAGACTTACTGACGTAGTACACTGGCTTCTACTCCTTTTCTTGCTCTCTGACCAGAGCAGCACTCACTGCTACTTCTGTGACGGCTAGGTATAGGAATAATGGTTCTCCTGGCTTCGGCTTTGATAGCAGTGGCGGGCTGCTGAGATAGTGCTTCAGGTCTCTGAAGGCTTGCTCGTGTTCTGGGGCCATTCAAACTTCTGACTCTTCCTTAGTACATCGTAAAATAGCCTGCACTTGTCTGAAGACCTCGAAATGAATCTGGTCAGGGCTGCTACCTTCCCAGCTAGCCTTTGAACATCTTTAGGCTTCTCCGGTGATTCCAGCTGTAGGACAACTTTGATCTGCTTGATGCTGGCTTTTATTCCTCTTTGAATCACAATATATCCCAAGAACTTGCCAGAAGATACCCCGAAGGTGCATTTAGATGGGTTTAGTTTCATCTTGTATTCCCTGAGGGTGCTGAATGTTTCTGCTAGATGCCGCATGTGATCTTTAGCTTTTTCTGACTTCACCACCATGTCATCAATGTACACCTCCATGGTTCTTCCTATTTGTTCTTTGAACATGCGGTTAACCAACCTTTGATATGTGGAGCCTGCGTTCTTTAGGCCGAATGGCATGACGTTGTAGCAATATATTCCTCTTTCGGACATAAATTTTGTCTTCTCTTGATCTGCATGATCCATCTTGATTTGATTGTATCCACTCCATGCGTCCAGAAATGTTAGCATCTCATGTCCAGCTGTTGCATCTACCATTGCATCAATATGAGGCAGCGGGAATGGGTCTTTGGGACATGCTTTGTTGAGATCGGTGAAGTCCACACATACTCTCCACTTCCCATTCTTTTTAGGCACCACCACTACATTAGACAACCATTCTGGGTATTTCACTTCTCTTATCTTCTTTTCTTGCCAAACAGTGTCTACTTCCCGGTTGATTACCTTATTTCTCTCTGCTGCAAACTTTCTCCTTCTCTGCTGGATGGGTTTATACTTTGGGTCCACGCTAAGCTTGTGTGTTATGATGGATGGATCTATGCCTACCATATCATCGTGTGACCATGCAAAGCAATCCATGTTATCTTGTAAGAATTTGACTAGCTGATGTCGTAAGCTCCTTGTACATCCTGCTCCAATGAGCACGGTTCTCTCTGGGTGCAACTTGTCCAGGTTAATCTGGTCCAGCTCTTCTGCCGGGGGCTCGATGTATTCGTCCTGGACAGGCTGCTTCTGTAATTGCTATGCGGGAGGGCTGGCAGTTCCCTTGAGTGCCTTCATGTAGCAGCCTCTGGCTTCCTCTTGATCTCCTCTTATCGTTTCTACTCCCCATGGGGTGGGGAACTTTATGCACTGGTGATATGTTGAGGGGACTGCTTTCATCTGGTGCAGCCATGGTCTTCCTAGGATGACGTTGTAAGTAGAGGGGCCATCTATAACCAGGTACCTGACTTGCTTGTTGACTCCTCCCACATAGGTTGGGATGACTATCTCACCTAGCGAGCTGGCTGTTTCCCGCTGAAGCCTACTAGCGGAATAGTCTTCTTCTCTAAATCCTTCTCGCTGAATCCCAAGTTTTCTATGGTTTTCAGCATGATTAAGTTGACCGAGCTTCCTGTATCTACCAAGACCTTTCTTACCGTGCAGTTGGCCATTGACAAGGTGATAATAAGTGCATCATGGTGCTCTCTTTCATCGTATGTATCTCCCTCATCGAAGCTGACTGCTGGCAGATCACTGTGAGATATTCTGCAAGAATTGGCTAGTCTGTCTCCTTTGGTCTCGGTGGCATGCCTTTTAGCTCGCCGAGTATGTCGTCGCTTAAGTTTGAGCCGCTTTGTTATCACGTTTATAATTTTAGTGCATGTGGGTGGGTCTGCCGGCTTGGCGGAGCCTACCTTATCCTGCTGCTTGCCCCCACGTGGTAACAGGTGGCTCAGCTTTCCTTGTTCGTACAGGCGCTTGATCTCTCTTCTCAATGTATAGCAGTCCTCAGTATTGTGCCCAATATCACGGTGAAATTCGCACTTCTTCTTGCTATCCTTTCTCCATGCTTGCTCTCCTACTGGTGGGTTAGGCCACCTGACTCCGTCTCCCATCTCTCTAAGTGCCTTCAAGATTCCTCCGATACCTTTAGTGAACCCATATTCTGCCAAGGTGGGGAGTAGTTGGTTTTCCTCGATTCTGTTGACTCCCCTCCCGTATGGCCTGTATCTCTCGTCCTTCTTGTTGGTGGTTTGTTTTCTTCCTGATTTCTCCACGGCTGAAGTACTAGAAATACTTGGCGTGCTCTGTAAGCTGGCTCTGGCTAGGATATCTTCCTCCAGCCTGATCGCGGCAGCTGCCTTCTCCTGCACTGCTTTGAAACTATGGCAAGGATGCATAGTCAGCTGCTTGTATAGATCAGAGTCATGGTGTAGGCCTCTTCTGAAGGCTTCTACTGCTGTTGAGATATCACACTCTTGTACTGCTACCTTCTCATTGTTAAATCTGGTATTGTATTCTCCAATGCTTTCTCCTGCCCCCTGGACGATTCTGTACAGGTCCCCTGCGTGCTTTTGTGGCTTTCTGCTGCTTGCGAACTGCTGAGTAAATGCGTTCACCAACTCAGCAAATGTAGATATCGACCTGTTGGGCAGGCTGACAAACCATCGAAGTGCTGGTCCTGTTAGGGTGGACCTGAATCCTTTGCACATGCAAGCTTCCTTAACTTGTCCTATGGCTATTACCGTCATCATTTTCTGCTTGTATTGGCTGACATGATCAAAGGGATCTGCTGTGCCGTCAAAGAGAGGCATGTTTGGATTTGTGAATCCTTTTGGCATGGCTGTGATGGATATGGTGTCCACGAATGGTGAGTTGGCATAGCTGTCTAGAGCCGCTTTCTCGAGTGGGGGTGGTAGCCCTGGAACCCTACTTAGCATCTTCTTTAGTTCCAAGTACTGCTGATTAGTTATATTGGCTGAATCTGGAGTTCTCCTGTCAGCTGTCTGCATATTTCCTCCTGATCCGGTTTCTTGAAGGTTCTGATAAGCTCCGGCAGCCAGGGGGGTTGCGGTAACGATTGTCCCCTCGCGCGCGTTCACTTGCTGGTTTGACTCGGATCCGCTGCAGGTGTCCGATCGATTCGCAGATCGCTAACGAGGAGGCCACCTGTTTGTATCCCTACGCAGCTGGCTGGCTGCCAGCTATCTGGCGTGAGGTATCTTAACCCTCGTGGAGTTATCCTTCCATCTGATGGCGTCGTAGCCAAATCCAATCTTGTAATTATTTCAGCTGGTATCTCATCCGCGCCGCCACTCCTTGCATCGATCTACCAAAGGAAATCTTCCTTCACCGCCTTGTTTCTTCGGAGTCTTTGGATTCTTGCTTTAGGAGATCAATTTGTGCCCATAGCTCTCTGTCTCTCCTTCTTACCTCAGCATCTGCTCTCCTTTGATCTTCTCTCATGTTTTCCATAGCTTTTTGAAGATTTTCCACGCCGGCAAGCAGAATCTGCGTGGGGCTGGGCGGCGGAGTGACGCCTGAGCTTGATGTTCCTTTGTCTGATCTGGTCTGGGCTGAGACAACAGGGGTCCTGGGAGGTAGAGAGGCTTTTGTTGTCGGTATGATTCTTGGGGTATGTCCGGGAGCCTGCGTGGCCACTGTCGATGTTGGACTTTGGGTAGACGATGGTGGTGGCGATGGTCGCCGCTCCCCGACATGGCTTCAGATGCTTGCTTTTCCATTGTATATCTAGAATATCAACGATTGACGACCACAATGCCCCACGGTGGGCGCCAAACTGTTTAGGTCTTTTTTACCTAAGTCGATTTAGGGTCAATGTAGTCTATATTCGTTGGTCGATTGTGTGATGATTTGTACGTTAATAAGTAAACGGGAAATAAAGTGCTTAATGTAAATTGACACGTAAGATTTTGGTGACGCGGAAAACTCAATGTGGGAACAACCGCGGGAGGGACGTTACCCTGCCAAGTATTGCACTATATGAATTGGAGGATGATTACAATTATGGTACGAAGCTTAATCCTGCTGACCCTAGGTGTCAGGTCTGCAAGATCGAGAATGAACGTGTATTATTTGCTGAGAAGTGATCTTGAGTGTTGATGTATGAATGCGGGTGTTCAATGAATGAATGTCCTTCTTGATTTCCTTCCTTTGCTATTTATAGGGTAAGAACCCTAGATATACTCCATCTCGAATATGGAAAGAGAATATTATTTCCATAAGGACTTCTTTCCTAATCCGGATTCCCTTGCCAATTCTCCCCGATCTCCCTAATTTCTCCCTAACTTCTCCCTGACACCCCTTTCCTTAACACGGGCGCCTACTGTGATGGGCTCTTGATCCTTCTTAACCTCGTTCCCCCTTCTCCTGACCGCGGGCTTCCATCCTCCTCATCTTTCCTCTATAATCTTTACTTCACCAAGTGGGCTTTCTTTATTACGCTATTTTTAGCCCAAACAGCGGGTTAATGCAGGGGCTCAGGTCTCCAATCTTCAGACCGAGATTAAGAAAGCACTCCCTGAACATGATGTTCGTGTAGGCGCCTGTGTCAATCAGGCACCTTTTGACCAAGTGGTTGGCTATATCCAGGTGGACTACAAGCGGGTCGTTGTGCGGGGCGACGACTCTCTCGTAGTCCCTCTTTCCAATGGTTATATCGAGGATGGTGGAAGCGGGGATCGCTGTTTTAGGCACAAAGTTGATGGCTTGGTATAACTCATTTAGGTGCCGTTTGTGCCTATTAGCTGACCCACCGTTCTCGTTTCCCCCGATGACAACCTGGATTACTCCCATCCGTTGGAAAACTGATTTTTTATTCGCCCCGTCGGCGCTTGTTCCTGGGCCTCTAGCTACATACTTGCTGAGGCTCCCCTTTCGGATTAGCTCTTCGATGGCGTTCCTTAGATGTCGACAGTTGTCAGTTTTATGGCCGGTGTGGCCGTGGTACTCGCAAAACTGGCTCGTGTCACCGTCCCCCCTCGCCTTGGGGGGCCTTGCCCACTTATGTCCATCATTCTTGCTTAGGGTAAAGACCTCGGCTGGAGTGGCGACCAGGGGGTGAGACTACTGTACCGCTTCTGGTAGTATGGTCCCGAACTCCCCCCGGCGCCCGCCGAGTGCTGTTTCCTATTAGGTCTCTCAGGCCGTGACCTATTCCCGTCACGGCGACCTTCATCTATGTTGTCCCGGCGGCTCCTCCTCTCTGGGTGCCCAGCTTCACTGTGGCCTACCCAGGTTTTGTGATAGTCTTCCACCTTTAAGGCTCGGTCGGCCATCTTCCTGGCGGAGTCTAAGTTGAGGTCTTCGCACTTGATCAGCTCGTTTTTGAACTCGCCTTTCGGGAGGCCTTTCATCAGCGCGAAGGCCGCGCCGATTCGGTGTTCGGTTCACGGATCCGCTCGAACCTTAGCGTCGAATATTTTCACGTAGCCGGAGGGACTCGTCCTCCCCGTCGGATAGTTAGGAGATCCGATGTTTCCACCGCCCTTCTCTTGTTGCAAGCATACTGGGCTATGAAATTGTCTCTCAGGTCGGCATAACAGTATACCGAGCCATTAGGTAGCCCCTTGTACCAGCTCTGAGCCATCCCATGCAGGGTCGTTGGGAAGACTCGGCACCACACCTCATCAGGCTACTCCCATACCGACATGTACGACTCGAAAGTCTCGGCATGGTCGGTCGGGTCGCTATCCCCTTTGTATGATAAGGGCGGCAGCTTCAGCTTAGTCGGCACAGGGATCTCGAGGACGTAGGTATTGAGGGGCTGTCTGACCACGTGTCGAATGACACGCGGCGATCGGCTCCTCGCAACCTTAGTCCGGCTTATCTCCCTCTGGCGGGAAGGGCTTCTTGTCCGACTTTGGTGAGTCGGACTTCTTTCATTCCTTCGGGGCTGGCCTCGTTGTTGCCGCGGCGACGCTGTCCTCCCGCGAGTGGGGAAGGACTCGGTGTCCGCTATCGGCACCACGGGCTCGCCGGCGTTCTAGCATGCCTGCTCCTTGTATCGCTCCGGACAAGTTGTTCGGAGCCACTCTATGGGCCCCGGTCACTGTGGATGTCTTGCCGCCCCCGTCGTCGTGACAGGGGTAATCGGCGTACTACCCATCAGGTCCAGGAATAGCTTTAATTTGGCCGCATCGACCACATGTCCCATGACAGTGACTTGGTCGGTAGGCAGCGGTGTTTCTAGCTCTTTCGGCATCCCGTACGCCGCGTCAGTGACTCGGCCTGTGGGAGACTGCCCGATCTCAGAATTACGGAACGTGTCATCCTGGAAGAATGCAGTTCCTTCACTCACAATTTCTTGTTGCTTTGACATCTTCTTAGCTCGCTGAATGGTTTGTTTTTTTTTTTTTTTTTTTTTTTGGTAATGTAGGTGACTAGTTTTTAGTACGTGTTCCCCACAGACGGCGCCAATTGTTCCGGGTGTAATTCCGGAGCAGGATTGTGACCACTTGAGCTTGTAGAATAATGTCGTTGGTCGTCTCTTCCTTTCACTCTTTCCTGTAAAGATGAACAAACTGAGGGCTCGGCTTGGGGCCAAGCGTACTCACTCCGACGCTCAAGTCAGTAAACTTAGAGAGATAAGTTGTGTGTTTAACTTGACAAAGTATATTGTAGAGAGATAAGGGAGTTTATACCAGATATTCCAATTGGTTTCTCAATGAGAGATGTGGAGTATTTATAGACTTTCACCTTTTGTCACGTAGTGGCCAAGTGGCGTAGCAGGTGGAAAGACTGTCTTACCCTCGGCCGAGGGACCCATGCACGCCTGGTTGACTCCATGCCGAGGGGACTGGATGCGAGTACACGGATATGCCTCTCGGTCGGCTAGTTGCCGAGCCGAGACCCAAGTGACAGGTCGACAGGCTTTGTCGGTTAGGCCGTTTTTCCTTTGACTTGTTGTCTTTTAGCTTTGACCTTGGTCAATATGTTGACTCAGTCAGCGGGTGCAGAATATGCCCCATCACTATATATAATACAACTAGAGTGTGAAAGGGGTAAGCTATCTCTACAATTAGGGAGAGAATAAGGGTAAATATATACACTCAATAATGTTGTTAGCAAAATATAGGAGAATAATTAGTTGCCTAATTATTCTTAAGCGGCTTCTCAACATCCCCCGCAAGATGGACGGCCTTGGGGTAAGTCCGATCTTGGACATAAGCATATTGAAACGCGGACGATGAAGGGGTTTGGTAAGAGTATCAGCAAGTTGATCATCATTGGCAATAGGGACAACACGTAAGGTACCACCTTGAACCTTTTCGCGGACAAAGTGATAATCAAGGGCAAGATGTTTCATACGACTGTGGAACAAGGGATTGGCACTTAAGCTCATTGCGCCAAGGTTATCGCAATAGACAGTAGGTAAAGCAGCAATTTTAACTCGAAGTTCAGAGAACAAATTTGAGAGCCAAACAAGTTCGGCAGCTGCATTGGCAACTGAGCGGTACTCAGCTTCGGTGGAGGAGCGAGCAACGGTTCGCTGCTTTTTCGAACTCCATGAAATGATGTTTCGACCTAGATAAACAACATAAGCAGCAGTGGAGGTAAGATCGTTAGGATTACCTCCCCAATCAGAGTCGGAATAAGCGTGGAGGCTGAGTGGTGAGTGACGGAAAATCGTGATGCCATGTGACGTTGTACCAGCAAGATAGCGCAACAGTCTCTTCAGGGCATTCCAGTGGGGCACCGTAGGAGCATGCATAAACTGGGATAGCTTATTGACGGCGTATGCTATGTCGGGTCTGGTGAGGGACAGGTATTGGAGGCCGCCAACCAGAGTGCGGAACTTGGTGGGATCGTCAAACTTTGGGCCGTCAAGAAGGCTAAGAGTGAGAGATGCATCCATCGGTGTTGTGGAAGCCTTGGCGTCAAGCATACTGGCACGGGTAAGAAGATCAAGTGTGTATTTTTGTTGATTTAGGGACAGACCGTGGGAGCAAGTTTGCACTTCAACACCGAGGAAGTAGTTGAGAGGGCCAAGATCCTTGAGTGAGAATTTGGCCGAAAGAGCAGCAATGAAGGCAGTTACTTGAGACGGACAAGAACCTGTAACAATTATATCATCAATATACACGAGGATAAATAATGGGTTAGTGCCATGTCTAATAAACAGGGAGGTGTCACAAATGGAATTCGTGAAACCAGCACCGAGGAGATAGGTGCGGAGTTCAGTGTACCAGGCCCGTGGGGCCTGCTTCAACCCGTAGAGAGCCTTACGCAGTTTGCAGACGTGAGTTGGTTTGTCGGGATCAACGAAACCTTGCGGCTGAGCCATATAGACAACATCAATTAATGTCCCTTGAAGGAAAGCATCGTTGATGTCTAGTTGACGGAGCGACCAACCATTGGTAACGGCAAGACTAAGCAGTAGACGGACCGTGACAGGCTTAATTACGGGGCTAAAGATTTCCGAGTAGTCGAGTCCGGGTCTTTGGTGAAACCCTTTAGCGACAAGGCGAGCCTTATGTTTGTTAATGGAGCCATCGGGATTGTATTTGGTTCGAAAGACCCATTTACAATCCATATAGGAAATGTGATTTTATTAATGAATTAGATGATTTACAATTAGCAATTACAATGCTATATATAATACAACTAGAGTGTGAAAGGGGTAAGCTATCTCTACAATTAGGGAGAGTATAAGGGTAAATATATACACTCAATAATGTTGTTAGCAAAAATATAGGAGAATAATTAGTTGCCTAATTATTCTTAAGCGGCTTCTCAACAATATATAGGTGCTATTTGGCATAGTTTATGTGAAATAACTTTTACTTTCTAGAATGAGTTTTTTCATAAACTACTTTTTGAAAAAGTTGTTGTTGTTTGGCCTAACTTTTGTAAAAGTAGTTTCTTAACAAATTGATGTGTTTGGCCTACTACTGCTTTTTAGTTTTTTTTTTTTTTTTTTTTTTAGTTTCCATAATCCTAAGAGTTTTAGGGAGAAGTAGAAGCAGAAGCATCAATTTGGTGCTTCTGTTTCTAGTAGCTTTTTATTAACTTCTAACTTTTCAAAAGTAATTTTTTATCTCCCTAAATTATAGTGTTTGGCCCTGCTTCTACTTTTACAATTAGAAAAACACTTAGAAAGCTTGGTCAAACACCCCCATAGTACTCTAAAACCCTAATTAATCAAATTTGGAAAACAAAAACACAAATAAGCATATATATAATATAAAAATAATGTTTCTTCAAACTTAGCAAATTCTTTACGTTTGATTAAAAAATTGCGAGTATTTATAGTTCTTTTAGTTCTGTTATTTGGTCTTTTACTAGTCGAGCGAACAATTGTGTGGCTCATGATTTAGCTCATCCTTTGTTGGATCGGAGTTTTTACCTCCGTCTGTGAACAATGCTGTACTTTTAGATTTATCATTAATGCAGTAGAACCTTCGGGTTGTTCCTCAAAAAAAAAAACTACGAGTATTTATAAATAAATAAAAACGTAAAAAACCAGATGAAACAGAAACATTAATAATTTACGTACGCAACATTAACAAAAAACTTACTCCGACGAAGTATCGAAGGTTAATCCAACGGTATACTTTGCCTCATCAAGAGCCCTTTGAAATCTCTTAAAGTCCTTATTAGAGAAAGTACCATCATTCTTAATCTTAAGTTCAGACGGTTTTACGTCACAAAAAATTGGAACTATTTTCTTTTTAGTTTCCGTCATTAATGCAAGTTCGTGCAAACAAAAATATGATTCACAATAACGTTGCGAAAAAATCGCAACACCAACTCGACTTTTTTTTATGGCCGGGTCAATTTTGTCGAATAACCTATCCCCGGGCCTCATACTCTTAATATCCAAAGTTTAACCCGAGACCCAAAAGATTTTGGTAGAGTAACCCGGCTATGGTTCTTTTTGTGTCGATACCTCTATGGTTGATGAACACATGGCACGGTTTAACCGTATGTGATGTTATACGGGTTGTGGGCCGGATGATCCGGGTTGCAAAGGTTTTGGAGATCATTGAACGTTGTACAGTAATGTAGGGCTAAATTGTATAACAACGTACGTATCCTTAATTTAATAAAATGAGATAATGTATTTATAAAATTAAAAGTTGATATAATATAATATTACTAATATATAATGAAGTATATATGTATTAGATAGATAGTTTCATGATGTATTTATATAGGGATTTGATGACATGTTAGGTTGATCATTTAATTACTACTCCCTCCATTTTTGCTTTTTTGAGGCGAACCTTTGACTTTAATATTTTCAAAAATATATTTGGTAAAAAATTATAAAAATTATATCATTAAATTCCTTATGAAAAATTCTTTCATATGAGTATACATATCACTATATTTAATCATATAATTTGAGAGATATTGAAGAGAGAAGTGTGTGTCTCGAAATGTAAGAAAGTCATATATAGAAAAATAGAGGGAGTAGTAGTTAGAAAAATGAAAATTTGTTTTTAAGACGAGATTTCCACATTAGTTCCAAAATGATAATATTCTTAAAAGAGTAAAAGCGTTTTGAAAGTTTTGATTGTTATGTTGAGGCCTAAAATTGCAAGTGTTAACTCTTTCAACTACATTTATTATTATATTGCACTACCTCCGTCCCGCTCAATTGTTATCTTTTGGTTTTGGCACAAAGACCAAGAAAAGAGAAGGGAGTCAATTTACTAAATGACAAGTGTTCATTCTTAAAATTAAGGGTGGGCACCGGTCCAAAATCGGACCGGACCGGACCGGAACCGGAATCGACAAAATTTATGGACCGGGACCGGACCGGATTACAAAAATTCCGGACCGGGACCGGACCGGAAAAATTCCGGTCCAAGACCGGACCGGAATTACCCACCTTTTCAAATTCCGGTCCAAAAATTCCGGTCCATTGGACCGGATCGGACCGGTTGGACCGGAATAAAAATACAATTTTAAGAAAAAAATGCAAATAACAATAATTCCGGGCATTCCGGTCCAAACCGGTCCGGACCGGAAAATACCGGTCCCCGGACCGGACCGGAAACCGGAATCTTGGAAAATGGTGGACCGGAGACCGGACCGGAATTTTTAATTCCGGTTCCGGTCCACTAGATTCCTGTCCGGACCGGTCCATTTTTCCGGTCCGGACCGGATTATGCCCACCCCTACTTAAAATAGAAAGGACAACAATTGACTGAGACACTCAAAAATAGAAAAGGACAACAAATGACGGCACATAGGGCGTACTTTGGTTTCCAACACTACTTAGAATACTCCGACTTTCACATTAAATAGTTTACATTTACTTTATTTTGTGAAGGAAAATAGAATAAGTGTAAATTATTCCTGAACGAAAGGAGTATAACTTAGTTGGACAAAAGGAAAATTAACATACTAGCAAAATTAGCAATGTGGCAAAACTTGGATCTCCCTTCCCCTATCTACTAAAAAAATATGTGCTCACTATTATTTTCTCACAAAAATACATATTCTCAAAAAGAAAACTAATAATTATTATGTCCATTTACTAAATAAGGAAACTTACAATTATCATTTCATTCATTTATTATATTTTCATTAAAATTAATCTTTTCATCAAATTATATTATTTTCATTATATTGTACAATGTATGAAAAACAACAAATATCTCAAGCTATACTAATTGATGGATGATTTGCGAAACTAACGAAGTTAAATTCAACCCTAATGATGATCGAGAACGCAAAGTTCATTTATTTCCAATGGAGAACAACTTGTGAACGGATTCTTACAAGTGACTTGTGTTTGTACTACGGAGTATTAAGTTTTGTAATGGCTATTAATGTTCTTATATGACCACAAGTACATATAGTGATACATTATACGAATTAGTGACATATGTTATACTTTTGAGTTACATTGTAATTTTTTGAGTTTAGTGTTTAGTGAATAAAGTCAAAAAATCTATAGTAAAGCTCATAATCTTTAAAATAAAACTCAAAAATTTCCTTATAAAGCGGAAGCTACACAACTGGTGGTAGTATATCAGATGTATAATCTACTTACTGGAAGAAAGCGTAAAGAAAGTAACACAAAAATTTATGTGGTTTATTAACAGTGTGTTAGCTATATACACAAGGTACAAGGTAGGAAAATCTTATTGATATTAAGGAGTTATAGATTTTAGAATCAGAATTATTATGATATGCATAGTTGTTAGGATGCGGATTAGAGAGTATATATAATGCTCCGAATAACCAATACAGAATAACGATCTAGTAGAAAGGCACAAACGGAAACCCTAACCCAGATAATTTTTTTGGAAAACCCTAATCAGCGAGACCTCCGTGATAGTCATTCGAAGTGGCGACTAATAAATTCAAGGCACATTGACTTGAATATCTTCTCACAATAAGACAGATGTACCAGATGCTCCCTCTTATAGGTCAAATGTACTAGAGACCCTTCTCCCTTCTACCTCAAATATTGCTCACCACGGGACAATCAAATACTCTTAACTAACATTTAGCAGGTCCAAACCAGGTTGAAAGTTACTATACGGAACTAGTTTGATAAACAAATCATCTGAGTTATCAGCAATACCCAATTTGTTCACACTCTAATAATAAAATGCTACCTCACTTTAAACTGTTTAGTTTTCTAGTTAGGACAAGTGTTTATTTTTTTTTTGGTTTAATGAACGAACTTATGTCATGGATGAGAATTGAAACCCCAATAATAATATTGCCCTTGATGTTTTAACTATACACTCCCATTGTCAAAAGACATTATCTCCCATTCTTCATGACTGAAGGGATAAAGTTATAAATTTATCCATATTTCTTAATTCATCCCAAAATAGAAAGTACGACAATAAAAGTGGAATATAAGGAATATTATTCAATAAACATGGTACTACAACATTGTTTTTACACAAAGTCTTGTTTAAAACGGGTACTATCCGTCTTAAATTTAAGACGGGTCTTATATACCCATGCGGGATAAATATGACCAAAGCAGAATGTATCTTATGCTTAAGACGGGTCTTCCACCATTATTTCCTATTTTGGTATCTTATCCTATGCGGTAGACCTGTAGTCGGGCCGGGTTAAGGCCGGGCCAGGCTGGCCGGGGGCGGGGCGGGCTCTCCTGGTCAGACCAGGACCAGGCCAAGTGGAGGGTCGGGCTTGGCCGGGCTGGGATATGCTTGACCCGAGCCAGGACCCGAGGCGGGCCTTACTAATTTATTTTTATTTATTTTTTATTTTTGCTAAAATGATGGGCTAAGGGCGGGACGGACTGCCAAGCCGCATAAAATACCGGGCCAAGTCGCATAAAATACCGGGCCAAAGCGGACCGGATCAGCGCGTGCTAATGGCCAGCTCTACTATGCGGTCATGCTAGTAGGCATAAGTTACCCTTAAAAAACTTATGTGGGCAGTATAGTTATAACATTTCGTTTGGACTTAGCTTGGTCTAGGCCCATATATTTAAACATGTAAATTAAATGGGTTAACAAGTTAACCCAATCTGATTTCAACCCATTTAAATAAATGGGCTATTCTTATCGGGTTTATGTCGTAACACACTAACACCCTAACCCAGCTCATTTAATTTTCGCATCGTGTTTGTTTCGACCCAACTACTTAAATGGGTTAAAATGTCTTTACTCAAACCCGTCAATTTCATTGTCCGATTCATTTGGTGATCTCGGGTTGGGTGATATTTGCCAGCTCTAGGCTTAATTTGCACCACTCGACTTATATTTTTGTTTGACTTCTCTCAGAAGTCAACAGCTGCTACGGATATTTTTGTTTGACTTCTCTCAGAAGTCAACAAAATGCAAAACTCAACTTAGTGCATCTTCGATTTTTTTTTTCAGATTACAGCATTCTTGTGAACTGATCAATCGGAGTTGTATGAGGTCGTCGTAAGAGAAAAACTAATTTTTTTTGTAGTAGATGGTACTCGAACTTGGACATTTAGCCCGCAAATCTAACCGCTCTGTTTGGGCTACTCATCTGGCTCAAAACAACAAAAAAATAACCGGCTTAATGTTACCTTTATTTTTAGAAATGACTGTCCGAATGGAACGTTTAAAAAAAAATTTAAGGTTATACTACGAAAATATTTAATAGATTGAATAAACATTTTATCAGCTAGTAAAAATTAGTAGTCTTTTTTTTTTTTTTTTTTTAGGAAAGGAAACTAGATCGATCAAAGTCGACCCATAACATCCTCGCGGTAAGAGCGGCAGCGGCGAATCTACTAAGGTCCTTCCGGGGTGCGCGGACACCGGAAACAGAATTTTTTTTGCGTATTTTGTCTAATTTTCAAGCTAAAAATATAAATTTATAATTTTTTTATGTGTGTAGATTTTAAATATTAATCCGGACCCCGGAATTTTTTTTTCTAAATTCGCTATTGGAGAGCGGAGCAGGTAAAAATGAGTTAAATAATCCTATCACACTATAAAGCAATCTCAAATTACTGAAGAAGTAATATAGGTAACTTGTTTTGTTATGGTAACAACGTGGTCCTATGGTCTAGTGGTTAGGACATTGGACTCTGAATCCAGTAACCCGAGTTCAAGTCTCGGTAGGACCTAATTTTTTGTAAATTAAATTCTGCTGCCCTTTTTATTAGTTCATTCACTCGGCCTATTTAAATCCATTTGACAGTATTGACATTTTGACACTATAAAACCAAATTAGTGCTCCGTACCTTTTTTCCGCAAATGTATATTCATATTATTCTCTTAAATTGGAATATTGTATTTTTTTCAAAAATAATGTTAAAATAGCAAATAGATAACGAAAATGGTACGAGATAGACATGCCATAGAAGCAATGAGGATCCTCTGTCTCATTTGTTGTTCCATTGTGTGTGTTACACCACTTAGCTTCTAACACCTTAACAAATTAACAAATACTCTATATTGTAATATTTTATTTTGCCACAAGTGATGTGTCGAAATATAAGTGGCGTGGCACACACAATGAGACACAAAAGTGGGACAGAGGATCCTCACTGACCATAGAAGCCGATACGTATACAAGAAACACGTAACATTTGTCATGTCATGTTTTAACATAATCAAAGTGATGGGGCATATTCTGCACCGCTGACCAAGTCAACATATTGAGCAAGGTCAAGGATATCCACAGCAAAGTCAGCGACCTAGACAGTCTAGCCGATGCAACCCATCGGCTGTCACTGGGTCTCTCGGCAACCAACCACCGGTAGGGACACATATCCGCGTACTCATATCCAAGACCCTCGGCCGGCCTGCCATAGGTCCATCGGCCGAGGGTAGAACGGTCTTTCCACATGCTAGCCACTTGGCCACTTGGCCACTACGTGACAAAAGGTGAAAGCCTATAAATACTCCTCAACCTTCATTGAGGAAAGGATCCATAAATTAACCTAAGAATCACTATTCATCTGGTAATATCTCCCTTATCTCTCTACAATGCATCCTTAGCCAAGTAACAACTTATCCCTCTAAGTTTACTGACTTGAGCGTCGGAGTGAGTACGCTTGGCACAAAGCCAAGCCCTCAGTTCGTTCATTGTTGCAGGAGAGGCCGAGAGGAACGATAGAGACGTGAGGAATCCAACTCAAGACATCATTCTACAAGCCACGGGTGGTAACAATACTTGCTCTGGAATTACACCCGGAACAATTGGCGCCGTCTGTGGGGAAAGACACTAGAAGCTAGTCACATTCATTCCCAAACAAAAAATACACACAAAAAACCCACCCCAAAAGCCAAGAAGATGTCGAAACAACAAGAGGCATTCGTGACTGACGAAACCGAATTCTACCAAGATGATACCGTCCACAAATCTGGAGTTGTGCAACCCTCCGCCGGTCAAGTGATTCAGCCGGAGTACGGGATGCCAATAATACCAGACACTCCGCCGCCTGCCGACCAGGTCACCATCATGGGACATGTGGTTGACGCAGCAAAACTGAAGATGCTCCTGGACCTAATTGGGAGTACGCCGGCTCACAGTGTCACGCCGACAAGAGCGGCGGAAACCGTCCAGGAGACCAGGGCCCAAAATGTGACCCCAAGAAACTTGAACGGAGCATTAGGAGAAGCTGACCCTGTCAAGACACCGGAGGAGCCCAAAGTGGTCGCGGTAGACCTAAGTCCTTCTCGCACTCGTAAGAAGACAGCGTCGCCGCGGCACGAACGAGGCATACCTCGGAGGAGCGAAAGAAGCCCAACCCGTCAGAGTTGGAGAAGAAGCCCGACTCACCAGAGTCGGAGGAGAAGTCCTTCTCGCTACGAGGAGAGAAGCCGGACTAGGAATGCGAGGAGCCGATCGCCGCGTGTCGTTCGACATGTGGTCAGACAGCCCCTCAGCGCCTACGTCCTAGAAGTCCCGGTGCCGACTAAGCTGAAGTTACCACCTATAGCATACAAAGGAGAAGGTGACCCAACCGACCACGTCGAGGCTTACGAGTCTCACATGTCAGTATGGGAGCAACCCGATGAGGTTTGGTGCCGAATCTTCCCAACGACACTGCATGGGATGGCACAGAGTTGGTACAAGGGGCTACCCGACGGGTCGGATATCTTTGTTACGCCGACCTAAAGGACACGTTTCTAGCCCAGTATTCCTGCAACAAGAGGAGGGCCGTGGAAACATCGGACCTCCTGACTATCAGACAGGAGGGAGGCGAGTCTCTCCGAAGTTATGTGAAGAGGTTCGACGCCAAGGTTCAGCAAATTCGTGAGCCGAAGCAATGAACCTGGCACCTTCGCGGATGAAAGGCCTCCCAAGGGGAGACCTAAAAAACGAGCTCATCAAAAGTGACGGCCTGACCCTGGACGCCGCCAGGAAATTGGCTGATCAAGCCATTAAAGTGGAAGACTACCACAAAACCTGGGTAGGCCCTAGCGAGGCCGAACCCTCAGAAAAGAAGAGCCGCCGGGAGGGCAACCCGGATGAAGGACGCCGTGACAATAATCGGTCACGATCTGCTGAAAGACGCCGCGACAATGATAGGTCACGGTCTGACAAGTCCGCCAGGAAACAGAGCTCGGCAGGCGCCGGGGGGAGTTCGGGAACGTATTACCAGCATCGGTACAAAGATCACACCCCCCTGGTCGTATCGACCGCAGAGGTCTTCGCCCTGAGCAAGAACGAGGGCCAGAAGTGGGAAAGGCCCCCCAAGCCGAAGGGAGACGGTGACACGAGCCAGTACTGTGAGTACCACGGCCACACCGGTCACCTTACTGACAACTGCCGGCATCTGAAGAATGCCATTGAAGAACTGATCCGGAAGGGGAGCCTCGGCAAATACGTTGCCAAAGGCCAAAAGACTGACGCCGGCAGTTCAGATAAGAAATCCGTCTTCGAACGGATAGGAGTGATCCATGTTGTCATCGGGGGCAACGAGAACGGAGGGTCCGCTCATGGGCACAAACGGCACCTAAACGAGCTATATCAGGCCATCAACTTTGTGCCCAACACAGCGATCCTCGCTTCCAACATCCCCGATATGACTATTGGAAGGAAGGACTACGAAGGAGTCATCGCTCCTCACAGCGACCCACTTGTAGTCAATTTGGACATATCCAACCACCTGGTCAAGAGGTGCCTGATTGACACAGGCGCCTACACGAACATCATGTTCAGGGAGTGCTTCCTCAGCCTCGGTCTGAGAGTCAAGGACTTAAGCCCCTGCACCAATCCACTGTACAGCTTCTCTGGGGCCGGCCTGGTACCACTGGGGTCAATCAGACTGCCTATGATGTTCGGCGAAGGGAATGCGGCTAAGAATGTCCTAGCCGAGTTCGTGGTCATTGACGGCTCGTCCGCCTACAACGTTCTCATAGGCCGAGTCACCCTGAGCGAGGCCGACGCAGTGATGTCCATCTGGGCCCTAACACTGATGTATGTCTCGGACCGGGGGGAAGCGCATAAGCTCGTCTCCAAGGACGAGAAGGACGAGGTGGTCAACGTCCAGATAGCTGTCAGAGGATGCAACATGCAATCCCTCAAAGTGGCAAAGAAGTCAGAGAAAGGAAAAAGTTCATCCTTACAACAAGAGGGCGACCTCATGGATGCAACTAGTGGCTGACTGGGAAGGTGTGCCTTTGATGAGCCATTAGGACGCCGGTAATCTCGGGAAAACTTTGTATAGCGGCGGAGGTGTCCAAGACAGCTGTGGGCACCCCAACGCATGTTTATACCTAATGAAAAATCGTCCAAGACTTCCATCAAAGTGTCCATTTTTTCCCCATCAGTCATTAACAGGAAGAAAACGCCGGCTCACACTGTCACACCGACAAGAGCGGTAGTCTCCATAAAGGAGTAGGCACCGTCGCAGTCACCCCAAGTAGTAGACGCCACGGCAGTCACCCCAAGAGGTTTGACGCCGTCGCAGTCACTCCAAGTGGTAGACGCCACGGCCGTCATCAAGAAATAGACGCCGGCTCACACTGTCACACCGACAAGAGCGGTAGTCTCCATAAAGAAGCAAGCACCGTCGCAGTCACCCCAAGTAGTAGACGCCATGGCAGTCACCCCAAGAGGTTTGACGCCGTCGCAGTCACTCCAAGTGGTAGACGCCACGGCCGTCATCAAGAAATAGACGCCAGCTCACACTGTCACACCGACAAGAGCGGTAGTCTCCATAAAGAAGCAGGCACCGTCGCAGTCACCCCAAGTAGTAGACGCCACGGCAGTCACCCCAAGAGGTTTGACGCCGTCGCAGTCACTCCAAGTGGTAGACGCCACGGCCGTCATCAAGAAATAGACGCCAGCTCACACTGTCACATCGACAAGAGCGGCCGTCATTACCAATAAGCAGACGCTGGCTCACACTGTCACACCGACAAGAGCGGCAATCACCCTCAGGAAGCAGACGCCGCGGCAGTTAGGGCCGGCGCAGTTGATACTCGCAGAAACGATCAAAACGCCTTAAAAGCGTTTAAACAGTTGGGATGCGCACTCTAGACTGCCTCGGCCAGGCCGAGGCGGAAACAAAAAGGCAACTCAGACGAAGACAAAAAAAAAAAAAAAAAAAAAAGACCTCGGCCAAGCCAGAGGCAAAGTGAAGACGCTAAGTACAGTTGATACGCTCAACTATTAGCGCAAGGAAACTCAAAAAAAAAAAAAAAAAAAAGACCTCGGCCAAGCCAGAGGCAAAGTGAAGACGCTAAGTACAGTTGATACGCTCAACTATTAGCGCAAGAAAACTCAAAGTGAGGTAAAGACCTCGGCCAAGCCGAAGACAAAAGAAACGAACTCTTATTAAAAACGATAAGTTACAAGTGAGGAGAATACAGACGACGGCCGTCCCCATAAGGATAAGCCAAAACACAACCTACCAAAGTTGTACAAAATACAAGGAAAAGAAAAACAAAAGATTACAGGTATCATTTGAAGCGCCAAAAATGGCAGGGAGGGAAGGCTTAATAATTGGCTCCCGAACAGCTGAAGCTATCCGAGACGCCGGGTGAGCCTGGTGACGACCGCCCGTCTCCCTATGTCTGTTGCTGCTTGCCATCAGCAGCGGTAGCAGCATCTTCTTCGATGGGCAACCCAACGGCCTTCTTAGCAGCCTCAGCCTTAGCCTCGGCAGCCTCAGCTGCCCTTGCCCTCTCGGCTTCCTCCTTGGCCGCCTTAGCCTTCTCAGCAAGGGCCGCTTTCTCCGCGGTCGCCTCTTCCTCTATCTTCACCCTCACCGCCTCCTTGGCCTTCTCCGCCACGGCCTTCTCCTTGGCTTCGAGCTTGTCGTCAAACAGCTCGTCAAATTTGCTCCACGGAAAGGAACCATCAAGAGGGAAGAGCTCTTCAATCACTTCCCTGGCAGCTTCTTCGGCCAGATCCCGAAATTCGGCGCACATGTTAGGGAGCATGACGGTTTGGTGCATCTCAATGTCGTCCTCCTTTTGCCTAATGATGGCCTCCTTGCTCCGAATCACCTTCCCCTGGATCTGATGCATGCCCCTGAATTCGTTCCTCTGCTGAAAATAAAGGTCGGCGTGCCTCTGAACAAGGTCACACTTCTCCAAAAGCTTTGCAACTTCGGCGCAGCAGCAACCTCGGCCTTGGCTCTCTCAAAGAAGGACCTCCTTTTCAGCGTCCTCCCCCGAGTTTTCTCTCACCAAAAGCGCTTTCTCAGCATCTCCCCTAAGCCTCTGCTCATTGAGGAGATCCAGCTTCGCCTTCACGGCCACCTTCTTAGTGGCATTAAGCTCAAGAGCGGATTGAGCCACGGCCTTCTCCTGCTCTATAATACGAGCACCGATCAGCCCGTTCCACCTCGCCAACCTCTCGATCAACCTCGCGCTTTCCGCTACAAGCTGGGAGGGGGAAACCTTCTGGGATGAAGAGTCGGTGGTGACGTTTCGATCACCAGCCTGTAGTCGGGAGGGGGAAACCTTCTGGAATGAAGAGTGGCAGACGTTTCGATCACCCGACTGCGATCGGGGGGGAAACCTTCTGGGATGAAGAGTCAATGGGGACGTTATGATCACCAGCCTGCGCGGGGTCCTCCTCCACTTGCTGCTCCTGCGCGGGGTCCTCCTCCACTTGCTGCTCAATAAGAGCGACGGCCGACAGCGGCTGACCTACAAGATTTAACGAAAGCATCAGTATCAACATGCATAGACATGCCAGAGAGCCTGTCATCAGCAGCGGCTAAATCTGAGCCACAAGATAGATCAGTACCATGCTTCGCCTTCTTGGCAGGAGGACGCATTTCCTCGCCAGCAGCAGAAGCAACGGCAGCGGTAGATGCTGTCTCCTTTCTCTTACGGATAAGGGGAGACCCCTCCTCATCGGAGTCCTCCCCATTGGAGATATGAACGATCTCCACCGTCACCTTCTCAACAGGGGGGATGGGAGGTGGAACTGATGTCGACGCCGCCGCCGACGAAGACTTTGTCTTTCGCGTATGGCGCGGCATGTTACTAACGACCTTCGCCTGGGCCTCCACCACATTCAAGCTTTTCAGCTGCTGATCCATGAGATCATTCGGTGACGTCCTGCGGTCATGGGTTAGAGCCTTGGGGTGCAAGTTAGCAACGGTTTTATCTTTGTGCAGCCCCATTCTCCGAAGGATATCCTCAGATAGGTCCGGTCCAAAGTGGTCTGCGAAGGAAACAAAACAAGAGTTAAGTAGAAGAAATAAATCGAAGTTCGAGAAACAGGAACATTGAGAGCGGTAATGGGCCTCACACCGACCCCACTCACCCTGTGCCAGGGCCGGTATGAGGCCGACATGGCAGAGCGGCTCATCCTGAAGGATGATCTGCGTTGGGGGAATCCATCTTTTCGGCACCCCACTCTTGTCCGCCTCAAAGAGCCTCATCGTCAGCTTCTCATCCTCCTTAAGAGGGACCTTGCTGGCATCCATCTTGAGCTTTTTCCGGGTGACCCATCTGTCGTGCTCCGCCTTAGTCTCACACCGCAAATTAACTTGGTCTTTGAAAGGAGCGGGCGGGGCGGATAGTCATCCGGCACCTTAACATACACCCACCGATCTTTCCAGTCCTTGCAAGAAGTAAGTTTGTCAACATAGACATAACCCTGCTCCGTTTGCACACTGTACCATCCGACGCGGCCAGAGATTGATGGCCGAAGATGATGAAGCCGGCGGAATAAATTCACCGTTGGGACCTCTCCCTTGAAGAGACAAAGCCAGACAAAGCCGACTATGGTCCTCACAGCCAACGGGTGCAGTTGGGCAACAGCAACGTTCATGGCCCTAATGATGGCCATAACGTACTCATTCAGCGGAAACCGGAGCCCATACTCCAAGTGCCGCATGTATACGCCGATGTGACCCGGGGGAGGGCAACAGACCGCCTGACCCTCCTCAGGGATAACAATTTTGTATCCCCCGCCAAAGGAAAATAGGCCCTCGAAAAATGTCTCGCCGGAACAACTGGCGAACTTATGGGTCCAAGCACGGTCAAGGCGGACCTTACAGGCGTCGCCGTGATCCATAACGTACTGCCTCCCCTCATTAGGACGAGCCTTTGCAGCATCATCACCAAAATCGTCTGCGTCATGATTGACATCATCGTCATCCTCTCATTCCTCCAAAACTTGAGGATCAACTTCAGGAGAAGGAGACCTAGGGCCCCCAAACCTTATCGGGATGGCATCTAGTATCCCCTCCCCATCAAGACGCGACGGGGAACCCCGTGCGCGAAGTGCTAGTCCCCGGCGTCAAGAGAAGACATGATAGCAATGATTATTTAACAAAATAAGAAGTGAGGAAATTTGCTTGTTTACCTTGAAGAAAAACACTCGCCGGAGTAACAACTCTGAAAATTAGAAGACAAAGAAGCCCTTGAAAGTTTAGAGAAGAAAATTTTGGAGAGAATGAAATTGGTGGCCAATTTCACAGAATAACTGCCCTATTTATAGGGAAAAGCCCATGAAGAAGGACCAATCAGAGAACAGCCCATGAAGCGCCAATCAAAGAAAAACAGACACGTGCGGACATGCAACCATGGAAAGTCAATCGTCGCAACAGTCAAACGTCAATCAATGCAACAATGATGAAGCGTCTTCAACACGCCCCTTCACCTCTCTTCGCCTATTCATCTTCCTCAACAAATTCCTAGGTATCTGCTCTCCGCTGGCCACATGATCAACCAAGCTAGGAAGCACCGGCCTGGGGGCAATCAAAACAACCGGCACTCCCAACCCTGGTCTCGGCCAGCGTCACTTTCTCTTCCACATCGGATGCCCTTTACACATCCATGCGGAGGTGGGATATATATGGTACGGCCTAATAAGAACCAGGCCGAGATAGAAGAAGCCGATACAGAAAAAGTTTTTGAAATTACTTTCGCAGAATATACGCTCAGCATACATCGGAGCCCATACCACGGCATAGACTACGCTGGGGGCAAATTGATGGGGCATATTCTGCACCGCTGAGCAAGTCAACATATTGAGCAAGGTCAAGGATATCCACAGCAAAGTCAGCGACCTAGACAGTCTAGCCGATGCAACCCATCGGCTTTGTCACACTGGGTCTCGGCCAGCGGCAACCACCGGTAGGGACACATATCCGCGTACTCATATCCAAGACCCTCGGCCGGCCTGCCATAGGTCCATCGGCCGAGGGTAGAACGTGTAACGCCCCCGGAAAGCAGACAGGCAGCTCAAAATAGCTGCCATTATTTAATGTAATATCCCGAAAAAAACAAAAAAAAAAAACTAATATGAAATAATATATATATACTCCTTTTATATATCTTATATTCTATATGACATACTACTAAACACATTTATAACTAGACACATATTTTAACCATATCTATTTACCATAATATTTATTGGATGAGAACTATGACACAAATGCATAAATGCATTAACTTACTTCATCTAGCATGCACATGATATGGTCTATTTAATCTAATCTTGTAGAATGCTTATCTTTACCTAACTTAGCCATTAAGTAATAGTAAGAGATATATATGGCACGTGTGATCTAATCTTCTACTAACAACATATGACAAATACTAATATGGCACGTAGAACTTGGTAAAAAATGATCCTAATCTTCTAACCGACTTTGCATGCTATAAATAGACATCAACCTTCTTCATTTTTGATCACACTCATTCTTAAAGTATAACGTGAAATGAGAGAGGGGGAGGACACATATTACATATACACTACTTCTATTACACCGCATAATAATAATAAGGTATGATTTCGAGACCCTTCGTCGTAGAAATAAGTAATAATGTAATGATTATTGGGTAGTATTATTGACCGTATAATGTTATATTATCATTATGTTACTCACATGTTATCTTAACTGTCTTTGTATGAACATATGACTGTCATGTTAATACTTCTGTTATAATGTACATTTGGCTAATTGTAGCATTCGGGATACGATTACGGGAGGGGGACAACATTACAAATTTGACCTATGTACATGGAAGGGGGCACTGCCTCATGTAAACTACGGTTCTGATTATTACTGGTAAAAATGCCAGGGGGTTTACACGGGTCTTAGACTCGGGATCCTGTGTACATGGAGGAGGGCTTAGCCCGGGGAGTTTTTACTCCGTAATGTGTCTCATTTCAGTAATAGTAGACCGGTAATCTATATTTTGCATATTATGATAAAATGACAGGTTGTGCATGTCTATTTATAATTATTTGACTGTATTCATATGACCTATTTTCTATACTTGTGAGACGTGAATTGAGTAAATTACTAAAATGGAGGTAAGTAGGGCCGGTGGAGGTGACCGAAGTCATACTCAGCCTGTGGTTGGCTGATCCGTTACTTTCATTCTTTTTCAGGTACAAGTGTCGGGGGAATGACAAGAGTGAGGAATTTCAGATAGGATCGATAACCTAATAGAATGATATATGTAATCGAGTTATTAGTTTTTAGCTTTAACAAGTGTTTTTATCTTTTTTTTTTGTAATAGCCTTGTATTTTCCGAATGGGAAATACGGCGGTGACGCCCTTGTAATTCCGCTGCTGTCTATTATTAATAAAAAGAGCTATTTTGAGCTGCATGTCTGCTTTCCGGGGGCGTTACAAAATGGTATCAGAGCAACTCTGCAACCGCGTGTTGAGCCTTCGGCCATACGTCTAGCGGGGGAATAGATTTTTGGGTCTAGTATAAAACTCTTATCAAACAGATAGAAACCGACTACAAGAGAGTGGGGTAGATATAAAGTGTCTCGAGTTACTTGTTTAAGTGATTTGTTTACTAATTCTTTTATTGCTTTAATAATGTATAGTTTGGGTGTTCTAATTGTTTTTCTTCTGCGTACATTACATATTTGCATGAAGTTTCTACTTGCCAGTCTCATGATATATGCATATTTATTGGTGTGAGATATTCTAAGAAGATTTCGGGATATTTTACCTTTAAGATTTTACTCTATCCTTCCACTAATTATATCTTGATATGGTTTTGAAAATTTCGAAGTTTTAATACTCAAGCTATTTCTCGTATTATAAAATTTCAAATTTGTTCCAGTTAGTTATTGGTATATTTTCAAAATTTTATGTTGTATATTTAAAAAAAAAACCTTTACTAAAACTTTGAAATAAAATTTCAATTTTTGTTTTCTTTGCCTTCTGCTTATTAAATTTTGGTTGTTTTCCTCCGATTTCGAAGTTTTAACTGTTTCACGTATACGAAAATTTCTCGCTCGTTTAAGTTAGTCTTTGATGTATATATTTTCAAAATTTTATGTTCTATATAGATTTTTTTTTAAAAAAAAAAAAAGTTACCTAAAGAAGTTGAAAATGAAATTTTCAATTTTTGTTTTTTCTTTGGCCTTGTGCGGTTATTGGGATGCTAGGGCTTGTTATTATGGACGTCTAATAACAGGCTAAGCACCTACAAACGTATTTGAGTTTGTCTTTGAATTGGATTACTCGAATTCTTGTTCGCGACGGGAATTCCTGCGTTCCATTATATAAGACTTACATTTTTATTAATCATTTTATAAATATGATAGAAAAAAAAAACGCTTTTGTGATAATGAATGCTTCTAACTCTTTTGAGTTTTGAAAAAAAACGAAAAACTTTTCCATTTTCCATTTTTCAAGTTTCGGGACGAAACTTATTTTAAGGAAGGTAGAATGTAATATCCCGAAAAAAATAAAAAAAAACTAATATGAAATAATATATATACTCCTTTTATATATCTTATATTCTATATGACATACTACTAAACACATTTATAACTAGACACATATTTTAACCATCAATTGGTCTCCCTTGTGACGGGTTACCATTTGTGACGGATATTTTGTGAGATAAAATGGTAACAAAATGGGTTAGTGGAGAAAGGGGACCACATAAATAGTGTTGCAGAGAGAGAAAAAGTGGGTACATTGTGAGGTAAAATGGTATCCGTCTTCAACTTGTGACGGATATGTCATGTCTTCAATGAGAATTTGTGTTTAACCATATCTATTTACCATAATATTTATTGGATGAGAACTATGACACAAATGCATAAATGCATTAACTTACTTCATCTAGCATGCACATGATATGGTCTATTTAATCTAATCTTGTAGAATGCTTATCTTTACCTAACTTAGCCATTAAGTAATAGTAAGAGATATATATGCCACGTGTGATCTAATCTTCTACTAACAACATATGACAAATACTAATATGGCACGTAGAACTTGGTAAAAAATGATCCTAATCTTCTAACCGACTTTGCATGCTATAAATAGACATCAACCTTCTTCATTTTTGATCACACTCATTCTTAAAGTATAACGTGAAATGAGAGAGGGGGAGGACACATATTACATATACACTACTTCTATTACACCGTATAATAATAATAAGGTATGATTTCGAGACCCTTCGTCGTAGAAATAAGTAATAATGTAATGATTATTGGGTAGTATTATTGACCGTATAATGTTATATTATCATTATGTTACTCACATGTTATCTTAACTGTCTTTGTATGAACATATGACTGTCATGTTAATATACATTATAATGTACATTTGGCCAATTGTAGCATTCGGGATACGATTACGGGAGGGGGACAACATTACAAATTTGACCTATGTACATGGAAGGGGGCACTGCCTCATGTGAACTACGGTTCGATTATTCGGTAAAAATGCCGGGGGGTTTACACGGGTCTTAGACTCGGGATCCCGTGTACATGGAGGAGGGCTTAGCCGGGGAGTTTTTACTCGTAATGTGTCTCATTTCGGTAATAGTAGACCGGTAATCTATATTTTGCATATTATGATAAAATGACAGGTTGTGCATGTCTATTTATAATTATTTGACTGTATTCATATGACCTATTTTCTATACTTGTGAGACGTGAATTGAGTAAATTACTAAAATGGAGGTAAGTAGGGCCGGTGGAGGTGACCGAAGTCATACTCAGCCTGTGGTTGGCTGATCCGTTACTTTCATTCTTTTTCAGGTACAAGTGTCGGGGGAATGACAAGAGTGAGGAATTTCAGATAGGATCGATAACCTAATAGAATGATATATGTAATCGAGTTATTAGTTTTTAGCTTTAACAAGTGTTTTTATCTTTATTTTTGTAATAGCCTTGTATTTTCCGAATGGGAAATACGGCGGTGACGCCCTTGTAATTCCGCTGCTGTCTATTATTAATAAAAAGAGCTATTTTGAGCTGCCTGTCTGCTTTCCGGGGGTGTTACAGAACGGTCTTTCCACCTGCTAGCCACTTGGCCACTTGGCCACTACGTGACAAAAGGTGAAAGCCTATAAATACTCCTCAACCTTCATTGAGGAAATTAAAGGATCCATAAATTAACCTAAGAATCACTATTCATCTGGTAATATCTCCCTTATCTCTCTACAATGCATCCTTAGCCAAGTAACAACTTATCCCTCTAAGTTTACTGACTTGAGCGTCGGAGTGAGTACGCTTGGCACAAAGTCAAGCCCTCAGTTCGTTCATTGTTGCAGGAGAGGCCGAGAGGAACGATAGAGACGAGGGATCCAACTCAAGACATCATTCCACAAGCCACGGGTGGTAACAATACTTGCTCTGGAATTACACCCGGAACACAAAGAATTATAGAAATGATATGTCATCAGAAGTTGACGTGTCTTCTTCTTGAAATACGCCAAATAACGTGATATATTGTCAAATTTAAAAAAAATTATGACAATATTTAGTATGTATATACCCGCCATACGGCCATCAAAAACCAAAAATGATAAAAACTAAACAGTTTTTTTTTTTTTTTCAATTTGAATCTTACTGTGTAATTGTATAATTTAAATATATCTCAAGTTGGAAAAATATTGTGCCTTAATTGTTTTCAAATCATCCTAAAAGAAATTAGGATAAAGGTTTATCAAATCTACCCTCCTAAAAAGCAGATGGGTGAAATCGTTTGGATTGAACAGATCGGAGATCGAGTACATAAGTTGATAGAAAAACGTGCCATTGGAGGTCACTAGTCCTATGTAGTCGTTCGTGTTGAGCCGTGACTTTTGAGTGACGGTCCCGTCCACCAAATTTGATGATTTCAAATTTGCGTATTATTCTTAAGTTCATGTGTATGTGTTAAATTGCCATGCAACCCTACAGAAATGCGGCGGTATGTTCTTATTTGACTTACACTTACATACCTTAATAATTATAATAATTATGTCGTGGTAGAGCTTAAAGTTCGGTTTTATAAGTACAAATTTAGGTTCATTGCCATAAATTCATTCCATTTTATTGCCATCTTAATTAATGTATGTTGACTAAATATTATAGGGTACGGTATTGTTTCGATCTTAATATTCCTAAACTTATTGAATAATGTTAAATTATTCAAAATGCTATATTCCACCTATTTTAAAGTTTAGTTTATATACATTTTAGTTAATTTTTTTGACAATAACATATTTAGATCAATTAACAAAATTAATCGTACATGAGCTGTTTTCTAGTAGTGGTACTTTGAGTATTTTAAGAATTTTACAGGGTACCATGTAAAATTCGAAATAGCAAGAGGGTATCACGTAAATAATTAAAAATTATATTGAAAAAACTATAATTATAAGCCGAGTTTATAGTTCTATAACTAAATGAAAATCATACGAATTTTTGCATGCAAAATAACATAAATACATTGTCGCCTTTTGTAGAGTATTTTACAGGGTACCATGTAAAATTCGAAATAGCAAGAGGGTATCACGTAAATAATCAAAAATTATATTGAAAAAACTACAATTATAAGCCGAGTTTATAGTTCTATAACTAAATGAAAAACATACGAATTTTTGCATGCAAAATAACATAAATACATTGTCGCCTTTTGTAGAGTATTTTTTTAAAATGAGCATTTTTTATTAATGTTTTCCATTAACTAGCCATTTTCAAATTTTGATTCTCAAAATTTTAGCTCTTTTCGGGAAATACTTTGTATAAAGTGGCTAATTTGGTATAAAAACTCTAGAAAATACCATTATAATTTCTTATGATGATAATTAGTAGTAACTATGTATATATTACTCATCATCACATTGATATTGAAAGAGCTATATCTTTGTTTTTAATCTTTAATTTACTTCTCTTGTTATAAATCTCACACTTATATATGACTATATCCAATAATTTTTTAAATTAATTGAACATATATCTTTTATAATTATTAATTATATACATTTCTATGCATGGTTAATTGATCATCTAACAACCCAATAATGTGCAAGTGTGCAACACAAAATGTTTAGATATGACAAACGCAATCCTCAAAGGTAAAGGCTTATAACCAGAGATGAAGTTAAGTACAGGCTGACCAACCGACTAGGCCATGATGATCCGAGCAAATTTTTCGGAAAAAAATATAATACACACTAATTTTTTTTAAAAAAAGAAAACTATAATTCGAAATATATGTAAGGTCGATGTTTATTTCGGCTCTGGTAGAATTTGTACCAAGCTCGTTTTTGCTTATAAAAAAAGGTATAAAATCGACTCCAACCATCAACTTAAACTTTTGGTTGAGATGATTTTTTGACATGATATCAGAGCATGTGACTAAAAGATCACGGGTTCAAATCTCACCGCCTCTTATTTCTAAAGTCGAATATTAAGCACCAGATATGAGAGACAGATGCATCTACACTTCAATCTCAACACTCGTGAGAGATTGCGTGTTAGAGTATAAAATCGATTTTGGTACTTCAACCATCAGTTTAAGCTTTTGAATGAGATATTTTCTTGACAATAACTATATGAAATCTTTGATCTCAATTTTTTCTTCAACAATATCGTATTTTTTTTTTCAAATTCAAAATGAAAAATAATTAAATAAATAAATTATAAGCAACGTGATGAAATTGTTACGATCAAATATTGAGATGCTTAAATAAAACGACAATTGGAACACAAAAGTACGACCACATTTTTTTTTATTTCCGCATAAAATGACAGTTTTTTCGCTTTTTTCACATTCACAGTTATATTCAAAGGAAAAAATTAAAAAAAATTAATAAAGTAAGAGAAGTAAATATAAATATATAAGAAAAAAAGTATACGTTTTTAAATATCCACGAATTAATGATAAATATTACTCGTACTCCGTATCATGGAAAGCTAAGTTTGATATGGTCTAGTTTTTACCGAAGTGTCCATTTCACCTTAGTTAATTCCCAAACTATCACTGTCAAGATTAATTATGCCCTAAAGTATTAAAAATGGATAGAATGAGAATTAAAAGTCGATAATGATTAGTTCAATAAATATTTTATTAAAAAGGGTTATTTCATGTGAATAATCCATCCTATGCCCCTTCATATACGTAAAATACTACATACAGTGAAAACATCTTAAGATAAACTGGTAAAATATATAGTGGAGTATACTCCATGATACATACATGCGTAAGTTATTACATCTGTGCAGTTAGCCAGTTGGCAGTTACATACAAGTTATCAATCATACAAGCTCTGGATTTTTTCAGAACAAAATCAAAATTAAAAAAAAAAAAAATTGAAATCAAATAATATTACATTGAATGAAAGAATCAGTTAAATATTTATAATTATGATCGAACTCATCATAAATTATACTCCGTATATATATGTTAAGTTTTATTCCGCGTAAATACTTCCCGAAGCTAGGTGGAATCGCCATCAAAATATTTTGTAATACGATGATTATTATTGTTGATATTATTATCAAGGTATTGTTGGTTTTCTTGAACTTCAAGCAAGCTTTGTAGTATTGCATCTGTTGCACTTGTGAGAAACTGTGACCAATCCCTATGGAATAAAACAAACGTATAAATGTCAAAATTAAATTTGTTCATATTATATGAATGTACTTTATTAAAATTACATTTGGCAATTTATGAAGATGCAAGAGATATGCATGAATTATTTATTTCACATTTTAAAAGTATTATACTACGCAGCAAAAACAATATCGGAACCTTAATCTAAAATAATTCAGAACCTTAATCTAAAATAATTTGGAGTCGACTGACATAATTTATCATTTAAAAAGTTTATGATTAATATGTTTAGGATTTAGGAAGTTGATACGCTACTCTAAAATATATTGTGCTACTCATTTTTATTTACTTTATATTAAGATAAGACTAATTAATTAAACTGTCATAAAACGATTGAGTGATAAAATATATTTCAGAGTAACGTTATGATTGTTAAGATTATGTAACTTTAGATGCCATTCAATAATGTGGCTAATGAAAAATACTTACTATTTTTAACAAAATATATATAAATGCAATCTCATTTGTCAAAAAAATGATCACAAAGAATAAAGTTTTTTTTTCTTTAATAGAATAATTTAATTAGTATACTATTTCTTTTCTTTCTCATTATTCAATGCTTGAAATTCTGACCATAAGATCGTTTCAGAATAAAATTCAGACCCTTGAAAAGAAATTGACAGGAGATGAAATGGAGAGACCCTTGAAAAGAAATTGCTACAAGATGAAACGGAGAGGATCCAAATTGGTTCGTAAGGTACGAGATGACACGAGATGAAATGGACATGTTAATGATTGAATAATATGTAACTAAAATTAGAAAAAAAAAATGCAATCATGATACATACCGTACTTTCTACTAATTAAATGCAACTTTTTAAGAAATGTGATTAGAGATATTCCCTCCTCCAGTTCGTTGTCTCAATCATTTATTTACCTTAATGATCAGAACAAAAGAGGTAATAGTTTACGAAACATTAAGGAAAAAAAATTACCCTGAAGAAGTATCAAAAGTTAATCCAACGGTATACTTAGCCTCATCAAGAGCCCATTGAAATCTCTTAAGTTCCTTATTAGAACAAGTCCCATCATTCTTAATCTTAAGTTCAGACGGTTTTACGTCACAAAAAATCGGAACTATTTTCTTTTTAGTTTCCGTCATTAATGCAAGTTCATGCAAACAAAAATATGATTCACAATAACGTTGCGAAAAAACCGCCACTCCGACCTGACTTTTATGGATGGCCCGGTCAATTTTATCGAATAACCTATCACCGGGTCTCATACTCTTACTATCCAAAAACGGGTTTAACCCGAGACTCGAAAGATGTTGGTAGAGTAACCCGGCTATGGTTCTTTTCGTGTCGATCCCCCTATGGTTGATAAACACTTGGCACGGTTTAATAACCGCAGGTGTAGCTATTTGGGTCATGGGTCGGATAATCCGGGTTGCAATGTTTTTGGAGATCGTCATTGAACGTTGCATGGCAATAATGTAGGGCTAAATATTATATAAAAGGTTTATTTTTCGCTATTAAGGTACGCACTTCTTACAGAAATAGGAGTAATAATAATGCAATGTTTTTAATAGTGTTTTAAGTTTGTGTTTTTGTTGAAATGTAATGTTTTTTAAGTTGATAGTTTGATGTATTTATAGAGGAATTAGATGAAAGATTGAGTTGATCAAGTACTACTAGTAAGAAAAATGAAAATTTGATTATTAAGACGAGAATTCCATGCAAAATATTTCCAAGGCGATGGTCGTATATTGAGAAAGTATGTACGTATAGTAGTCGGTTTGAAAAGAAAAAACTCTTAAAAGAGTAAAAGGGTTTGAAGGTTTTGACTGTTTTGTTTTGTATGTTTAAAGGCTTAAAAATGCAAGTGTTTACTCCTTCAAACACGTCTATTATTATATTATTGTACGTATAACATCATCTCATATGTGAACAACGGTAGAATAATAAAAACAATGCTATATTACGGTATAGCGCCGGCGAAAAAAAAAATTAGCCGGGACAAACAGGTAATAATTTAATGGTAATTTGAAAAAGTGTGAAAATTTTAACCGAAAACTTTGAAATTCTCGATCACCAACGGGGGTGAGCACCCCTGCTAGTAGACCTGGAAAAAGCAACCCGACATGAAATGGTTGACCCGAGATCCGAAATTGACTCGAACTACATCACCCGAATGTGACCCGAGACCTGAAATTGACCTGAACTACATCACCCGAATGTGATCTGAAACCCGAATTGACCCTAACAACCAACACGAACATGAACCGATCCAAAACCACTCAACCTGAAAATGACCCGCCAAACATAACTCTAATTGCACCGAAAAGACTTGAAATTGCGTTTTCTCTTTTATTCATTGACCCGAAAATGACCCGACCCGCTTGACCCGAAACAAGTCCGACCAACAAACCCAAAACCCGAAATGAGCCAACCCGACCCGAATTCCGAAATCAATAGGAGGCCCGAACTAGCCCGACCCGAACTTGACCTGATTGACCAGTTTACCAAGTTTATCTGCTAGCCCCCCTAGAACCACCACTGATTACAGAATATCGTTATTACGGTTGAATAATACAAATTCTAGAATAAAAATATCTCGAGATGTGAAACTGCCCATTTTTGTTATTAAATCATTAAATAAGTTGTTTTTTAGATACCAAAACTATTTTAAGGTATAAAATTGTCTGACGTAATAAGTACTGATTAATAATAATAAGAGTAAGTCTCCTGACAGATGATCTCTCAATAAGTTTATTAAAAAACTATTTTACAATTTTAAGTAAAACTGGTACTGAAGGTAATAAAATAGGTATAAATCATGATTAAAGATAAAATGGGTACATTTATTATGTAAATAGATACGAAATTCCTTTCTCACGATCAACAACAAAAGGGGGTCACGAAATACAAATAAAAAAGTATAAAATACTGGTCTCTTAATAACTTATTAAAAGACCGTCTCTCACAAGTTTTACATAATATAAACACAAACTTAAAGAGTCATTTATTGTCAGTACTTGTTTAATGGAGATGCATTAAATTTTGGCACAAATTCTTATTTGTGACGGAGGGTATCCGTCACAAATAAGAGACGGGTACCATATTGTCTCACAAAAAACCCATAGGGGGTGAGAGAAGGAGCACATGGGGTGGGTGCCCACCTTGTCCCCTCTACCCATTTCCACTCACAAAATACCCGTCGCAAGATCCGACCCGTCACAAGCAAGACTTATTGAAATTTTGGATACCATCATTAGTGTTGAATAGGAGTAAATAACTAGTAAGCTCTGCCAAAAAATCGAAAATCTTGTGTTCAAGATAAGTACTTCAAAAGTTAATCTTGTCATGTGGACGGTGGACCTTGTCAGTGTCACCCTACCTATGTTTTTGGGCAAAAAAAAATAAGTCTTGTTTAACAAAGCGTCTTGTTTATGAATTCCGTCATAAGCTGAATACCTCTCACAAAAAGTGAGAGGGGACAAGGTGGGGCACCCTCATGTACTTCCCCACTCATCTCTCATGGGTATTTTGTAAGAGGAAACGGTACCCGTCGCAAGCTTGTGACGGATATCGCCGTCTTCAATGAGATTTTGTGCTTGTTTAAACATTCTGAAATAAAACAGATTAAATATCATTATTTTTTAAAAGAATAAAACTATTTAATAACAAAATGTTACTTGTATAACTAAAGTTGTCATTTTTTATCTTGAAAATGATTACAATATTTTATCAGAAAATAGTAGCATTTTTTCGAAAAATGGTTATTGGGTCCGTCTTATTTTAGGCGGGGAATAGGCCGTCTGAAATAAGAATTTGCAACGGTTTTTGAGGGCTTTGAAACTTGGAAATCAAAATTTGCTAATTAATAAAAACAACAGCCAGTCTTATTTAAGTCGACATTATTCGTCTTAAGTTTAAAACGGATCAAATAACATCTTATATGAGTATATAGGATAAATCTTTTTACTTTTTCCAATCCATTCTGTTTTTGTCATATTTATCTCACATGGGTTTATTTGACCCGTCTTAAACTTAAAACGAATAAAAATCACTTGTCATAACTAGAAAACTAAACAGTTTAAAATGACGGTACGTAGCATTTTATTATTAGAAATCGTGAGCAGAGGATTATCGTTAGTGTGAACAAAGCGGGTACGGGTGATAACTCAGATGATTTGTTTATCAAACTAGTTCCGTATAGCAACTTCCAACATGGTTTGGACTTGCTAAATGTTAGTTAGGAGTATTTGATTGCCTCGTGGTGAGCACTATTATTCGAGTTTAAAGGGAGAAGAGTCTCTAGTACATTTGACCTATATGAGGGAGCATCCGGTACATCTGTCTTAGCTTATTGTAAGAAGATATTCAAGTCAATATGCCTTGAATTTGTTAGTTGCCACTTCGAATGACTATCACAGAGGTCTCGCCGATTAGGGTTTTTCAAAAAAATTATCTGGGTTACGGTTTTCGTTTGTGCCTTTCTAGATCGTTATCTGTATTGGTTATTGGGAGCATTATATATACTCTCTAATCCGCACCATAACAATATAATAATGCATATCATAATAATTCTGAATCTGAAATCTGTAACTCCTTAATATCAATAAGATTCTCCCACCTTCTACCCTGTGTATTAGCTAACACATTGTTAATGAACCACATGAATTTTTGTGTTACTTTCTTTAGGCTTTCTTTTCGGTAAGTAGATTATACATCTGATGTAATATCACCAATTGTGTAGTTTCTGAGCTTTATAAGGAAATTTTTAAGTTTTATTTTAAAGATTATGAGTTTTACTATAAATTTTTTGACTTTATTCACTTAAACACTAAACTCAAAAAATTACAATTTAACTCGAAAATATTACATATGTCACTACTTCGTATAATGTATGTCACGATATGTACTTGTGGTCATATATGAACATTAATAGCCATTACAAAACTTAATACTCCGTAGTACAAACACAATCAAGTCACTTGCAAGAATCCGTTCACAAGTTGTTCTCCAACGGAAATAAATGAACTTTGCGTTCTCGATCATCATTAGGGTTGAATTTAACTTCGTTAGTTTCGCAAATCATCCATCAATTAGTATAGCTTGAGATATTTGTTGTTTTTCATACATTGGACAATATATAAGTTATTCTATGATTACATGCATATCGTTGTCATATACTCCCTCCGTCCCGCTCATTTGTTATCCTTTGATTTTGACACAAAGACCAAGGAAATAGGATGAGGTCAATTACTAAATGACAAGTGAAATAAATTGAGTGTGAATGATCAAACTATTTATCAAATTCATTCTTAAGGACAACAAATGACGACTGAGACACCCCAAAATGGAAAAGGACAACAAATGACCGGGACGGAGGGAGTATCTTCTATGTCGTCACTTCTTTTTGCATAATGTTGTAAATGAGATACTAAAGTTGATTGGTGTGAGTGGTAAAAACTCACATCTCTTAAATAAGTGGTTAAGGATTCGATTTCTGAAAAAAAAAAAAAAAAAAACAAACTTAAAAGTGGTCTACTCATTAAATTGTCTTCTATAATACCCCGATGGAGATTGAAGCGGGAATTAATAACATACACTGTAAAATTAAGATTAAAGATAGAATTAACCATAGTATCATGACTTCAAAGTGAACAGAAAAAAGATTTCACAATGATATTTAAATTGTTTTCATAATATGCGACCTAAGTTCAAAATATACTTCATAACAACGGTTTTAAACTTTAAACTAGTAATTACGAGTGAAAATTATGATTCGTCCTTGTCAATAACAGCCACTATTGCAAACATAATACTTAGCACAATACTTAAGTGTTAAGAAGCCATCTCACCCAAAAATTTAAGTTCAGGGGCGGTTTGGATCCGGTTCAGGCTGAGCAAAGGAACCGGGTCTCTCAAGTTCTTTTGGGCCTCAAAGATGCTGTTATACAATATAAACAACATAAAACCCATAGTTCAATCAACAAACAAGTGCTAGTGTAGTGATAGCAAATTTGTTTAACAGCCGAGAGGCTCGAGTTTGACTCTCACTTTAATCATTTTATTTAACACGCCGCCCTCTCATACAAATGCCTTTTGGGTTTGAGGTGTAGATGCAACTGCAGGCTTCCCTATATCTGGTGCTAATATTCCACTTTAGAATTATGGGGGTGGGATTCAAACCCGTAACTTTCTGGTCACGCTGACTCTGATATCATGTCAAGAAATTATCTCAACCAAAAGTTTGGAACTTACTGCTTTTATGTTATTTGGGATTGAGGTATTGGGAGAAATTAATCGATTGATTTAGGGATTAAAGGATTTAGGGATTGTAAGAAATTGATCGATTGATTTTGGAAATTTTGGAATTTAGGGTTCAGTTGGCGGATTTAGGGAAATCGAGTAGAAGAGGGATATGTTACGTTATTTGGGATTGAGATTAATCAGTCAGTGTAAGTAAATGAGGGTAATTTTGGAATTTTGCCTAAAATCGTCAATGTAAGTAAATGAGGGTAATTTTGGAATTTTGCCTAAAATCGTCACTTAACCAGGCGAAAATTAAGAATAAATGTTCTGAGTAAAAATGCGGTGGTGATTAGGAAATATACAATAAAAATAGGTGTTATTTGGAATAAGTGGTGGTAATTTGTAAAAAAAATGTAAATACGTAATGGATATTTGTAATTTTTTCACATATATATATTTCTAATAAACTTTTATTTCCCTTATTTTTTATTTTTTGTTTTTAGAAATAGAGGATGTGAAATTTGAATGGAATTGAATGTCAATTAACATGGAGGAGTCACTTGACTATGCAAGATCTTACACGGGAATTAAGTCTTACATTAACTCTCTACATTGTCTCCTCTAACCATCGAACATGCATGGGGAAGTTCAAAAAAATAGAATCGTATGCAAAATAAAATAGTGTTGACATTTGACACCAAAAGGATTAAAAAAAAAAAAAAAAAAAAAAAAAAGGGAATTTTGAAAGTGCATGCTTCTTTTGCTTAAGAGTAGAATTTGGTCAAGCTACCAAAAAAATATTCTTCAAAATCAATCCAATGTTTTATGAGCTTACTCGGTCGAGTTTGGATTCGAGTTGGGCAAACATGACAAAGATTATACTTTTTTTTAATATTGGATTCAGTGCAGGACCTTAGTTATGTCGGATGAGGCCCCCTCACCAATTTAAGTTTATATACATTTCAGTGAATAAATTATCACTCGGCCCCCGGCTCGTTGGTTGACTAGTATTCTCATTTGAGAGTACATGTTCAAGTCTCGACTCCTTTTACTATTTATTTCAAGATCTGGCACTAATGTCTGGATTATACATGTTTAATATAAGAAGAGGTCCTTTTGAGCGTATGAATGTGTATGTATCTAGGACAAGGGATGTCTTGCTTAGCGCGAAAGCATGATCACAATCGCACACGATCGGAAATTTCAAGTTTTAAGCATTTGATCGTTTGTTTACGTTTAATTAAACTTTCGCAAAAATGCGACAAAACGAATAATATATTAGTTGAACTATTGTTGCTTTATGGAGACAAAATGTTGGATATTGAATGCGATAGAATTGGCTTTTAAGGGACAAAAGAAATAAGATCATGTCATCACAAATGATAACTACGGTTTACTAGTTGCTTATGACTAGGAATTCTAATATTCTATTCTATTTATATATCTAAACACAAAATAGTAATAATGTTCATATACGTTTATGATTTACGAACACTATTTACTTGATTAATTCTCTTTCAAGTTTCAACCCATTTTAAGGGGGGTTTAATTTGAAACACGGTACTTATTTTGAATAAGAAATTGGATTGACTTTTATTATTGTGTTGAAACTCAATTTCTCAAATTATGTATTTATTTATTTATTATTGAATTTCAAAGTGAGGAATTTTAGATGAAAATTCTATTGTAAAAATTCGAATTTCATTCTTTTTAATTTATGATGATATAAATTTAAATTTTACTCTATTACATAAACTTTTGTCATTAACTTTTCCTCTTATACTATTTTGTTACTCCTAGAATCAAAGATCCTCACGCGCTAGGTTATTATGTGACGAGTTGAAACAACCATATAATCAGTCCACACATACTGTTTTTTTTTTTTTTTGTTATTGTTGTAAACCAGGGTGTTCACCGTCGACAATAGTAACTTAGTGAGTATTACTCATGCCGCAAGTGCTTTGACAAACTACAAATAGGTAAACGACTGACTAAAAAGTTTACACCGTTCTAACTAATGCCTTGACATAATTAAACCCTAAGCTCGTGGTTAAAAAATTATTACATCAAAATTTACTTAAGTCAACTTAGAAAAATTATTACTCATGCCACTATTATTGTTTCTTTAATGACAAAGGTGATGGATACTGAATGCGATAGAGTTGGCTTTTGGGACACAACAAGCTACAGAGATTATCAACTCACTGAATTGCTTAGGACTTTATCATGGACAACAATACTTGTATAAGGCGGTTGTATAATATTTTATCGTAAGACGGTATCTATTTCCTCTTTTAGTAAGCCAAATAAAGAGCGTTTTGGATATAATTTAGAATGAGAAATCGAGGTGTGGATTTAATTCATTTTAAACATATATTTTGCGAAAAGACACCCATTATCTTTCTGCCAAGTTTGAGATCTTTTTTTTCGGCTGAAATTGCAAAATATACTCCATCCGTATCAGACCAAAGGTAACACTTACTATAAACGGACGTACCACACCAAAGGTAACATTCCTTATTTGGCCCACAACATTACCAAGTTATCCTTATACTCATTTGATATTTACATAAAATGTCATTACATACCTCACCTACCAACTCACAATTAAACCCACAATTACATACCCCACCTATTTTTTCCCTCTTTACCCTTACTTTTTCCACTTTTTCTTAAATACTTCAATTTTCCCTACGTTACCTTTGGTGTGGTACGGAGGGAGTATTTCAATTAGGGTAAGCCTCTGTAACAAAGACTTTGATGCCCTTATCATGGAAATTGGTTATTGATAAAAATAATTTTATTGGGGTTATTTAGGTAAATAATTACTAGCCTTTACAATAATATACTTGTGTAAAACGATTTAATACAAGAATACTGTTTCAATTATACTAAGCCTACTACTAGTCTAGTACAAGTACTACTATACATCTAGTTGTATAATAAGCATTGTACAACTACTATACATTTATCCGAACTCATGTGTAATTTTTCTGAGCTTTTTTTTTTTATGTTTAAGTGTGTGAGTTCAGAAACTTTACGGTATAGCTCAAATACTTTAAAACAAAACTCGAAAACTTTATTATAGAGCTCGAATTCTAAACCATACAACTGATGGTATAGTCTATTAATTGTTAATCTAGTCCAATTTAGCTTAACTTGGAAGAATTTTGTGCATTCAAAATTAGTTTAATTTAGTTTACTTCTGATAAATTTTTTGAATTGTTTCCCCTCTAATTTATTTTGCTATTATTAGTATTGCGGTGCGGAAAAATGAAAAAGATTGATTAAGACAACTACCAAAAATATGAATATGAATATTAATTGAGTTAAATGTGATTAAGCTGAATCAAATCTAACGATTGACAAACATCAATAACAAAATATTGACAAACATTAATTGAGTTAAATGTTGATAGTAACAAAATATTGACAAACATAGATTGACATCAATTTGCTAACCAATTTTACCATTTATCAAACACACTTTTTTAACATCTTGATTGGGTCAATTTACTTTTTAGTTGATGAATCTACTCTTGTTTTTGCTGATAGCAGAATACGGTTGACATATTTTAGTAGCAGGTTTAAGTGTTTAACCATCAAATTAAATTAGCAGAATTAAGAAAACATATTTGATAATTAACAGATTATATGACAAATTCACCATTTTCATGTATAAAATCAATATGTTATTACAATATGTTGCTATTAACAACATATTCAAAACTCAAAAGCATTAAATTCGGCCAAAATGCTATCTGAATATGTCATCAACCAAACACAAGAAATTAGTAGATTAATCGGTCAATATACTACTTAAGTCGAAATCTACTAATTTCATCTAATATGTTGTTTACCAAACAACGCTAATATATTATTTACCAACCCGGGCCAAAATAAGCTAGACATAAAACAATTTCTGAGATTCTAAATAAGTGAATTAAGGTAACAAACGTGATAATTAGTTGTCATAAAGAAAACATGATAATTGACCAATTCTTGTGGAAAGTATAAGAAGTGCTTGAAGTACAAGTATGGTCTAATCAATAATCATATTCTCGTGCGCATTATACACTTCGAGATATAAAACATAAAGTGACCAACTTACCGTCTTACCATAATTAACAACAAAACAAATAAGATACGACGGTTTATTGTTAACAAGTAAGAACACAAATGACCCTTTTTAGAAGCATGCACTTCTACTTTTCTTTCACTTTTACTTTGTTTCTTCTCATTTACTTGAACTTGAACCATTGCATACCTCAAGAATTGATCCATTCTACTTGTTTGGCATATGAATTTGTGACCAAATTGAGTCATAATCTAAGTCCAACTTGCATTACATATAGTGGTGTAGCCAGAAACGTTTAAGTGTGACCTGGGGTCAATTTTAATCTAATTATTATTCGTTTTTATTATTATGGGGGTCTTAAACGCATAAATTTTTCAAATCAGCCGAATTTTAATGATGAAAAACGTCTATTATCGAAAAGTATATGGCTACGCTACTGATTACATAATGAATAACTTTATAAAATACGGAATATTATAATCCAAGTTTCATTAGCAATGACCTCAATATTTAAACACGATTGTTGAAAATTGGACCCTTCTTATACTCTTTTATACTCCAAAGTACAGACTACAGTCTACATAGTACCATTTTTATTAATTGTTTAAAAAATAATATAGTATTGTATTTCAGTAAGAGGATTATACATCTGATGTACTACCTCCAATTCTATAGTTTTTGAGCATTATAATAAAGTTTTTGAGTTTTGTTTTAAAGTTTCCGAGTTTCACTATGAAGTTTCTGAGTTTATTCACATAAATATTACGCTCTAAAAAATTACAATAAAACTCAAAAACATTACATATAAGTTTAGTTAAATTTGAGTTTTGACGGAAAAAATATTAAAATCTAACTTATAAACTTTATTATGCTCAAAAAAATACACATATGCTCAAAAACAAATAAAGTTTGAGGTAATAAGTTAAAAAAAAAATACATATATGCTCAAAAAACAAAAAAAAATTAGAGGTAATACATCCGATGTATGTTCCTTTTTCTCACTGTATTTCGTACATTTCTCTTTCTTTCGGTTGATTTCCCCCCTTTTATTTGTTTGTAGGTAAGATTTTAAAAATTCCAAAAAATTTATTTCCATATTTTATTTACAATGCTTATCCCATGTGTTGAGAATTGAGATGTTTTATTACGTGGTCGGCAATCAGCATGAGAAAAACTCTTACTTAATATAGAAAGGAAAGAATGGGGAAGAACATGACAATACATATCCGCAACGGAACAATGAAAAAAATGCCAATAAATGAATTGGTCTTATAGTGTGAGACATTCTCATTAAGTTATTATGCGTGTCCGTCGTATTCTATAATTTATATTGTTTTATTTGTAAGGTCTTTTATCTACACTTACCTTTAAATCTAATACTTTATAGTTTTAAACTTTTAATCTAAAAAAAATTTACTCCCTCCATCCCAGTGATATGTTTATACTTACTTTAATTTTCCTACAAAATAAAAGAAGTGTAAATATATCTCCGGGACAGAAGGAGTTATATTTTAATTTAATAACTTATATATTTGAATATGCTAGTTTTCGTTATAAAATATTAAGTTCTCAAAATAAAATAAAAAATTTAATATTATTAATGCTAGTGTGGACTTTTCTTCTATTGAGTCAGTTTTATGTTATAGACGGTCTTGTAAAAAAAAAAAACAGAAAATGCATTCGGTCCTCTTGAGGTTTGATATTTTGCCCGAAACACCCAATTTTTTGATCCGGAGAACCTTAAGATGCCACATAACTCGTGTTGAGTTGAGAAAGTGATAATTTTTTTTAAATCAATCATCTTTTCGAAAACTACGTTTTTTAAAAAAAAAAGTTGTTGTATTTGGATTCTGTGGCTAGGAGTTATTGTATGTCAAAGATTTTTTGACCGAACAAACTTTGAGTGACCATATCTTTTGGTCACGAATTCAAAACTCGACAATTTTTTTTTTCCAAGTCGTATTTCTCGAAAAGATGGTCACTTTGAAAAAAAAAAACCAAAATCGACACTTTCTGAGCTTATAACCACGAGTTATGGCCTCTTAAATTTTTTCGAATAAAAAAATTGAGTATTTTAGGCAAAATATCAAATCTCAAGGGCACCGCGTGCATTATCTGGCAAAAAAAAAAAAAAAAAAAACTCATCTCTCCTACAACTTGGCCCACTAAAACTTACTCGGCCCATATCCCAAGCAACACACACAAACCCACAACTCACGAGGCCCAGAACAAGCTCATAACTTAAATCGGGCATCCTAATCCCACGGCCCATGCATATCCCGGCCCAATTTTAAACTCATAATTACGATCTGCCTAAATGTTGTTCGATCTATTCCATTTCAGCAACTCTCTTATAGGACCGTCCTATAGCATAAGACTGACCCAAAAGGAGAATAGTCCATAAATAATATATAATTTTACGTATATTTGAACTTTATCTTGACAATCCGATATTTTATGATGAATACCGACATATTTAAATGTACAAGTTATCAAAATAAATGACTGAGTTCTCAAAATAAAATATTTTTGTACAATTATATTCATTAATTACTTGGGCTTTGTGTTATTGGGCTGGTTTTATAGTTTCCATTCTATATTTCAATTTGTTTCAATTTAATTGTCTATTATCAAAACTAGTATAGTTCCCGTGCTATAGCACGGCGTTTGTAAACGGTTGTGTTATAGAAAATTGTAACTAAATTGGTATAATTAATTCATTTTTAAGTTTAATAAGTCTTATAGTTAGAATATTATATTATTATTCAGGACAATCTATGAACAAATCTTTTTTTTTTTTTTTTTTTTTGTAGTAATATATGAAAATGTTACTCAGTATTGATTACCTTTAACTAAAAACGTAAAAGAGTTTTTAGCTCAAGATTAAACAATGGCACATGGAGTGTTTATTGGTTAATGTGGTAGTTTAATACATTAATAGCTGATTTACGGTAAATATGGCATAATTTGCATAATTTTAAAGTATAACGTGCAGTTTGTAAAAGTAAATTAATGAAGGATAATAATTATGGAAAAGATTGCATAATAAATTTGGGATAGCGGTTGTATTTTTGAAAATATAAATGTAATATAAATTTGTTATTGTTTTCATGTACATGGGGTTCTCATCCACGTTTAACTAGACATGTGAGGTCCAATATAATGGGCTGTTAATAATTCCATTCATATTCCCAATGTTAATATCCAAATAAATAGGCCCAACTGAGAATAATTCTCCTTAGGCGGGAAAACTACTTAAGAGTTTTTATTTTCATAGGGCTTGTTTGAGATGAGAGTAATTATTAAAGGGGTAATAGAGCTAAAATGAACTAAAAAATGAAGGGAAGGAATGAGGGTTAGAGATAGAAATGAAGAAATATAGTGTACTAGTCTCATTAAGGGAGTAATTATTACCCACCTCCATATAGAGGTAATAATTCCTCCCTCACCTCCTCTTTCCACCCTCCACAAGACCACAACCACCACTAACCACCAATCTCCTCCAATTTCTTCTTATTTTTGCTCTCATTTCTCCCTTAATAATTACTCACATTTCAAGCAAACCCTTAGTTTTGGTGTTGACCAGGAGTATCCCCTACCGACAGTTGGACAATCTTCTTCGGGGTACTGAAGGCAATTTAATGGGTTGACCCCTCCCAAGTTTGGCTTTTTCATTCGCTAGAGTCAGAATCGAACCCCTGACCACTTGTTTAAGAGATGAGGGCCCTTACCACTCACACCAGCCAACTTTGGTAAAGCAAGCCCTTAGTAGTAAGGGGGATTTAACAAAAAAACAAAAAGTGTGAACTCTCGAATCTAGATAATCGAATATCACCCACGGATTAGTTCACAACAATAATCTTAGCTATGAACGACCTTCTCATATTAATCCATACTACATTTTAACTTAGAATGAACCCAACTATCAAATATTCTAATTAAAATTATATGGTTAATATGAGAAGGTTATTCATAATTGGGATTATTGTACTGAATTAATTCCCTAATTAATGTAACTACTATTTCATACATCACATAAGTAGATAATGCTATTTGATTGTCTCTATTTTTTCAAGTTGGGGGTAAAGCCGTAAATTGTTAATATCTTCTTAATTAACCAATCCGAATTAAAAAGTACTACTCCCTCCATTCAACTTTTATCACCCCACTTCAATATAATACTCCTCCTATTTATTAGAGAAATGGGGTGCTAATTGTTGAATGGAGGGAGTATGTTATATACTCCCTCCAATCCTCCATATTCTTCCCTATCTCTAAAGACGGATTATTCATGTTTTCTTCCCCTTTCTATTTTTAGTAACTTTTACTCTTGTTTTATTCATCCATCTCTCCTATCGCCAAACCTCACCCAGTTCTTTTTACTCCTATTCTATTCCTTCTGTTTGTGGTCCACAATTCATTATTTAATTCCTAATTATTCATCTCTCTCATATCACCAAACCCCACCAAACTCTTTTACTCTTATTTTATTCCTCTCATTAATACACGTACCCACAAATAATGGGAAGAAAATATGGAATTGGATGAATTCCATGTGACCTTTTAAACATAAATTTTCATCCAATATGAGCTTAATCAATTTTAAAGACTAAAAATCCATAAACTAATAGGTAACGAGGAATAACTCTCTTTAATGAAGTAGAAATGAAGGTTAGTGAAAATTATTTTTAGCTTAGGGTTCTTAAGATACAATATCGCTTGATTTTACGATAACACTTGATTTTACATAAGAATTTGGGTTTGGAGTTGAAGAATCCAGACCAAAAATAGCCATATGCCTATATTCAATTTTTTTTTCTAATGACATGTAAAGCTGAAATTATTCACTGAGATAGAGGGAGTACGTTTAATACTTCCAAAATTATAATGATAATGATCATAACATTCATAAGCTAATTAATGTTAGTTTGGATTAACAGGTTAAATAATACTTATACACCCTTTTGAAACTCATTACATTACAGTAGTATGAAAAAAACAACCCATATGAACACCATAATTTACCTAACTAATTAAAATATATGGTAAGAATGTAAAATCATACAATAAAATTAATTGAAATCAACTTTTTAAATTATTTTCATGGATGCCTGGTGGAGCTAAGAAAGGGTTAGCAGGGGCGCTCGTTCCGCTAGAGGATGTAAATTTTAAAGTTTTCAATTAAAACTTTGTAACTTTTTCGAATTCCCCTTGTACCATTACCTGATCGTTTCCGCTTCAATTCCTGGCTCCACCACTCAAGGCTTGATATCTTCATTATCCCATGGCATGGTAAGATCAGCTTCAACTGTCACAAATTTATCCAAGTCTTCCCAACCCCATGATGACATCATATCCACCACATTATTATTAACATTAATATTACTATTAACATTAATATTATTATTTCTTGTTGATGATGTATGCATGGTCCATGGATGATGATCATTCTCCAATAATCCATCATTATTTCCATGATCATTATCACTTGTAAAATTATAAACACTAGGGGATTGAATTGATGTATTTGTTGTAGAAATTGAACATGTATTGTTGTTGTTGCTATCAAAACTCCCTAATAAATTTGTGTAATTGAATAATTGTATGTTATCTTGATGATCATGGTGTTGAGTTGATAGCCCTAAACTCGTCGTTTTCATCGTCGTTGAATCGAGATAAATACCATCATTCAATCCCTTACTAGTGAAATTAATGGAGCTTTCAGGCAATGATCTATCTTGTTGCTTAAGAAAGGTATGGTAGAATGCCTCAGAAAAACTCTTATCTTCCATAATATTATTATTATTAGTAGCAAATGACCCTCCAAGTGGAAGACTAGCCCTTAAATGTTGGGAATGTAAGGTACCACCCATGTTGTTGTTATTGTTGTTGTTGTTGTTGTTGGTGGTGGTGGTGGTGGTTGGTTTGGAGGCGGGTTTTGTGATCTTGAGACGCTTGTTTTTCCGGCCACCACCTACCGGGACATTCCGAAGAGTACCTCCTTTAGTCCAATGCCTCTTACATGCCTTGCAAAAATGTCTAGGTTGTGATTTATTGTAATTATTGTAATAACAAAACTTTGTGTTTGTTGAATCACATCTAGGGCAATTCAATTGCTCTGGTTGATCTTGTTGTTGTTGTTGTTGATTTTTGTTCATTATTATTGGAGAAGTTTTTGGAAATTCTAATGTTCTTGGATTCTCTAATAATGCTTGGTTCCAACCATTTCCATCACTTGAAACTTGTTTTGAGCTCAAACCCATAATATTAATTAACACTATCTGATCAAAATCGCCCTGGTGGCTCCCTTCAGACCAGCTTATCTGGATTCGAGAAATGGATTTGGATTAAATGAGGGCAATTAAGTGGAGGTTTTGAGGAAGGAATTGTTTATAAGAGAGAGTAGAAAAGAGAAGAATGTTTGATGCAAGGAAATGAGTAGGAAGATGAGGAGAAGTGAGCATGCCTTTAGATTCTTTTAGCTTTCTATATGTGTGTTTTCATCACTTACGTACTAGCTTATCTGTAATATGGAATAGTTAAATGAAACAAAATATGCAAAAATAATATATAAAGAAAATTTTGTGTAAGGTACTTAGGGCCCAAGGTTCTTTGATTGATATAGGTGAGGTGAGGTGCACTTTGCTTTGGCTCCTAAGTCATGAGTCTATTTCAAAATATTTCTTATAGTATAATGTTCTTATTATCAATAGTTAGTCAAGTTTTTTTTTTGTTTGGTAAACATGGCATTAATTTTTGTAGAATAGTAGATTGTGAAAGCATATTATAATTAACGGAATTTGTTGATGGGTTTGACTGGTATATTTGATTAGCAGATTTTGTTAAAGTTATTTGGTAATTAGCAGATTATCTTAATCTTTTTGTAAAATGACAATTAAGGATATAAATAAATTATTGACTCTAAAATGAAGGTATAGTTAATATTTTTTAAGTTAATCTACTGATAAATATGCTTAGGGGAGCAACATATTGTAAAATAGTAGATTCGACACTAATCTACTATTTTAATATGTTGTTTACCAAACACCCCAACAACATATTGATTGGTCAAATATGCTACGAGTGATTTTTTTTTGGCAATCTACCTCCTTAATTTTACTGTTTTTTTACATAAATTTTACAAAAAAAATCCTAAATTTTACTGAGTAATATTTTATGACTAATTCGCATATTCTTTTAAAAATTATATTTATATTTTTACATAAATTTGACCAATTTATCGCTACTTATTTACACACTATTAATTACCCTATAATATACTACTCATTGGAGTTTTAAATCGACTAAGCTAGGGATCTTAAGTTTGAATTAATATTTCTTCGATCTTTGTAATATTTCAACTGTGGTTGATAGTAACATAGCTGAAATTTGACGAGGTAAAGAGAGCGGGTTGAGTAGAAGCGAACTAGCTAGCTCTCCCTTTATTCATCACTGGCTATTAAATAATCTAAATTGTCGTATTCAAAACCTAAAACAATGACTCCTATTTTAAGGATTAGTCAATTTTAATTAGGGCTACATACTAAACAAAATTTTATAATACTACGCATGCTACTAGGAGTAAGATACTTAGTGATTAAGGTTTTTTTTGTCTAAACCATCCGGTAATCCGAACCACATTGGGTCAACTAATCCGGATTTCGGGGCGTGTCCAAGGATTATGGTATTTAAACCCCTCCCAATCGCAGTTGTGGGGGATCGATCCGCAGACCTCCCTACCAAGCGCAGCCCCATGCTACCACTGCGCCAACCAACGATTGGTTACTTAGTGATCAAGGTGAAGGTGGGCAATTGACACGTGGACAAACAACCACCATTGATAGTGCCTTGTTTGTTTGGCCAGTTTAAAAGGTAATAAGATCTTCATAATACTATCCCATGAAGTAATCTCCTGAATTAGGAAATGGAACAGTAAAAACCTTCCAAGTATCAATTAGTATCGACAGATCTATCTTAACATCAAAACGGATTAAAATATATCTTAGTTTAACTGTTTTAAATTTAAGACATATATATTTATCCTCACGATTTGTGTACAAAATAACACAAATTCTCATTATAGACGAACGGATAAGATAAAACTGGTAAAAGTGAGGAAAGGTCGGTGGTGACGTGGAATTAAACGATTGCCTAAATTAGGGTGAAGTAGGGTCTTGTGGGGCCCAAATGTGCAGTAAAGTGGAAATTTACAGTTGGCTTCATGTGATCCCACGTGGATTGTAATATACCTTAATGTTAAGGTAATGTTTAGCAATAGGTCTTGGTATAGACGGGTGGGGCGAACAGACGGGTAAAGATATCTAATAAAATGGGTAGGGGGGACAAGGTGGGGCACCCCCCATATGCTTCCCACTTTATGGTAAATGGGTATTTTGTGAGGAAAAATGGTATCCGTCTATACGTATAGACGGATAATGTCCGTCTATAATGCGAATTTGTGCTCACTAATACCTTCTCTAATAATCCAACTAACTAAACATTCACACATTCTCATTATAGACGGACACTATCCGTCTATACGTATAGACGGATACCATTTCCCCTCACAAAATACCCATTTACCATAAAGTGGGAAGCACATGGGGGTGCCCCACCTTGTCCCCCCTACCCATTTTATTAGAGATCTTTACCCGTCTGTTCGCCCCACCCGTCTATACCAAGACCTATTGATTAGTGAGGAGTTGATTGTATAGATGTTTGTTTTCTTTTGGGGTAAGTTAGGGTGTTTATTGTGTTGTGTTAATTATACGGAGTAGTAGTTAATTTTTTTCACCGCGGATATTCTCGCGAAGTGAAAAACGACTGTCCCAGTAAATAATTATGGAAAAACTATAACTTTTTTGTTGGAGAAATGGTGTTAAAATATAAAACCGATCATGAGACTTTAACCATCAGTTTAAATTTTTGATTATCAAAAAACTATCTCAATCAAAAGCTTAAACTAAGGGTTAGAGTCCCATGATCGATTTTATATTATTCTAACAAATGGAGATATCGTTATAATAAATCATGGGTTCATGTTAAGAAAACATCTCAATCAAAAGATTAAACTAGCTTTCCGCTTCATTTGACACAACAAATAAAATAAAATAATCTTTTGAAGAATTCCTTCTTGTGTTCTTAGTGTCGGTTAGAATGTTGGTTTCTTCTGTATTCAATTTGACGTTTGTAGACAATTGGAATGATCTATGTTCAGTATTCTATATTATGATAGTGCTTCGATTATTTTAGGTTTGGGTAGTTGAGAATTATGAGTATATATTTTTATAAGAAAAATTTATGCTGAACGTGTAGTATAAATAACTATAATAATGGTAAAATAACAATATTTTGTATTCACTTACATTTGACTTATGACTTATATGTAGTGACTTATTGACTCATGTTTGTATTTGTCCTTTAGAAATTTACAAAAAAAATAAAACTTTACATATTTTTCGAATAAATGTATGAAATTGGAGTGAATGATGTGACTATTTTTTGTGGTCTATATTTTAACCACTTGGTTATCAGTTATTAGTTATGACTTTTTTTTTTTGATTAAAGATGGGTAGAAACCCGAGACCTACAGCGAGTAGGGTCTCAAAACAAACAAACAACAAGACCTAAGAGAACAAATACAACAAAGGCAAACACCGGAGATACACATAGTAAAAAATCACGAAGACTGCATTGTACCATCCATTGCCCCTTCCATGCTCTGGTAACAACCCAATTACGTATCCATTCCTAATGCACGACCAATTGGGTGATTTATATTCGCATCAATTCTCATCACCCCACTAGAATCTCATTGTCGGTAGAGTGTGCAATATCCGTCCTCTGCTCAAATCAAAAGTTCAAATAATTTGGTCCAATTCGTCCCAAACCGCGCTAGCCTTTTGTCGACTTCATGACATACATTGCAGTTCACTCTTCCAAAACGGTCCTTGGAACAAGAATGCTTCATCGATCTCGCCCGGGCAGGCCCGAGTACTTGACACCCACCGGAATAATTTTATCGAGTCGCCCGAATCCGAAAACTACCACATCAAACCCAAGCTTACACCAACTAATGACGCTGAAAAAATGAGCTTTCTCTTCAAGTGAATCATTGAACACAGCTTTTCCTGCTAGACATACCTCTCCTCCATTTTCACCTTGTAATATTTCCGCTTTTTGTTTCACCTCCCTTTGAAATGTTGCATGTATTTCACCTACTATTTCTTTCAATCTATGCTCATCACAAATACACAACCACCATGAAATTATCGACTAACAACTCCTGAATCGAAAAAATTCCTCCAATAGCCTCCTCCCACCATCATTCCAACAAGGGGGCAAAAACAGGAACCAAAATCCTCTGAGAAAACCAGCACCCCACATCAGTTATTAGTTATGACTTATGACTAGACCTAGCAAACGGGACAGTCAGATCGAGCTCGTTGGATCACTTTGAGTCGGGTTAGTACAATAGCCCGGGTTTGCCAGAATTTGAGTCATGTAGGATCAGGTCATTTTGTATGCCTGTTACTTCAAGTTATTTAGGAATAATTGTCAGATTATTAGGTTGGTCAATTCATATTCGGAATATCCGAATCGAATTATTCAGGTCAGGTCTATTTTACCTGGTTTAGTTATGACAAGAGGAAGAGTTTACAACCCCGTTAAATAATGTCTACATTTACCATCCACCGTTCAAGAAGAGTCGACTTGTTTCTTTGGTTAGCACTACTTGTACTTGAGTCGCACGTAGTTTTGGGGTTGCTAATGCCCCTTTATTTGTACTCTAATGTACTCTATACCGATTTTTATTTATTTATAACAGTTTATTGTTCTCAACAAAAAAAAATGTCTACACGACTAATGAGGAGATCTTGGTCGGTCTATTAGTTAGGTAAAACGGCGCTTTAAATGAACCAATCAGAAGAGAATATATGTCGGACAACTTAGACAATGACCCTTACTCATTTTCCAACTACATTCTCCTACGTATTATAATATTATTATAATATTAATATTATTATTATTAAATTATTACTACAATTATTAATCAAAGTTGGTCTAATCTGTCAACTGATGGAGACCCTAATATTCGACTAATCAAATTAAGTTGCAATGTTTATTTCATTTTTAAAATTCATCGAATAATTATACGCGTGCTACCACTTGTTGATTCCTCTTAGCCAACCATTTTACTCCATATAAACAATCACAAATTCTCAATACCACAATCATTTTATTTAAGTTGATGAGGTTCATTTTATTTTTATCGGATTTTCTAACACGTGTCCTTAAGGACACATGATAATAAGCTAATTAGGAAAAATTTGTTGAGAATATATCATGACAAATTAGAATTGAAACTCATATTTACCATAATTAGTGATATATTGTTGAAAATCTTTCCTACGTAGCTTCTTATCATGTGCCCTAAGGGCACATATTAGAAAAACCCTTTATAGATGAGATTATATCGGGTTTGAGACTCACTAACATAAAATTGATTTTATATAAACGGTCTGTAGACTGTAGTTACTGTATTACTAGTTGAGATCCCGTGCTAAAGCACGGTATTTGAGAGCTAAAGAACGATATTTGTGAGTTTTGCTTATATAGTGGTCATTTAAGATATTTGTATAAATGAGTTATACTTATTATAAGTTCTAATGTACGTTATAATGTTAGTGATATATAGCAATAGAAATTGGTATTTTGGGAGAGAATAAAATTTCAGCAAAAAATATTCATAAATAAGTATATGCTACCATCTCAATATATTTTGTACGACATGTTTATACTACCATCTCTGATTCATCAAAAGATCTTAACTATGGAGAGGTTGTTAGGGGTATATTGAAAGATTTTATTGAGTAGTATAATTAGGAATGTATTTTTACAAAGATATGTAAAATTTTATTGAGTAGTATAATTAGGAATAATTTTGCTGTATATTTTTATTACAAAGATATGTAAAATTTGGATATTTTTAGTGCATATTTTAATTGATATTGGTGGACTTATTTGCTGCATATACATTCCTCTATGATATATTACTCCATTTAGGATTATTTGACAGCGTACTAATGTTATACAGTAGATTTTAATGGACTTGTATATGTTATAGATAATTTGACAGTGTATACTAAGCCCAGCATAGTAATATGTAAAAAAATGCCCACTTATAGGTGTGAGCATTTGAGCGGGAAAAAGTTGGTGTTTTCTTATTCTTGTAGTTTTAGGAGGATCAGCAACTCTCCTATAGGACCGTCCTATAACATAAGATTGACCCAAAAGGAAAGAAGCCCAAAGAAAACAATTATATTTATTTATATTTTAATTTTATTATAACGACCCGGCATTTTATGATAAAAACTAACATATCTAAATATACAATTTATCAATATAAAATTTTAGGTTATCAAAATAAAATAATTTTTTACAAGTTTATTAATTAATTTATTTGGGTTTTCATTATTGGGCTAGTCTTATAGATAAGATGGTTTTACACAATAATTTGTGTAGGAGGATTGATAACATATGATGAGGTACACAACATAATATGTACTTCGTAAAAGATATTATCATAAATGATTTTATTTGAATTTTGTACTACGAATACTACTGTGATGTATAAACTTATATAGCGAAATGTATCACCCTAACTTATAAATTTGTAAAGTAATCTCACTCCGCCCAAAAACACTGGTACGAAGTCTTTGTTACGTAGTATTTCAATATTAAATTTCGTATTCCGAGCCTCTTATAGGCTTAAAACAAGTGAAACAAGGTAAATCATTCTTTTCGCTAATAATTAAGAAATTTTTTAAAAAAATCTCTAAAATAAAGTCTCAAAATCAATATACGACAAATTCAGTCTAATTATGACAACACTATAATTCTATACTATTATAATTATACCCAACTCAGCGCCAGTGGCTTAGTTAGATAAACTAGTAGACCTGCTGCTCCGTTGAATGATCTAAATTTCAAAAAATTTAGTCATTTTTTTTTAGTTTCTTACAAGTTTATCGCATACTCGTTTGCTCCCACTAAAAATTTTTATCTCCGTTAATTTATAATCCTGACTCCACCATTATAGACGGAGCTAAAAATGTTATAGATACAAATGGATCATATCTATGAAATAGTTTAATGTTGGAAGGAATATAACACAGAGATCTTGCATGCACGTGGCTAAAAGAAATAATGAGGATTTGTGGGTCAGAAATACTTGGACCACCATACCTACCTATTATTGATCCAACTTGGAACACCAACTGTCGATTATTTAGTGTATGTCATCCACACTATCGAATGTTTGCTTGTCCAACTGATCGTCGGTACATATACTATAATATTTAGGTTGTAGTATGATAAGTTCATGTACCCTTTGGCAACTAGTATATGATGGTACATTATTATTGCAAATATGATATTTAGTTCTAGACTCTCGCTAGTACAATTAGTAATCCTAGTTGTTGGATTATTAGGTGTCAATTAGTATAATTAGATAGATGTAAATTATCTTAATTAGTAGAGTTACAACTCTTACGAGTTGTGAGTTGTGGTAATTATGATTTAGGTTCAAATTCGTCGGCAATATATTGTTCTCCTACTCCATTTATGAACTATTGATGAGGTTTGAATTGCATTCTGGAAGAGAACTTTCCCAATTATCGATAGGGAGTACTCTTAATAAACACTAAAAATAAGAACATGATGACTTTCGAAGTAGGGGTGAGCAACGGTTCAAGACCGGACACTGAACCAAACACGATTGAAACAAAGACCGCAAAACATAAATTTTATCGACCAAAGACCGGACGTGAAAGTTTCGGGTCTTGTACTGAACTGAACTCGGAATATTCAGTTCCCGAGCTTAGACTTAAATGGATAGAAATGATTTGCTGCTAATAAGCATGCCTAATTAGATTTAGTTGCAACAAATCATATTAGTTTGTAATGTCTTTGAAGGTAAATTACCCAACTATTTCATAAATTTTTCAAGATCAACATTGAAAAGCATTAGCTTAGGTCTATTTGGTCCATACCTAAAATAATCGATCTCAAACAGGGTAAAAAAAATGTGGACAGATGTCTAGACCTAAAAGAATTTGGTCCGATTTTAATCCAGGCTGAATTGTCTGATCCGACTCATTTTTGGTCGGGACCTAAAGTTGCTCAACCCTAGCAAGTTGATAGGTATATATTTCTATTCAGGGGCGAAGCCACCTAGTAGCAAGGGGTGGCGGTCGCTACTTCAAACTTTAAAAAATTGGTTTAGAAGACGGATTTTTGCTATCCCAAATATTGCTGAATAGGTGATAAGTAAATGTTATCTCATTAAGTGTATAATAGACATTGTGGTTCAATGGTAAAGGCTTTAGTTTCCAACCTAGTGCCCTGTGTTCTAATCCCACTACATGCATAATCCTTTTTAGTTTCTATTGTTGTTTGAGTTTACACAAGAACTCCTTCAGATTTATGGAGTGAACTCTTTTCCTCACTCTTCTAACGGATATAATTAAATTAGATTATATATAATAATATAACAATGTCAAGCTTGTACGTAGATTCAGTTGGTTGGTTAATTAAGTTAATAATATCTTAATCCAAAGGGGAAGGTTAGGTTAGTATAAGGAGTAGGTAAAGGAACATTGTTTCATTCCTTCCACATCCGATGTTAAAACATAATTAGTCTATGCAGTCATCTATGACTTTGTTATCCACCTAACCATAATTATTATACTTCCATTCCTTTATTTTAACCACGACTATTAACTAGTCTCCTCACTTCCTTTCTACGTTCTTAGAGCGTAAGTGCACTTTGTTCATTCTTGATGGATCAAGGGTCTCGTTGGTTGGTTAAGATGAGTAAGGTTTGGTTCGATTTTTTGGCTATCTGTGTTCGTCGCTCCAAGATTGCTCAGGATGTTGAAGCTGCTTCCCGAATTCAGCCATCCGTTCGCTATCAACACATTTATGTTACCCGATGTAGTTTCCTTGTTGTTCCAGTTTATAGTATTAGTGTATTACTAAAATAAGTATATTTGACCAAATGAGTCAAATGCCATCTGTATAAATACTCGTTTTTACAGTTGCCAAAAAAAAAAAAAAAAAAAAAAAAAAAAACTAGTCTCCTCACCCAACGACGCGTTTAACTAGTCTCATTACCGTAGTTATTGCGTGAGACAGTTTTATACTGTAAACAGATTACTCATTTATTAACATTTGTGTTTATTTTAACAATTTAACCTCACACCCTGTTCTTTCTGGCTTATTTTCACCTACTTGATTGATTGACTCGATTCGATTCGATTCAACATTTCGATTCGATTCGATTCACTCCATTGATTCGATTGATTGATTCACTCCATTCGATTCGATTATTTCACTCAGCTCCATTGATTGATTGATTGATTCGATTGATTCACTTCATTAAGTTCAAAGCTCATTTTAAGTAGTACTCATCTTAAATTTAATAGTTATTATTAATTTTGTTATCAATAATACTATTTTTTTAATATTATTCTTTATTATTATTATTATTATTATTATTATTATTATTATTATTATTATTATTATATTTAATAATAGTGTTAATACTAATGTTATTAATAATGTTATTTATTATTATTATTATGAATATTATTATTAAAATGAATAATAATGTTATTAATGTTAATACTAATATTATTTATTATTATTATTATTATTATTATTATTATTATTATTATTATTGTTGTTGTTGTTGTTGTTGTTGTTGTTGTTGTTGTTATAACTAGTTTTAACCTCGTGCAATAAATTGCACGGGTATATTATTATAAATATTATTATCTTCAATATTTTCTAAGACGTTTATGTTTTACAAATATGTCATATTTAAAATTTTAGTTGATAAATTACATTTGCAATTAAGAATTTCTTAAAAACAAATCTAATTTAGACGTAAAAAATATATTTCACTTTAAAAAATATATCTATAGAAGTTGTCACCTAAAAATAAAAAATAAAAAAATGGTAATCCAAAATGTTTTGTACATAATGACAAATGTTGTTCTACTTTCTCAATGGCCCTTGCCACAATTATTATTTTTCCATTTTTCCTTTGTACATAGTAGGTATTAGACCCGTCAATTTCTGAACCGACCCGACTCAACCTGTTTTTTCGAAGGTCAAGACCCAGAAAATTTGACCCGCAACTCAAACCCGAAATGACCCGTTAATTTAGGGTCGAGACCTGTTTTGAACAGGTCAACCCGTTGTGTTAAAGATAAATCAAGATATTTATTAAAATATTAATATTTATATGTTATATTTGAAATAATAGTTAAAAATTTATTTTTTTAGTACTTAAAATTACAAACACGAGTAAAAAAATCATTTTTTTGATATTTTTTATAAAATAAAAAATAATATTGTTTTTATAGTTATGTCAATATAATTAATAAAAAAATTAAATGTGATTAAATATTAATTTTAAATATTTTTTTAAAAAATATTTTTTTATTTAAAAAATGGTAAAAAAATGTCGTTAGAAAAATAGCGTCAAAATAAAGAAATTAACGGTTTATTGTAAATCTCTTTTTCTACTCATATTTGATTTTTAATAAGTAAAAGGGCATTTTACTAATTTTTTTGAACCAATATGTGATTGAAATGTGTAATGCGCAATTTTTGTTTTTTATTATCTTAATTTTCAAAGATTGCAACATTTTTACTATCTTTTTTACGTTTTTTCTAAAAAATTACATTATTTTTTTTATCAATTTTTTTTATGTATCTTTGCAATCTGGATTCATATATAAATCATATAAATCAATATTTAATAAAATTATATAAGTATACTTCTATAACATATAATAAATGTTCATAAAAAAAAATTTAACTACTGGAAAAAAATGCAAATTATTACTTTGATCAAGCATAATCACTTTTGTCATTTTGGTGGGCCCTACCACTCTTTAAAAATGAAAGAGAACCGGCCCCACCACTTCTTCAAAATAAAAGTGAAATGAAATACACATTGAGTTGATGACGTGGGTGCATAGAATTGCACTAAATGTTTTTGAATTTATTAAGATAAGATTATTGGTATTATTATTAAAATTAATAACATTTATTATTAATATTATTGATGGGGCACGCCCAACCGACTTGACCCAGTAGCCAATACGTGGGTCATACAAGTCAACACGCTTGCCAACATGGTTACGAATTCGCTTGATACTCTACGAATCACGAATTGTTAAAAGCGAATTCTATCAACTGATTACTGAAAATACATATAACACATTTTCTATAAGCGAATCGCGAATCGATAAGGCGTATTCATAGCGAATATGGTAACCATGCTTGCCAGCCATCATTTGAGGTACACATAGAAATCTATAAATACCTCATTATTCACCCATCAATGGTAAAATACTTCTCACCAACAACTTCCTCTCTCTAGAAGTAAGACTACTCGAGCTACTATGAGAGGGCACGGAAACCTTAGCTTCAAGCAAGGTCCCAACTATCCACCGATCTAGTAAGGCATCGAGAAGGACCTGTGCGACCCCTCCGAGGCCCTATTTGTTACGCGTGAAAGATCCATCCGGAGAGAGCAAGCATAGGTTCGAGGTGCCATCGTCTGAGAGGAGCGCGTTGACCCGACCCGGATTCGAGCAACGCTTACTTGAGTGTTTTTATTCGAAACAATTATTTTTACTAATATCATTATTAATATTGACATTATTATTTATTATTGTTATTAAGAATATTATTAGTAAAAAATTACTATTTTTTCATTATTATAATTTATGATTATTCATATACTCCTCCCTCTATCCCGGTCAATTGTTGTCCTTTGATTTTGGCACAAAGACCAAGGAAAGAGGAGGGGCCAATTATAAAATGACAAGTGAACCAAATTGAGTGTGAATGATCAAATTGCTCATCAAGTTCATTCTTAAAATAGAGAGGACAATAATTAAATGAGACACCCCAAAATGGAATGGGACAACAAATTACCGGGACAGAGGGAGTATAATATTATAATTTTTTTCTTAAAAATATTAATTTTAGTATAAATAGTATTATACTATGAATATTATTATTATTATTATTATTATTATTATAGTTGATAATAACAATAATATTAAATATTATTATTATTAATATTAATATGATTATTTCGATTCGATTAATTTCAATTGACTTTATTGATTGATTGATTCACTCTATTCGATTCGATTGATCCACTCAGCTCCATTGATTCGATTGATTAATTCGGCTCCATTGATTGATTATTTCGATTGATTGATTCAGCTCCATTCATTGATTCGATTGACAAAATTTCTAAAAAGCGAGAAAAACAGGCGCCAAGAGTATTAATTAGCCTCCTAAGTCCTAACACAACGAAGCGTCTAACTAGTCCAATATAACGTAGGACTACATTAAGCAAACGATGTTGAGCCAGTGGCGGAGCCGCTTACCTCTTCTTAAGGATAAAAATTTCAAAATTTTTAGGTAAAAGTTTTGAACTTTGTTCAACTTTACCTTATATTATTATCCATTTGTTTCCGCTGAAATTTTTTATCCCCGTTAGATTTAAATTCTGACACCGCCACTATTGTGAACAAATTGCATTTTGCGCTGAACTTTCAAACAAAATTGTAAAATTATTATCAAGTGATGGTTATTGCTCCCATTAAATGTATTATATCAATCGGGAAGAAACGTAAAAATCGTAAATTGGTCGTATTGGGATGAGAAAATGACCCATGTCCTAATTAAGGTTGGACGGATTCATAGTGGGTACGTACATATGTAGACTTGTGGGATGGCTACTAGTAGTAACTTTCAATTTGTGAACATCATGTTTAATTGGTTTGATATTTATGTAATAAAAATTCGAACACAAGGTTTTTGTTAACTATGATTAGAATTCAGATTAGTAAATCTCTTTTAAAATCGTGTAAAGCATGAAACGGGTCCAAAAACATCTCTTTACAACTAATTGATGCTCATTACTAAACGGGTATGAGTTCCTATGTTTTACTGTTTTAGCTCCATTTTACGTTTACAATAGTCTTAAAAACGAAGTCTAAAAAACAAGTATTCAGCGATATGCAAATTTCAGTGTAAACGCTAAAATTTCATGATACAACTCACCCTTAATACTTATTCGGAAGCCTTCTCTTACAATGAAGCCAAGGCGTCTAAATTGAATTGAATTAAAGTGAACTCAAATTTAATCTAAAAGAACAGGCGTAGTAGGGCCTTCTAAGTATACGTTTAGAAACGCATATACTCCATTTGTCTCGGTCATCTTTTACCTTTACTGTTGATACAAAGACAATGAGGGAGAACAAGACCATTTTGAGGTTGTAGTAAATGAATGACTATGGGTAATTGTGCAATTGGATGATCAAATTATCCATAAATAACGTTCACAATACAGAAAGGTGAAAAAAATAAATGAAACACTCTAAAAGAAAATAGGTAAACAATGACCGATAGAAAGAGGGTGAAAATGACAGATTATGGTGTGAATAGCCAGCCAAGAGTCGAGATCAAAGAAGAGCATCACAGAAGGAATATAATCACGCAATTACGGAGTACTCCACATAAACAAAGGGTTTTAGGCCATGTTCTTTTGGACTTAAAGTCACTTAATATAAGTTCGATTCGAATCCTATAAGTTCGATTCGATTCGATTCGAGATCCTATAAGTTCGATTCGGATTCTATAAGTTTAGTTCGATTCGGATCCTATAAGTTCGATTCGATTCGAGATCTTATAAGTTGAGTTCGAGATCCTATAAGTTAAGTTCGATTGATTCGAGATCTTATAAGTTTTAGTTCGATCCTATACCTCACTTAATTTAAGTTCACTTGGATCCTATAAGTTGATTCGATTCGATTCGAGATCCTATAAGTTCGATTCGAACTTGAGATCCTATAAGTTGATTCGATTCGAGATCCAATAAGTTGATTGATTCGAGATCCAATAAGTTCAGTTCCGTTCAGATCCTATAAGTTCAGTTCGGTTCAGATCAGATAAGTTTCAGTCCAAAAGAACATGGCCTTACTTGTGACGGTCTCTTTAAAGAAACCTCTCAGAGCCCCTCCCCACTTGCCCTTTTATCTCACATCTCTTTAAAGAAATGATATTTGTCCGTCACAAATGAAAATTTATGCCACATAAAATGGTATCGATCATTTTCTAGTAAAAAGGGAAAGTGAGGCATCAAGGCTGAAGCACTAAACCAAAGTACTGATTGTGGAAATATTTGTTTTTGTTGTATTATTAAAAATACAAATTAAGAAAGAGGACAATTTCCACTTGGTCCTGCTGCTGCATTCATACAGATTTATGAGATCATTTCAACATCTAGTTAAATTACTATACAATTATTCTAATTTTGTAGTTTTGTTGTCTCAAGGTGGTGCTCTCGCTTTCGACTCCAAATTATTTGACGTCTTCTTCGATATTATCATCTTCTACTTTATTATCGTCATATATATTTCTAAGGTGGTGCTCTCAGATTGTGTTGTACGTCAACATTATTAAATCTCCATCATCCGAGAATCGTAATAAACACCACATATACATTCTACACACACAAGCACGAACGAGAAAACTAAATAAATAAATAAAAATACGCTTATATGATAATATATAAAAACTAAGGAAAAAAAATACCAAAAAGGATTAAAGCACTCGTGTTGTCACAATCCGTCTCTTTGAGCCATAACGTGACTTAAGGCTCTGTTCTTTTGGACTGAAACTAATCTGATGTAAACTGAACTTATAGAATCTGAACTGAACTTAAATTAAGTGACTTTAAGTCCAAAAGAACAAGGCCTAAAGAGATGAATGTCGCACTTGCGTGCAATTTGTGAAACTCAACTCATACTCAGAACTAAATTCAGTCTGAAGAACAAACACCAGCAAACCCTCTATACTTGGACAAATTAGATTTGTGAAACTCAACTCATACTCGAATTATATTCAGTCAGAAGAACATGTAAGAATATTGGGTCCAATACTATTTATGTGGACACACTATTATACAGATTGTATTTGTTTGCTATCGTTTAAGTTTAGCCCAATATAGTGATCCATCTGGATAATATAACACGGGCATATTAATTACGTCTTATAAAGTATGGGCCGGATATCTTAATTGTGTAGATACCCATTAGGTTACTAATGCATGATGGGCGCATTAGATTAAGGAGACTATATATAAGTCACCTGGGTTATGGTCCCCAGAAAGACACAATAACCTAATCTCCCGCATCCCATCGTGAGAGAGATCCCCATGGTATGTGTGTCTACTAGAAGACCTAATCTCAAGACCGTCCCTTCAAAGGCGGTTCATCTCAACCATTCGTAATGAAATCGAGTGCACGCTTCCGCTCTACGGTTTATACCGAGTAATTTAGTATGAAGTTTATGGTCTCTATTCGGATTAATTCTAACAAGTGGTATCAGAGCCGTCTTCATATTAAATTATTTGGGAATGAAATCATAAGGTATTCGTGTTTATTGATTATATGGTGTGTTGATTGAGTAATCTACATGCATATTTGTATAATTGAGATTGGTGGATATTTCTGGTTTGATTGTGTGCGTTGTGGTGTATGCCCATATTAAATAATCATATTACACTCATGTTTGGTTCAAAATCATTAATATTAGGTTGTTCATGCGAACCGAATTGATCGATTAAGTTTGTGGGTTATGATATTGCACATGTTTTTGTGAATTGAGGAATTTGTTTTTGTGAATTCTGGATTATGTTATTGTTCCGGGTGTAATTCCAGAGCAAGTATCGTTACCACCCGTGGCTTGTAGAATAATGTCTTGGGCTGAACCCTTCTCGCTTCTATCGTCCCTTTCGGCCTCTCCTGCAACAATGAACGAGGCGAGGGCTTGGTTTGTGTGCCAGCGTACTCACTCCGACGCTCAAGTCAGTAAACTTAAAGGATTAAGCTGCGTTACTTGGCTAGGTATGTATTGTAGAGAGATAAGGGAGATATTACCAGATGAATAGTGTATTTAGGTTCAGTTTCTTGGATCCCCTCCTCAATGAAGGTTGAGGAGTATTTATAGGCTTTCACCTTTTGTCACGTAGTGGCCAAGTGGCCAAGTGACTAGCAGGTGGAAAGACTGATCTACCCTCGGCCGATGGACCTATGGCAGGCCGGCGGGCCATGATGACTCACCGCCGAGGGGTCTTGGATATGAGTACGCGGATATGTGTCCCTACCGATCGGGTTGTCACGCCGAGACCCAGCTAACAGCCACGATTTCAGATCGGCTAGGGTGTATAAGTCGTTGACTTGTTGTGGACATCTTTGACCTTGCTCAGTATGTTGACTTGGTCAGCGGTGCAGAATATGCCCCATCAATTTGCCCCCAGCGTAGTCTATGCCGTGGTATGGGCTCCGATGTACTTTTGAGCGTATATTCTGCGCAAGTAATTTTCACAAATTTTTGTATCGGCTTCTTCTTGTGCGTCGGCGTGGCTCTTGTTAGGCCGTATCATATACCATATCCCCCCTCCACATGGATGCGTAAAGGGTATCCGATGTGGAAAAAAGAACATTGTTGGCCGAGACCGGTGAGAGTCTTAGGTTGATTTTGATTGCCCCGCCGTGCCTCCTAGCTTGGGTGATCAGGTGGCCGGCGGAGACTAGATACCTAGGAATTTGTTGAGGAAGACGAACAGTCGAAGAGATGTGAATAGGCGTGTTGAAGACGCTTGGTAACTGTTGCATTGATTGACTTTCAACTGTTGCAACGATTGACATCCCACGGTTGCATGTTTGACACGTGTATGTTCGCTGATTGGTTGACGCTTCATGGGCTGTGCCCTGATTGGCCCTTCTTCATGGGCTTTTCTCTATAAATAGGTCAGTTATTCCGTGATTTTTGGCCTCCATTTTATTTTCGAAAATTTTTTCCAAAATCTTCATCTCTCCAAACTTTCAAGGGTTGTCTTCGTCTTCTTAATCTTCGGAGTATTTGATCCGGCGAGTGTTTTTCTTTAAGGTAAACAAGCAAACTTTATTATTTTTCTTGCTAGTAATTTGTTGTGAATCATGTCTTCTGCTGATGTTGGACCTAGTAAACTGCGTCGGGGGGCCCTAGGTCTCCTTCTCTCGAAATTGATCCTCAAATTTCGGAGGAATGGGAGGATTCGACTCTTTTGGCGATCTTGGTGATGATTTTGGTGATGATGTGGAAAGGTCTCGTCCTAGTGAGGGGAGACGATGCGTCATGGATCACGGCTATGTCCGTAAGATCCGTCTTGACCGTGCTTGGTCCCGTAAGCTTGCCCGTTGTTCCGGCGGGAAACTTTTCGAGGATCATTTTTTCTTTGGTAGGGGATACGAAATTGTTATCCCCGAGGAGGGTCGGCCGTGTGTTGTCCTCCTCCGGGCAGATCGGGCGTATACATGCGGCATTTGGAGTATGGGCTCCGGTTCACCGAATGGGTACGTTGTGGCCATAATTAAAGCTATGAACGTTGCCGTTGCCCCGCACTACCGCCATGAGGACCATAATTGGTTTTGTGCGGCTTTGTCTTTTTAAGGGAGAGGCTCCGACGGTGAATTTATTCCGCCGACTTCATCATCTTAAACCGTCACTCCCTGGCCGCGTCGGATGGTACAGTGTGCAGACGGAACAGGGTTATGTCTCTGTTGACAAACTTTCTTCTTGCAAGGACTGGCAAGGTCGGTGGGTGTACGTTAAAGTGCCGGATGACTATCCGCTGCCCCGCTCCTTCCAGCACCAGGTTAATTTGCGGTGTGAGACTAGGGCGGAGCATGACAGATGGGTCACTCGGAAGCATCTTAAAATGGATGCCGGCAGGGTCGTTCTCAAGGAGGACGAGAGGCTGGCAATGAGGCTCTTTGAGGTGGACAAGAGTGGGGTACCGAAAAGATGGATTCCCCCGACGCAGATCATTCTTCAGGATGAGCCGCTTTGCTATGTCGGCCTCATATCGGCCCTAGCACGGGGTGAGTGGGGTCGGTGTGAGGCCCATCGTCGCTCTCAATGTTCCTTTATTTTCGAACTTCGATTTATTTCCTTTACTTGATTCTTGCTTTGTTTCTTTCGCAGATCATTTTGGACCGGACCTATCCGAGGATCTTCTTCGGAGAATGGGGCTGCACAAAGATAAAACCGTTGCTAACTTGCATCCCAAAGCTCTAGCCAATGACCGCAGGACGTCGCCGAATGATCTTTTGGAACAGCGGCTGAAGGTCTTGAGCAAGGAGGAGGCGCAGGCGAGGGTTGTTAGCGGCGTAGTGCGTCGGACGCGGAAGACACCGGTTCCAACTCCCATTCCCTCCCCTAAGAAGGTGGAGATTGTTGATATTCCCGATGAGGGGGACTCTGACGCAGAGGGATCTCCCCTTATCCGTAAGAGAAAAGGGGCAACTTCTACCGCTGGCAAGGAAGTGCCTCTTTCGGTCAAGAAGGCCAAACATGGTACCTATCTAGCTTGTGGCTTAAATTTAGCCGTGCCATTAGGTGTTTCTGACAAGTCAATGTTGGTACTGATGTTTTTAACTGAATTTCTGAGACCCGGCCCGCCGTCGGCTATTGCTCACGTTAGGCGGCGGGCGGTGGGGTCCTCTGCGCGCAGTTGGTGATCAAGGCGCCACCGTCAACCCTTCATCCCAGAAGGCTTTCGTCTCCCAGCCGCGGGCTAGTGGTAATATTGTGACCACCGTCCCTTCATCCCAGAAGGCTTCCGTCTCCGAGCTTATAGAGGAGGGCACGAAGCTAATTAGGGAGCTGGCGAGGTGGAACGTGGCCACCGGTGCTCGTCTCATGGAGCAAGAGAAGGCCGTGGCTCATTTGTTCATGAGCGTAACGCCACTAGCGGTGGCGCGTCGGCGAAGCTTGAGCTCCTCAATGAGCAGAGGCTTAGAGGAGAAGCGAGAAGGCGCTCTGGCCGAGAGAAAACTTAGGGAGGACGCTGAAAAGGAGGTCCTTCTTTGAGAGAGCCAAGGCGAGGCTGCGGCGCCGAAGGCGCTAAGCTAGGCCGAGGAAATGTGACCTTGTTCGGGCGTGCCGACCCTCATCTTGCAGAGGAATGAGTCCATGGGCTGTTTAAGGCTCGGGCGGAGGTGGTTCGGGGCAAAGAGGCCATCATCAAGCAAAAGGAGGTGGACATCGAGATGCTCCAAACCGTCATGCTTCCCAAATCCGTGCGCCGAGTTCGGGATTTGGCCAAGATCTTTGCTAGGGAAGTCATCGGGAGCTTTTCCCTCTTGATGGTTCTTTCCGTGGGGGCGGGTTCGACGTGTTGCTTGATGATAGGCTCGAGGCTAAGGAGAAAGCCGCGGTGGAGAAGGCCAAGGAGGCGGTGAAGGCGAAGATGGAGAGGGAGGCGGCGCGGAGAAGGCGACTCTTCTTTGAGAAGGCCAGGGTGGCTAAGGAAGAAGCCGAAAGGATGAGGGCATTTGAGGCCGAGGCTAAAGCGAGGTGCTAGAAAATTCTTTGGGTTGCCCTCATCAAGAAGATGCGCTACGAAATGCGATGGCGGCGAAAGAACAGGCTTAGGAGAGCAAGTTTCTGACAGATCTGTTTGACTCCTCACGTACTACCATGTCTTTGCTTGATGAGAACAAGTTCTACAAGAGATCTGCTTGGTGTTCGGGGCCAATTACTCACCCTTCCTCCCGCTATCTCTTGGTATATGAACATAATTGTAGCTTTTGCTTTTTCTCTTTTTTTTTTGTACACCTTTGGTAGGTTGTGTTTGCTCATCCTGGGGGGGACAGCCGTCGTCCGTATTCTTTTCACTTGTAATCTTACTTGTAACTTATCTTCTAATAATAGTGGCGCCAATTGTTCCGGGTCTGGCCAATTAGTTCGTTTCTTTCGCCTTCAGTTCGTTTCTTTCGCCTTCGGCCTGGCCGAGGTCTTTATCTCATCTTCCTTTCCCTTGTGCTAATAGTTGAGCATCTCAATCTGTACTTGGCATTTTTTGTTTTATTATTATTATTTTTTTTTTTTTGCCTCTGTTTCGCCTCGGCGTGGCCGAGGCGGTTTTAGAGTGTGTTCCTCAACTGTGCGACGCTTCTAAGGCGTTTTGATCACTTTGCGAGTATCGGCTATGTTGGTAGAGACCGTCGAGGTATTTATTTCTTGAGGATGATTGCCATTCTTGCCGGTGTGACGGTATCAGCCGGCGAGTGCTCTTCGTTATTATTGCCGCTCTTGTCGGTATGACGAGTGTGGCGGCGTCGGTTTCTTGATAGCGTGTTACGTGGCGTCTACCACTTGGAGTGAGCTGCGACGGAGTCTACCTCTTGGGGTGCTGCCGTGGCGTCTACTACTTGGGGTGGCTGCGACGGCCATTTGTATTTCTTCGCAACGATCGCGCTCTTGTCGGTATGACGGTGTGGCGCGTCGGTTTCTTGATAGCGTGTTACGTGGCGTCTACCACTTGGGTGGCTGCGACGGAGTCTACCTCTTGGGGTGACCGCCGTGGCGTCTACTACTTGGGGTGGCTGCGACGGCACATTTATTTCTTCGCAACGATGCCCCGCTCTTGTCGGTATGACAGTGTGGCGGCGTCGGTTTCTTGATAGCGTGTTACGTGGCGTCTACCACTTGGAGTGACTGCGACGGAGTCTACCTCTTGGGGTGGCTGCCGTGGCGTCTACTACTTGGGGTGACTGCGACACGGCACCTGATTTCTTCGCAACGATTTGCCGCTCTTGTCGGTATGACAGTGTGAGCCGGCGTCGGTTTCTTGATAGATGACTGATGTGAAAATTTTGCTTTGATGGAAGGCTTGGATGGTTTTTCATTAGGTAAAAACATGCGTTGGGGTGTCCACGACTATTTTGGGCACCTCATGACTACCTAAATTTCTACGAGATTACCAATGCCCTAATGGCTCATCACAGTACCCTCCCCGATCGGCCACTAGTTGCATCCATGAGGCCGCCTTCCCGCTGTAAGGACGGGCTTTTTCCTTTCGGACTTCCTCGCCTCTTTGAGGGATTGCATGTTGCATCCTCGGGCGGCTATCTGGATGTTGATCACCTCATCCTTCTCGTCTTTGGAGACGAGCTTATGCGCTTCCCCCCGGTCCGAGACGCGTGCAGGTGTTAGGGCCGGATGGACATCACTGCGTCGGCCTCGCTCGGGGTGACTCGGCCTATGAGAACGTTGTAGGCGGACGAGCCGTCAATGACCACGAACTCGGCTAGGACGTTTTTAGCCGCGTTCTTTTCGCCGAACGTCACCGGAGTCCGATTGATCCCGGTGGTACCAGTAGGCCCCGAGAAGAAAGGCTGTATAGGGGGGTTGGTGCGGGGCTCAAGTCCTTGATCTTGGCCGAGGCCGAGAAAGCACTCTCTAAACATGATGTTCGTGTATGCTTTGTGTCAATCGGGCACCTCTTGACCAGGTGGTTGGATATGTCCAAATTGACTACAAGCGGGTCGTTGTGAGGGGCGATGACCCCTTCGTAGTCCTTTCTTCCAATAGTCATATCGGGGATGTTTCGGAGGATCCCCGAGTTGGGCACAAAGTTGATGGCCTGGTATAGCTCGTTCAGGTGTCGTTTGTGCCCATGAGCGGACCCTCCGTTCTCGTTGCCACCGATGACAACATGAATCACTCTTATCCGCTCGAAGACGGACTTCTTGTCTCGAGCTGGCGTCGGTCTTTTGGCCTTTTGCAACGTACTTGCCGAGGCTTCCTTTCGGATCGGTTCCTCTATGGCATTCTTCGGATGGCGGCGATCGTTGGTTAAATGGCGGTGTGGCCGTGGTACTCGCAGTACTGGCTCGTGTCACCGTCACTTTTTGGCTTGGGGGGTCTCTCCCACTTCTGGCCCTCGTTTTTGCTCAGGGAGAAGACCTCGGCGGCTGATACGACGAGAGGGGTTTTCTCACTATACCGCCTCGGTGGTACGTTCTCGAGTTCCATCAGGCGCCCACCGAGTCTTGCCTCCGGTCGGATCGTCCGACCGTGATCTCGTTATTCTCACGGCGTCTTCCATCGGACCGCGAACCGTTGTTGTCGCGGCGTCCTTCGTCTCTGACCATCCTGCTGTGACTCTTCTTTTCTGAGTGCTCGGCTTCGCTGGGATCTACCCAGGTCTTGTGATAGTCTTCCACCTTGATGGCTTGGTCGGCCAACTTCCTGGCGGCGTCCAAGCCCAGGCCTCCGCTCTTGATGAGCTCGTTTTTTAAGGCTCCCCTTGGGAGGCCCTTTATCGCCAAGGCTGCCGGCTCGGGATTAATTTCTCGAATCTGCTGGACCTTTCCATCAAACCTCTTCACATAGCTCAGGAGAGACTCGCCCCTCTCGTCGATAGTCGGGAGGTCGACGTCTCTACGGCTCTTCTCTTGTTGCAAGAGTCTTTGGGCTAGGAAGGCGTCCTTTAGGTCGGCGTAATAGTACACCGAGCCGTCGGGAAGCCCTTTGTACCGGCTCCGAGCCATCCCATGCAAAGTTGTTGGGAAAATTCGGCACTGGACCTCGTGGGCTGCTCCCATACCGACATGTAAGACTCGAAAGCCTCGGCGTGGTGGTGGATCACTATCTCCCTTATATGACAGAGGTGGCAACTTGAGCTTATGCGCACCAGGGACTTCCGGGACGTAGGCGTTGAGGGGCGCCTAACCACGTGTCGAACGACACGCGGCGATCGGCTCCTTGCATCCCTAACCTGGCTCCTCCCCTCGTAGCGGGAGGGGCTCCTTCTTCGACTCGGACTTCTTCTCCAACTCTTTGAGTCGGACTCCTCGGCTCCTTTGGGGTAAGCCTCGTTCGTGCGGCGGGGACGCTGTCCTCCCACGAGTGCGGGAAGGACTTAGGTCTACCGCGCCCACTTTGGGCTCCCGGCGTCTTGGTGGGTCGGCTTCTCCTAGTGCCCCGTTCAAATTTCTCGGAGTCACGTTTTGGGCCTAGCCTCTGGGACGGCTTCCGCCGCTCTTGTCGGCGTGACGGTGTGAGCGGGCGTATTTGCGATTAGGTCGGGGAGCATTTTCGGCTTTGCTACGTCAACCACCGTCCCATGATGGTGACCTGGTTGGCCGGCACCGTGTGTCGGGTGTTATTGGCATCCCGATTCAGTTGGATTACTCACGGTGGAGGGTTGCACGACTCAGTTGTGGACGGTATCATCGTGGTAAAATTCGGTTTCGTCCGTCACGAATACCTCTTGTTGTTTCGACATTTTCTTAGCTTTTTGGGTGGGTTTTTGTTGATTTGTTTTTTTTTTTTTTTTTGGGAATGAATGTGACTAGCTTCTAGTGTCTTCCCCACGAGACAGGCGCCAATTGTTCCGGGTGTAATTCCGAGCAAGTATCGTTACCACCCGTGGCTTGTAGAATAATGTCTTGGTGAACCCTTCTCGCTTCTATCGTCCCTTTCGGCCTCTCTCGCAACAATGAACGGCGAGGGCTTGGTGTGTGCCAGCGTACTCACTCCGACGCTCAAGTCGGTAAACTTAAAGGATTAAGCTGTGTTACTTGGCTAGATGCGTATTGTAGAGAGATAAGGGAGATATTACCAGATGAATAGTGTATTTAGGTTCAGTTTCTTGGATCCCCTCCTCAATGAAGGTTGAGGAGTATTTATAGGCTTTCACCTTTTGTCACGTAGTGGCCAAGTGGCCAAGTGACTAGCAGGTGGAAAGACTGATCTACCCTCGGCCGATGGACCTATGGCAGACCGGCGGGCCATGATGACTCACCGCCGAGGGGTCTTGGATATGAGTACGCGGATATGTGTCCCGGCTGATCAGGTTGTCACGCCGAGACCCAGGCTAACAGGCCGATGGGCTGCATCGGCTAGGCTATATAAGTCGTTGACTTGTTGTGGACATCTTTGACCTTGCTCAGTATGTTGACTTGGTCAGCGGTGCAGAATATGCCCCATCAGTTATTGCCATGAATATGGAGTCTTAAGGGTTATTGATGATTGCATGATGACGGTGGTTAATAAGTTAACAATACGGTGTCAGTGTTTGACTTGAATGTGGGTAAAGTTGTAAAGATTTTTGTGGTTCCCAATTCAATTAGTTGGTCGTGCAACCATATCATGCAAAGCACCATTACAGAAATCATCATATTGATAAATGCTAACCTCTTGAATGATGTTAATTATTGAAGAGAAGGTCTTGGAACCGTGGGAAACCAGTTGTTAATTTGGAAATTTTTTAGTGATGAAGGTAATTTGGTTATTATGTACGGCTCTATATGTATTCAATTAAGGTGTTTTGCGTAAAAATTAGTGAGTTTGCAGGCATTGCAGCCACCATGTTACTCCTTATTCAGTTAGGAAAATTTGGGTTCAATGTTTAATTTATAATCAGATATTATGAATATGGAACTTTTGGTTTGTTTGGTTTATGAATATGGTATAATTATGTGTCCATAATTTTATAAGGGGATATTTAGGACTTGGACAAGTGAAAATAAGGATATATACTTGTATGGTCTATCAATTTTACAGACTTATATGTCTTAGGAACTATTTTGATATAGTTTTGTATATTATCACTAAAGGTTTAAGTCACTTTTCAATTAAGTACTTGTATTTTCAGATTTAATAATTGGCCAATCGGATTTATAATAACGGGTCTACTATTTTAGGTTGTTTGATCGACACAATAAGTTGCCAAAGTAACCTCTATTGTGTAAGTTGAATGATTTAGAATATTATGACTACAGTGTGTGATTGAGTTTCATGCGGATAATGGTCGGCCCAAAGGAAAGCTATTATTTGGCCGAAATTCAGTCATGCTTGTGGTGGTAAATATGTAACAATTGTAAGGTTTCTATGTGAACTTTAAGTCGGCCCAAAGGAAGGCTTAATGTTTGACAGGAGTTTATTGTTAGTATTTGATCACTACACCAAGATGACCACTTACAAGTTAATTTTATGTCCAAAGACTAAAGTTAATGTTGTGCTAGGTGTCTTGTGATGATGGGATGCCAATATTTGAATCTGAAAATTAAGTTAAGAGAGTGTCATTATGTTTATGTTTATGACACTCATAAGGATTATGCCCATAAAGCTTTTAAATTGAATAAATTCAATTCTTTGGACTAGTGTGTGTAATTCATGCGAATAATGGTCAGCCCAAATGAAGGCCATTATTTGGCCGAATCATATATACACATTAGGTAATAAATATGTGACGATTATTCGGTATTTTCATGTGAATATTGAGTCGGCCCAAAGGAAGGTTTAGTGTTCGACGTGAGTTTATCGTCAATATTTGATTACAATTACTAAAGAGTAATGTCTTTAACTAGTTAATATTTACGTCTAATAACTAATTATTAATTTCGGAAAGACACTTTAATTATTTGAATTTATTCAAAATATAAGGATGTTGTTTTGTTCATTCAGTTTGACATTTATGGTTATTATATCTGTCATTTCAGTTACATTCTCAATTCGAATGAAACTATTTATTAAATGAATGGTAAGAGAATGTGAATTTTATCCCTGGTTGCTTTGATCTTACCTTGCTTTAAGAATGTATAATTCTGCTTCTCATAAGGTAAAAGTTATCGTAAGGACTAAGGTATGTAACTTTGAGAAGTATTACATTCAAAATGCATGAGTTTAGTGATTATTCGAATTTAGAGAAATATTTAAGGGCATTGTTTCAGTTAATTCAGTTAAGTTAATTTAGTTAATTAAGAAGCTGCAAAAGTCAAACTCAAAGAAGTAACAAAAAACATAAGGTTAGACTTTTTAGTCATTAATTTGTTAAGAGTTTTGACACATAAGGAAAATCTAGTACCAGTTTTAACACTCGGCGTGTTGGTAAGGTTAATTAAGCTTCTCATTTGGGTTTGTCTAAGGTTAATCTTTGTATCCAATCATGTATGGTGGGTGTATTTGGTTTTTCATCCACATAAGGATAATTATGCAAGTATAACGAAGATGCTACAAGCCAAGTGATGATGAAAGATTCATCTATTTGGGGCATGTTATCATCTGAGTTTCTGACAGTCAACTAACTTAGTTATCATTAATGACTTGTTCCTTTATTTGAATTTGGAAAATACTTTTGGTATGTACCACCTTAGGTGGAATTCAGATATTTTTCGTATGGGCAAATTTGGTTTATTGTCTATTGAGAAATAATCAATTTTGTGTTTTCCTAATTCAAATAATGGTGAATCTATCATTTTTGATAGCTTTGTATAGTTTTGATTGAAATATATTTTAAGTAAACTTGCATTAAAGTTCAGTGGATATAAAGAAGAATTAAGAAATTACAATTTATCTTCGGTATGACACATTAAAAGGGAAATTAAAGTTTTGGGTCAAAATGAAATTGTTGTCCCCCTTTACTTCGGATATTCAAATTTAAGGGGATAGAGACAAACTAAAAGGAGATTAGATATGAAGTGATTTCAGATGTCTTACTATTAACATATATGGATAAGGTGAACCATTTTATACTTAAATATTAATGGTTTAAATTATTATGTTAATTTGTAGACGGAATTTAGGCATGGATATCTAAATCCCATTTGTGAGAAGTTAAAAGTTCTTGACGTTTGTTGAATTTGATCGAGTAATTTTTACTCGAGAAAAGAATAGTTTTGTCATCTTTGATCATAAGTGTTAATACTTTGGCAATTGACTATTAAGGATAACAACGTCAAAGTTATTTTTAAGAATTGCTAGAGATGTTCGATCTTGTATATGATATTACACCATATGAGGATTTCTAATATGGATGGTGTAGTATGTAAACAAATAAGATCCTAAGGCCTGGTAAGGAGTGTGATTATTCATACTCTTTTCCATATGATTCTAGTTATAAGTTCTTAAGATTGCATGACTATCTCTCGGATAAATTTCTAACAATACCATTGACTATTTAATCATAGTGTAAATAATGTACACATCTGGTACGTCCAACTAATTAAGGTTGAGGTTTAAAAGTCATAAGGTTAATAGTTGGACTTAAGGATAGTCAATGACTATTTTGTTGGATAGTACTTAAAGTTTTAAGGGTAATAAAGTAATGATCCCACAATAAAGCTATTTAAGACGGAAATTAAGGGGTTCATTGAGAATATTGAGTTTGAGTGGGAGAAAAGGTAATTGACATTGTTTTTTGTCTCTCTATACAGGATCATAAGATCAATTCGGTAGAACAAACTCAAATATCTCAATAACCAATTTATTAGAAGATCCACATAATAAGGTATACAACTACATTAATTACATTGTTTTCCTATATGGATAAAAATGGACAACAATGTAGTGACAGACTAACTAGTTGTAATAAGAGTTAAATAATAGAATGGTAAAGATGATTTAATCACCTTTTGCCAAACCATTGAAGGTCCTAACTCATATAAGTGGATTGATGCCATAAAGAAAATAAGTCATTTGATGAATGATGATATTTGTACTTTGTTCCATTACCTAAAGTTGTGAAATATATTGGTTTCAAATATTCATTTGTTACCAAGAAGGGTGTAAAAGGTAATGTGACAATCAGGATCATCGTGTCGGTATTGACTATAAGGACTTTTAGGCATATTCGATTTTTTGGTTATATTGGATGAATGTTAAAGTTTTGTTTTGCAATGGTGACATTGATGAAACTATTCAGTGCAGTAACTAGAACTTGGATTCATAGATTCAAAGTAGAATTTTCTGCAATAAGGGAATTCATCCAATAAAGCTCAAGTAAGGTTTTCCGTCATAAAGATTACAAATCTGCCTTGCTGTCATCTTATTTGTTTTAGATGAATGGGTAGATGATTGTAGATACTCAAGATTCAGTGGGAGTAAGTAAATATTTCTAGTTAATACTGATGGGGCATATTCTGCACCGCTGACCAAGTCAACATATTGAACGAGGTCAAAGATATCCACAGCAAGTCAACGACTTAGACCGCCTAGCCGATGCAGCCCATCACCGCTAGCCAGGGTATCGGCATGGCAACCCGCCACCGGGGCACATATCCGCGTACTCACATCCAAGACCCCTCGCCTGCCGTAGGTCCATCACCGAGGGTAGAACGGTCTTTCCACCCGATCGCCCACTTGGCCACTTGGTCACTACGTGACAAAAGGTAAAAGCCTATATATACTCCTCAACCTTCATTGAGGAAAGGATCCCACAACTTAACCTAAATACACTATTCATCTGGTAATATCTCCCTTATCTCTCTACAATACGTATCGGCCAAGTAACACGCCTTAATCCTTTAAGTTTACCGACTTGAGCGTCGGAGTGAGTACGCTTTTGGCACACACCAAGCCCTCGATTCGTTCATTGTCGCAGAGAGGCCGAGAGAGACGATAGAAGCAAGAAGGGTTCAACTCAAGACATTATTCTACAAGCCACGGGTGGTAACTAATAAGCCTCGGAAATTACACCCAGGAACAATTGGCGCCGTCGTGGGGAAAGATACTAGAAGCTAGTCACATTCATTCCCAAACAAAAACAAAACTCAAAACAAAAACCCACCCAAAAAGCTAAAGAAGATGTCGAAAGAACCAGAGAAGGTGTTGGTGGAAAACGAATTCTAGGTTAGTGGTAGACCTTAGTCCTTCCCGCACTCGCGGGAGGACGTCGTCGCCGCCGCAAAGACCGACGAGGCATGCCCTGCAGGAGGAGTGAAAGAAGTCCGACTCACCGAGTCGGAGAAGAAACCCGACTCACCGAGTCGGAGAAGAAGCCCGACCCGCCACGGGAGGGGAGCGGATTAAGGATACAAGGAGCCGATCGCCGCGTGTCGTTCGACACGTGGTCGACAAGCCGACCCCTCAATGACTATGTCCTTGACGTCCGGTCCGACTAAGCTAAAGTTGCCGCCCATATCATACAAAGGAGAAGGTGACCCAAGCGACCAAAGCCGAAAGACGCAATCGAGCCAAAACCTCGATCACCTCGGCCAAAGCCGGAGTGACGGGGAACGAGCAGTAAATGCAATCGAGCCAAAACCTCGATCACCTCGGCCAAAGCCGGAGTGACGGGGAACGAGCCAGTAAATGCAATCGAGCAAAACCTCGATCACCTCGGCTAAAGCCGGAGTGACGGGGAACGAGCCGAAAGATGCAATCGAGCCAAAACCTCGATCACCTCGGCCAAAGCCGGAGTGACGGGGAACGAGCCAGTAAATGCAATCGAGCCAAAACCTCGATCACCTCGGCCAAAGCCGGAGTGACGGGGAACGAGCGAAAGATGCAATCGAGCAAAACCTCGATCACCTCGGCCAAAGCCGGAGTGACGGGGAACGAGCCGTAAATGCAATCGAGCCAAAACCTCGATCACCTCGCCAAAGCCGGAGTGACGGGGAACGAGCCGCAAATGCAATCGAGCCAAAACCTCGATCACCTCGGCTAAAGCCGGGAGTGACGGGAGAACGAGCCGAAAGATGCAATCGAGCCAAAACCTCGATCACCTCGGCCAAAGCCGGAGTGACGGGGAACGAGCCAGTAAATGCAATCGAGCAAAACCTCGATCACCTCGCCAAAGCCGGAGTGACGGGGAACGAGGCGAAAGATGCAATCGAGCAAAACCTCGATCACCTCGGCCAAAGCCGGAGTGACGGGGGAACGAGCCAGTAAATGCAATCGAGCCAAAACCTCGATCACCTCGGCCAAAGCGGGAGTGACGGGGAACGAGCCGAAAGATGCAATCGAGCCAAAACCTCGATCACCTCGGCCAAAGCCGGGAGTGACGGGGGAACGAGTTTGTAAATGCAATCGAGCCAAAACCTCGATCACCTCGGCTAAAGCCGGAGTGACTGGGAACGAGCCGAAAGATGCAATCGAGCAAACCCCGATCACCTCGCCAAAGCCGGGTGACGGGGAACGAGCCGAAAGATGCAATCGAGCAAAACCTCGATCACCTCGGCCAAAGCCGGAGTGACGGGGAACGAGCCAGTAAATGCAATCGAGCCAAAAACTCGATCACCTCGGCTAAAGCCGAGAGTGACGGGGGAACGAGCCGAAAGATGCAATCGAGCCAAAACCTCGATCACCTCGCCAAAGCCGGAGTGACGGGGAACGAGTAAATGCAATCGAGCCAAAACCTCGATCACCTCGCCAAAGCCGTGAGTGACGGGGAACGAGCCAGTAAATGCAATCGAGCCAAAACCTCGATCACCTCGGCCAAAGCCGGAAGTGACGGGGGAACGAGCCAGTAAATGCAATCGAGCCAAAACCTCGATCACCTCGGCTAAAGCCGGGAGTGACGGGGAACGAGCGAGTAAATGCAATCGAGCTAAAACCTCGATCACCTCACTAAAGCCGGGAGTGACGGGGAACGAGCCGAAAGATGCAATCGAGCCAAAACCTCGATCACCTCGGCCAAAGCCGGGAGTGACGGGGAACGAGCCGAAAGATGCAATCGAGCCAAAACCTCGATCACCTCGGCCAAAGCCGGGAGTGACGGGGAACGAGCAGTAAATGCAATCGAGCCAAAACCTCGATCACCTCGGCTAATTAAAACCGAGGGCGACGGGGGAACGAGCCGATATGCCTAGATATTTACAACGGCGGTCAGAACGTAAACTCGATCACCTCGGCTAACTAAGACCGAGAGTGACGAGGGAACCACGACTTGCCCTCGGCTAATTAAGACCGAGCTTAAGAATGTATAAGTACCGTTGAGACGCAAATCTGACACCTCGGCGAATTAAGACCGAGCGTGAACGAGGACGCGATCAATAATGGTCTATAGATACGAACATTGTCGTCGCGCCGTAACCCCGATTCCCTCGGCCAAGTCCGGAAGCGGCGGGGCCACAACGACCGATACGCTAACATGTTTTTAGCGGCGGTTGGGACACGCTCCTTGACTGAATGCCAATCGACGTATCTTCTTCAACACGCTCCTTGGTATCTACTTGCCAAACGGTCCACTCTCGCCCTGGTCTCGCCAACGTCCCTCTCTTTTCCACATCGGATGTCCATTACACATCCATGTGGAGGGGGATAGGGTGCGGCCTAAGCGAGAACCAAACCGAGGTAGAAGAAGCGGGCGAGAAAATTTTTACTTGTGCGAGAATATATGCTCAACGTACACCGAGCCCATACCACGGCATAGACTACGGCGGGGGCAAATTGATGGGGCATATTCGCACCGCCGACCAAGTCAACATATTGAACGAGGTCAAAGATATCCACAAAGAAGTCAACGACTTAGACCGCCTAGCCGATCAGCCCATCGGCTGCTAGCGAGGGGTATCGGCATGGCAACCCGCCACCGGGGCACATATCCGCGTACTCACATCCAAGACCCTCGCCCGGCCTGCCGTAGGTCCATCGGTGAGGGTAGAGAACGGTCTTTCCACGATCGACCACTTGGCCACTTGGTCACTACGTGACAAAAGGTAAAAGCCTATATATACTCCTCAACCTTCATTGAGGAAAGGATCCCACAACTTAACCTAAATACACTATTCATCTGGTAATATCTCCCTTATCTCTCTACAATACGTATCTGGCCAAGTAACACAGCTTAATCCTTTAAGTTTACTGACTTGAGCGTCGGAGTGAGTACGCTGGCAGCACACGCCAAGCCCTCGATTCGTTCATTGTCGCAGGAGAGGCCGAGAGAGACGATAGAAGCAAGAAGGGTTCAACTCAAGACATTATTCTACAAGCCACGGGTGGTAACTAATAACTGCTCTGGAAATTACACCCGGAACAAATACCATTTCAGTTAAGGAGACAAATGAGTTTTAAATGCCCTAAGGAAATATTCGGAAAAATTCATTAATGCTTAAATTCATGTGTCTCAGGAAATATTTAATGTGTTTAAGTATTTTGGTATATATTTAGCTTGTATGCGTTTGAATATTGCGTACATTCTAAAGTTTGTTGGACAGATATTAAGGTAATACGGATTAGGATCTTGGATCCACTAAGGGCAGCCAAATATATTGTTGGTCATTTATATTTGGAACAAAACATTATTTATAGGAGATCAATTGAGTTGAGATCATTTGGTATTTCGACTCTAGTTGGTTATGAACATTTGTCATGAGGTCAGAATTCGATACGGTATTGAAATACCACTTAAGTAATTCATGACAAATGTGCAGTTATTATAGTTTCTAATAACATTATAAGTGATGTACTGTTTAAGAAACAATTCAGAGTGAAAAGGTGTCAATTATACATGTTGATACAAACTCCATTTCGCGGATCCGCTTATTAAGGAATTACCACCCACGGTCTTTCTTGAGCCAATTGCTCAAATGGGTGTTTCGGTTTTAAGAAAATTCAGTTTAAGTGGGAGTTTGTCATGTTAGACACATTAAAGTTTACGGTTATTAAGTTCTGCAGAAATAAGGTTTTCGGTTTACGGTTTCACTCTGTGTAATTTTGGTTGATCTCACTAAGGTGGACCAGTTGAAAATATGCATATAGGGATCACATTCAGATGCTATTTTCATGCTGCACTCCCATGCTCGATTCATGTCGTTGGTTATATTTACATATGTGACCATTGAGGGTCCTGCTACGACAAATTGGAGCAAAGACCGCTTTGATCCTATGTTAGTATAATTGATGGACCGAATTGCATAAGACGGTTGGAATGTTGATAGCACTGTTGAGCGCGTAAGGTTATAAAATGAATACAATTTTTTCAGGTGTCACACACTATCTGTATTTGACCCAAGTGGGAGATTGTAAGAATATTGGGTCCAATACTATTTATGTGGACACACTATTATACAGATTGTATTTGTTTGCTATCGTTTAAGTTTAGCCCAATATAGTGATCCATCCGGATAATATAATACGGGCATATTAATCACGTCTTATAAAGTATGGGCAGGATATCTTAATTGTGTAGATACCCATTAGGTTACTAATGCATGATGGGCGCATTAGATTAAGGAGACTATATATAAGTCACCGGGGTTATGGTCCCCAGAAGACACAATAACCTAATCTCCCGCATCCCATCTAGAGAGATCCCCATGGTATGTGTGTCTACTAGAAGACCTAATCCTGAAGACCGTCCCTTCAGGCGGTTCATCTCAACCATTCGTAATGAAATCAGGTACGCTTCCGCTCTACAGTTTATACCGAGTAATTTAGTATGAAGTTTATGGTCTCTATTCGGATTAATTCTAACAGAACAAACACTCATACCGGGAGAAATTAATAAGAGGCCGATCTAGCTTAGCCAAACATTAACACAAGCAAACCCTCATAGGCTCATACTGGGGCAAATTAGTAAGAGGTCGATCTAGCTTAACTAGAAATTTCTATTCCGAGACATAACGAAATGCACTAGTGTGCTGATAAGGCAGGCAAAAGTCAACTAAGAAGGGGAGGGGAGGGGAGGGGGAGGGGGAGGAGGGGTCTCTATCGACAGTCCCACTATGTATGGTTTCTTAGTGGATAAGTACCTTAGAAGAACAATAATTCCAAAAACGAGCATGCAAGTGATGGAAGGATGAGGATTGCACCACTACTACTTAAACAACTTTAAAGTCATCATTCATCATGTTTGGTCCCAACGTTTGGCAAATGGGGTTTTGTATTGTAAGCAATTCTTCGTGTAAAAAGTTCATGAGATGTAACAACTTGATTATGATAGATTCCTAGTGTCTTTAATTTAACATTTCAACTCGTAAAGTTGATGGATGAGCTATGTATTAGTGTATTACTCCGTACATTATTATTACCCGTTGTTTCTCTGTTCGACTAATGTTAAAACTTAAAAGGTTGATTGGATATAACTTTAGGAACGAATAAAGGAGAGGGTGAAGGGAAAGGACGGAAAATAGATCCCTCCCGCCCTCCCTTTCCCTTCGTTTCCTTATAACTCTCTTTGCTAACCAAATAAGGGAATTTTATCCTTCTAGCTCCCGTCCCTTTCCTTCCAAACCGCTCCTCCACCAAACCAGCTCTAGAGTGTCCTTGGAGTTTGGATGCAAAAATAGGACAAGCCTTGTACCCCTGTTATTATGGCAACTTACACAGTAAAAAACACTCACATATCACAATAGTAAATCATTTGATTGCACCATTTATAAGGGTTTCTGACTATTAACCTCGGAAAATGACTGGTCTACAGCCAGCATTATAGTGTCAACCAGTGTAGCTGAAATAATAGTCCTGACTATTCACCTCGGAAACTGACTGGTAAATACTGCCTGTATCTTGTATTTGTTCAACCACATCGGGTTACAGGACACCCGAAATCAAAATTTATTGTGCATCTAAACCCATTTTTGCAAAAATATATTGGAAAACCTAAGATTAAGGCATGCAATAACTTTGAAATTTTCACTAAGATATTGTGGCTACATTGTGAGCAGAGTTTCATTGTCGTAAGGCAAGTCACGAAGGTTCTGCAGTCTGGTTTGATACTCTAGAAACAGATTAGCACCAATATTTTACCACTCAAACAGGTTTCTGTCTATCTCACTGTATAATCCTAGTTCAAGTAAACTAGATTTTCTCCTGAGTAATAGCATTGAGAAAAAAACAAATGCAACTTACCTGCAGCATGACGGCCTAAAACATGAAATCTCATTTCTTTAATTTTCTGTCCATTTCTTTCAGTTACTTCCTCTTTCTCTCGTTCTGCAATCCTCCACAACATAAGTTGAATGTACAAACATCTGCAGCCATGTCACTGACATACTCGTGCTGGTTGCGCAGTTCATATCTGTAAAAAGAAATTGTTAAGTAGTAATACATTGTTTCAGAAGATCTGCTTAAAGTCTAAATAGCTTTGCAGACAATATTAATACATTGTTCAAGAAGATCTGCTTTCTGGCCAAGAAGAAGATCCATCCGGGAACCATCGAAAATTCTGAAATACAAGACGAGTGGACAACAATATCACACCTAATAACCAATTTCCCAATATTTCCGACAAAGAAGAAAGTATATTTGGTACAATGATTTCTCAGGCTCTTTCCTCTGCTGATTTCAAAAACCTCAGAATATTGTTCCTGTATAGATGTGTACACAAAGACATTAACTGCATAATAATAAGCCATGGAGATGGAGCACCTTCTTACATGCAGAGAACTTACTCCAGCTCCTTAGACAAAGTACCGAGAACTTCATTTAAATTTCATATGTAAGGGGAAAAAAAAACATGCCACTGATGTCCAACATGGTATCTTTATCACTATAGACATTGGCAAACAAGTAAATATTCCTGCACCATCAATCGGGTTTACTTCCCATTTTGACAGATAACAGATGTCTCGACAAATCAAGTCAATTATCACAAAAGAAAACAAATCTGATTTTCAATATCTATCTTTCCAACCTTTTGGCTGCATGCCTGCATACGCTCACGTTGTTTGCGTTTAACTTCATACTATCCTCCTCCTCCTCCTCAATATATACCTGCAGTTAGACAGAATCAAGTGATGACATCTCTGGCATCAATCTCATAAGAATAAATTGATTAGAAGTCTAAGTCAAGAAAATTACAGGGATCGATTGAAATGTAACTACAGAAGTAAATATTACTCAGTACTAACTAAACACACAGGCAGGATACACAAGGAACATCAACGTTTTCCTTCTCCCTACCGGGTGTATTCTTGAGTCCTTTCTGTGTACAAGAATACATAGAAGCAAAAGTCGTATACTTATGTGGTTCTAAGCTTCTTAATCTCCAGATAATTGATCCTCATAATCCTGTCTGGACACTCCCCCGATTTGAGTAAAGCAACATAGAGGTTTCAGGTTTTCGGCCACCTAATCGAAGGGAAGATCTGCTTAATCCCGTTGCTAGCTATCAGTCTAATAGTCTATCACCCATTAAACTTACAATTCTCACCAAAATTTTCATAATTCCTAAACTGAATTAATAACTCCAATATCCTAAGAAATCCACAACAAAAAAACATAATTCATTCGAAAGATTAAAACTCAGCAATGTAGAGGCCTCGGCCACCTGATCATTTACTACAATTGCTTAAGCACTCTACACCAAGCTAGCTCATCAAACAGTAAACTTACAATTAAACACCAAATTACTCATAAATCCAAGACTAAATCAATAACTTGACAACCCCAATAAATCCATAACCAACTAGAGTAAAGAAATCCTCCAAAACAATACAGTTCAGCAATGGAGAGATCTCGGCCACCCAACCGTTCCTACAATTGATATCGTCTTCACTCTCATCCATTGATATCGTCTTCACTCTCACCCAACCATATGAGCTTAATAGATATCGTCTTCACTCTCATCCATTTTCTTAGATACTAAACTACATAAAACCGCATTACACAAGAATTCATGCTAAATCAAATATTCTACCTAATGTTAACCGAATTTTAGCTACGTGAAACCGTCTTACACGAATTTGTGCTAAATCCAATATTATACCTGATGTTGAGCGAACTTTAGCTACTACTAAATCAAATATTGTACCTAATTGTACCTATTGTTGAGCGGATTTTAGCTATTTGTGCTAAATCAAATATTCTACCTAATATTGAGCGAATTTTAGCTACGTTAAACCGACTTACACGAGAACTTGAACTAAATCAAATACAACCGCAACAATTAACATTCAACAACATAACCGAGATAAGGCAATACAAGATGAGCGAATTTTAACTACGTAAAACCGTCTTACATAAGAATTTGAATTAAATCAAATACAACAGCAACATTTAACATTCAACAACATAACCGAGATAAGGCAATACAAGAAGTTGAGCGAATTTTAACTACGTAGAAGTAGAACCGTATTACATAAGAATTTGAATTAAATCAAATACAACAGCAACATTTAACATTCAACAACATAACCGAGATAAGGAAATACCAGATTACCAGATGTTGAGCGAATTTATGTAAAACCGTCTTACACAAGAATTTGAACTAAATCTTTTATGACAAGAACATTTAACATTCAACAATGTAATTGAGATTCGTAAATACCAGATGTTGAACGAATTTTAGCTATTACCAAAAATTCCGATTAGGTTTCGAAAATCGCCGCACTGAAACAATCGCCATTGTTGTCGTCGATCCTTCTCTTTACGAATAGTTTCTCTCACTAGAATTTGCTTTCACTTTTTTTTTAAAAAAATAAAAGAAAAAAAGAAAAAAGAAAACGAAGTAGTGATTCTGGTACTATGGAAGGAAACAGGTTGGTTTGAGTTGTGTCATTGGTTTTTATGGGCTGATCCATATATGTGTATTTAGCCCAAAGTGAATTTTTGTGCCCGCAATTAATACTTCGGCCCGGTTCTTTTCGGTTGATTAGAGCTGAACTGAATTGAATGAAACTTGAGCTGAATTGAATTGAACTGAATGGGATTGAACATAACTGAATGAACCTGAAGTAAGAGTTAATTTGTGAAAAGATGAGCTAAATGAATGTTTTGAATCGACTCGAATCAATCGAATAGAGTGAAATGAATCGAAACCGAAATGAGATGAAATTAAGCCAAAAAGTACAGGGCCTTTCTCCCTCTCGATCAATTTTTTATGTGTTTTTTTTTTCATTGAAATTAAGGACTATGGAGATGACAAGCTCTAAGAAATAGAAATAGAATAAAAGGCATAATTTTATGGACATATAATATATAAACGAAAACGTGAAGAAATGATTGAGACACATAAATAATAAAAAAACGTAAAAAAAAATTGATTGGAGTAGGGGGGATAGGATGTACTTATTTGAGTAGAAGTGTAGAACTCATGCACATCTAGTAATTTAAAAATATAAAACAAATTGTGAAGCATTACAAATTTGTGTTGTACCTAGTCAAGTCTAAGTTGTTCCCTCATTAAAAATTTATGACTCTTGATACGTTATTGCGTCTCCTAAGAGAGTATATTGGCTCACTCAATAATCCTCCTATTATCAAGTCTATGGAAGGTAAAAAAATTGTTAATATTAGACTCGAGAAATTGAAAAGAAGAAAATTCACTGAAACATATGAGAAAATACATCGTTCTACGAACTAAAAGTAAAAAGACGTTTAGACTAAATTCTGAGAATAAATGGCAGCAAATAATATTTACAAGGTTACATTTATCAAAAGACGGGTAGGGATCCTCTGTCCCATTTTTGCGTCTCATTTTGTGTGTCACTCCACTTATATATGGACACATCATTTGTTGCAAATAAAAAATATGCAACAAATATGGTAATGTGTTGATGTGTCAAAATATGTATGGTGTGAGACACAGAATGGGACACTAAATGGGACAGACGATCCTCACTGGCAAAAGACACAAGAACTCTTCATCAAATGGCTAATTATACTACCATTTTCAACCTTAATCCATCTACTTTGCCTATTCCACAAGTGCAAAGCATAACTATCTTCCCCAATTCTATTAAGCTTATCATTTATCCATTGCAAGTGAAGTTCATCCTTAGGCTTTTGAAATAGGCTCCCAATCCGGACCCAAACGACCATATAAAAGGCCGTCGGGGGTAAAATCGTCAAATTCTTTTGTCCATCCAATCCAAGGCTTCCATTTAGCCTCTCAACCACCCTTGAAACTAGATAAGGACCATTATACCCCCACTTATTGCCATCAAAAGTTAGGGCAAATTCCTCAATAAACTTGCTCAATATAGGTTGTTTCTTGTCAAAAATTAGCAATGCATTGTTCAATCTACTCCATTTCTTTGTTCTTGTATCAACCATTTGTGCACCAATTAAATTCTTCAACTTATTCAACTTCTTTAACACAATAAAATCAGTGTCCATATAAATTCCACCATACTTATATAATAGTGCAAGTCTAAGCAAATTTGAAAGGTTTTGCCCTAATGATATTTCACCTCTTTTGATATTTCCTTTCTCCAACTCATTGTACCAATTAGCTCCCATTGTATCCTTGAAAATAAACCGGAAATCGGGTGCAATTGCCATAACCTTGAAATTCATCCCAGTAAAGGGTCTCAACATTTGAGCTCCTTTATATGTATCCATGGAATTTGAAACAATGAGCAAACATGCATTAGGGTTGAACTTAAATAGGCTTTCAATGCATAACCTTTCTCGGTCACCAAACGACTTGAGGGGCGATATCCATGTCATGAAAACCCGAATTTTACAAGAATTTCCTACAAAGAATTCCTTTACTTGCCTTGAAAATACCCTTGATGGAACTTGTAATAATGATGGAGGAATTTTGTATACCCGTTTCGCCTTTCGGGTTTTAGGTCTCTTTTGTTGAGTGACATAGATTGAATAATTGGAAAGTGTGAGATGAGTTTTGGTAGAAAACAAGGGAATAAGTGTATCTTCTTTAATTGCATATATGGGTTTTGAAAAGGAAAATTGTGAATTTGGGAGCTTTTTCCCATGATTTTGATTGAGATTTTCCATAAAAATTGATGGTATGATGTACAAAAATATGTTGAGGGAGTTGAATGCAAGAAGAACAAGAATAAACAAAGCCAGTAGAGATTTAAATGGCATGCAAAAACTTATAAAAATTTGGGATTTTGTAATAACAAAATAGGAGAAAATTGAGCAATATTGGTTAGAGAAATCATCATTTTTGGAGGTCATATTGGTGAGTTTTTTTTGTGTAGGGTAATTTGCATGATTTGAAGGTTTTTGAGTGATCATGAGTATTAGTTAATATTGCTAGGACATGATTGAGAGAAATAGACCATGTCATGTTTTTTTATTAGTGATATTGTAATATTTTAAGAGAGTGTAGATAATTTCTTTGTATCAAAATGAAGTATAACATTAAAATAGTACAAAGGAAGTGAGAAATTGAATCTGATATTTATTATTCACGGTATTTTTATCTCTCAATTAAAATGTTAAGATTTCTTTGTTATAATGTTGTAACTATAATAAAATGTAAAGTGAGACGGGTTTGTATATATAGTAAACAACGTTAAGAGTAATTTTTTTATATAGTAGGAATGAATATTTATATAATGGATATGGTAATGAAATTGATGGAGAATGTATTATGTACATTACTAGGAAGGTATATGTATTTATGATATGAATAATATTGATAGATAATGACCTTTTATATTATAAAAATGGATTTATTTATGACTCTGTAGTATGTACATTAATATTAAGGGGACGTTTGGTTGGAGGTCTATAAGAAAAAGAAAGGGAAACAAAGTTATTGATTTCCTTTGTTGGTGTTTGTTTGACACAAACAAAGAGAATGAAACTCTCTTCCTTACCCTTAAATCCATCTAATTCATTACCCCCCCCCCCCCAAGGTATGAGATTTCATTACCTTTGTTACCCTTCAACCACCTTATTTACCTACCACCACACTTGCGACTCCCACCACACCAGTAACCATCAAGACGCCATCACCATCACCACCACCACCAAAACCACCACCACATCCAGCCTATATAAACCAACACCGCCACAACCACCATGATGCCACCACCGCCACAACCACCCTACTGCCACCACCACCACCACGACGTCATCGCCACCACCACCACAACCACCCCACATAAACAACCACCACAACACCACCGCCACAACCACCATGACGCCACCACCACCACAGCCAACCTACTACCACCACCACGACGCCACCACCACCGCCATCATCACCACCACCATAACCACCCCATACACCAAAACAAACCACAACCCACCACACTTCATTTTCTTGATGTAACCAAACAAGTAGTTAAGTTTTAGGTAATCCCTTACCTTTCCCCCTCTTACCCTTTCTAATTTCCTTTCCCTTTCCCTTTCTCTAACCAAACGCCCCCTAATTGCTTTATTCACATAATTAGATACTCAGATAGGCACAAATAAGTGAAAAATCATTATATCAATATTACCCAGAATCTTTCAACTATCATTTCTCATGCATAAACTTCTTTATGCTTGTTCCTCAAGTAGAAAGTGTTCTATGTGTTCTCGTTGTACCAATTGTTTCATTGCTAATCAATACTCCGTATAACATAACGCAGTAATAGAGGAAACTATTTCCCCCTTCTCTCTGGAAAAACCATAGCCTCTATCCATTAAATTCGGGGCTCTCATCGATAATTAATTTATGGTAAGCCCCAAAACTGTTTCATCTTTCAATTAATAATATGCGTGTGTATCTGTCATCTAATCGATAAAAGTCTCTCTTTTTGGAAGAATCGTTTTTCAATTTTTATGTCCTTTATTTCGGGTGTTTTCCAGTTAATCTTAGATTTAGTTTCAATCAAAATATAGACAAGAGTAATTCGTTGATGGTTCCTAGCTCGCACATTACTTCAATGGATACAAGTTATTTGTCAATGCTTTATGGAACTAGTAAGAAGTATTTTTCGTTTTACAATTGATAGGATGTCGCAACCTAACAAAGATAAAATACCCTAGACACAAATGAATGTAGTAATAGGGGTCGAACACAAGGAGACGAGAGATGTTAATTAGTTGTTATGGGGTGAATTCTATCAAGGTCGGTAAATGTATAATTGCTTGGTTTGGTTGGTAAACTTGTGATAAGACAATAATAAAGGAATAGTCTAGGGAGGTTGGGTCACACATGCAAATTATCTAAATGCTCAAGTTAAACTCGGATTAGATAATATTGTCAATTGTTTAGACTTAAAGACACCACCTCTCGGCCTTATTGTCAACCATATATTGGGTCCTAGAGAACTCTCGCTATGACTAGGTCGGTCTGCTAACACATGTTTAGTCTAATTCAATTTCGTGCCTCTCGACTTATAAAAGTGAATTAACAAATTTAATCTAAGATAGTGATCATTTATCAAAGACTAACAATAAAATGCAAACATGTGAAAGAAACAATGAAACGATATTATAACATCCTAAATCAACAAGTGCAAGAAGTACTTATGCATTGTTTCACTTATTCCCTAGACAATTTTAACTACTCTTGCATAATGTAAATTAGACTAATGACAAATCATAAAGTGATCATAATTAGTAAATGGAAATGACAAAGGAATAACAAAGTAGTACTAGAAATGAGATTACCTTTATAATGGAAATAGAACTTGAATATAGAAGAACAATACTTGAAATGGAAATTGAAAATGAACTTGAAATGTTTAAAGAAAATTACAATAAAGAAAAGCTTAAGGAAAATCTAATCTAACCTAAACTAAGAACTGAAAATGAGAGTATAAAAGTGGTGTAGAAGGTGTGTAAGAAGTGTATTTTAGGTCCCGGATCAACACCCTTTATATAATACCAAAGGGAGTAATGGAAATAAGGTGAAATAGGAACACCCTGATCGGGGCCACCCCACCCCGATCGGGGTCGTGGCTTTTTACTAATTTGTCTTAATTCCGTCTTAACTTCATGCTTGATGAGAATGTGGAATCCAATGCAAGCGTGTTTAAGAGTCCGTCTAAGGCATCCTTTGGCATCCAATGCATGCATATGGCTTGGGCTTTTACTTGGACTTCATTTCTTTACATATCCACCAACTAAGATTGGTTTCCTCTTGCACAAATTTTCCAATTTCTTCCCAAAATGCCCCTATGCTTCCCGAAACTCCTTTGCATGATCAAGACTTGCTCTCATTAGCCTCATGAACTTGGGTGAATGCTAATTTGACGGGGAAAAGCTACCGAGTGCTTCATTTCCTACAAAATGCAATGAATACGAGCAAAATCACCTAGAACACGGAATTAGCTCACAAATACATTATTAGAAATGCAATAATCAACTAAACCGAGCTAAAATAGGGGGTTAAAGTATATATAAAATGGACTTATCAAAAATTTATGAAACGAATGATTCTTTCATCAAAAGTTGCATGAAGATAGCGATACGAGGCCGAGCCAAATTGTCAAATCATGGTTTGAATCCCTAGTTTACAAGAAATTTATTTTTCTTTGGTTTATAATAGATTCGGTTTCGATTATAGTTATTCTTTGTAAGTGTCGTATGACGTTCTATTAATGAAATTATTTTTCTATTTCAAAAAAAAAAGTGTTCTATGTATTCTCGAATATCTTCTTTTAAAACGGCTTCTGCTTCATTAGTAAAAATTTTGGTAGAAGAGATAATTTCTTGAAATTGCAATTTATTCGTTGTTAAGTAAGAATGTGATTCAACAATAATTTTCTTTACATGCCAATTTCTAATGAATCAGGATAACCATTTATTGTATGCATAGTCATTATATGTTCTTCTATAGTAAGAAGGGCCGATTGAGCTAGGTTTTTTTGGTAATTCACGTAATAGTTGACCTCGTGCTAATTAATTCTGAGTATGTTTATCAAGATCAAAAGCAAACTATGGAATTTCTTTGATTGCATGATCTGATAATTAAACATTGGCACTCATGTAAAGGTGTTCTACCTAACTGAGCTATAGCCCTTTGCTTATGCTACATAACCATAATAATAAGGTTATCCTCAATCTCTCTAATTCAATGTGTGTGATTGATATTTTAGCAAAATTTCTTAAATCCTTTCTGAAAATAGAAAAGTTGTTAATAAAAATGGAATGTAACGAATATTATTTTATTCCTAATTAAGAAATCATGTTCCTAATTCGTCTTATTCCAAAATTACATTGAGTAAGAAAGAAAGATACAAAAATAAGCCTATGTCATTGTATCAAACAAAAATTTCTTTTTAAGACGGAATCAATCAATGAGATAAAAATCAGAATGTCGAAGGATAAACTATTGTCCCATACTCCCATCTACTAACGCTAAAATTATACGGATCTTAGCTAAGATGGTAAGGTTGAGACTTTAGTAAGATTATGTTGAAAATAGGGATAAAGTGGGTGGTACTACAGCAAGTCAGCAAAGTCTTAAAGTGGATCTTGAATTTTCAACTTAAAACCCGTGAATAGTATTTCGTTTGTGTAAAAAATAGGTTTAGTGGGTTCCACAAATTTTTGGTGAGGAATTTTGATGGGTCTCACTTCTGAACGATAAAGTAAAAGAAATAAAAGAGTCAAAATTGAGTCTTTAGGATAAAAATAACAATTAGTGGACTATATAACCAGTTGTATACATCCCGGTAGTATAGACTTGGAGCTTTATAGCAAAGGATTTGAGCTTATATGTACATTTTACGAGTATTATTGAAAAGAATCTGAGCGACTTTATAAATAAATTTAACTCAAAATATTATATTGAAACTAAAAAATAATACATATAAAGTCAATTAAATTTTAATTTTAACACCTAAAAAATTAAAATGTAAGTCAAAATTTTTAAAATTAAAGCTCGAAAACATTGCATATAAGCTCAATTAGATTTGTATTGGACGTACCATGCTCATATAAAAATAATACTAATATTTTACGATTGTTAAGCCTCATATCGAGTGTTTGGATAAACATAATCTAACATAAGATAATATCTAACCAGATCAAAGAATCAAAATGTTTCTACAATCTATATATATATATATATATATATATATATATATATATATATATATATATATATATATATATATATATATATATATATATATATATATATATATATATAAAATGGGTGGAAACGATGTGGATGCGCCACGTGTCAACCCAACATTAAATACAAGTATTAATTACAGCTGAACATTAAATATAAACATAATAAATGTTGTATAAATCTCAGCAAAATATATTATAATTTAATAAATTTTATTATAAAATTAAATTAAATAATTATGGTGATTTGGTACTAAATTTATTAAAAAAATATTTTGATATAAATTCTAAAACGTGAATAATTACGTTCATTGCGAAAAATGCTTCAAATTGAGTATAATTTTCATTATATTTATTGAAATATTTTTATTTGTAGAGATGATTAAAGTGAGTGTCTCATAATGTTTTATGTTTACGTAAAAAGACATTTTGAGAAAGTTATAAAACTTAAACCACTAAATCTTAAGAAAAATATATTTGGAAGAGTCATTGTATTTCTTAAAAACATAACTTAAAAAAACTACTAAAACATAAGTTTTTATGTGGGAATGAAAAAAAATATATTGCGAAAAACTGAATATATGTGAGATTTTGATAGGTTTAAATAGTGTGATAACGAGTATGTATGTACACAGTGATCGCGAGTGCATTTAATAATCAAAACAAAAGTAATGATTATAAAATAATATAATATTATAAACGACATGAAAAAGTAGAAAAAGCGTTATATTTTTCTTTATTATATTCAATTAAAATATGTATACGTCGAGTATAAATATTAATCATGACTAGCTAAATATTACTTTTAGAGGTTGTTTGGTTACCCACTAAACAATGCAGGAACTTAAATTCATGTGAATTGCAAAATGAGTATGTTGTTTGGTTACCCCAATTCACATGAATTGGAAGTTCCCATGAATTCCAATTCCTCTACAATGGAGGAAGTTGCTTACCTAGGTCCCCCTAGGTAGGTTAGAATGCCTACATGACACTTTCTCTATGGCAACCAAACATTTTTTTGCAATTCACATGAATTCCAAATTCATGTACGTGTTTTATGACTTCATAGGCAATACAAATTCCTATATGCAACCAAACAACCCCTTAGTTAAATATTTTATATGTCAACTTCTAAATACTTTGAAGTTAAACCTCAAAAAATATTATTTAAGAAAATTTAACCTATTTTATTTACAGGTAAACTCTTAAACATCATTTATATATAGTTGTTTAAAAATACAAAATGTGCAATTCTTATAGATATGTTTGACACATAACACGTGTAAGACACAATGAAAACATTTGAATAAGTTGAGTTTGAACTCTATAGGTTTGATACATAAATATCACACGTTATACATAAAAAACTAAAAATTACATAAAATTATATTTACATTATTTTGAACAAATATTAATTGATTTAGAACATAACGTATAGTGAAATGATATAATTTGAGAACTTAATGTTGATTGTTGCATTTTTCGAATAAATTTTATTTTAATTAATATGATATTTGATCAGTCATAAAATAATTTATAAACATTGATCATGCATAATTAATTAACACTTATTAGTTTTAATTAAAACGGTATGTACTTTATTTTAAAACATTGAAGTTAAACCTAAAAAATTAAATTTGAGAAAAATTGTTTTATTTTTATTTATAGTTAAAAATATTAAAGGTCATATATAAATTATGTTATTTTTCTTCAATTATAATAATAAAATTTTAAAACAGGCCGCGCGAGCACGTGTACCATATTTCTGGGAAGCCAGAGCAATCATTTGATGACGCCACGTCGTTTCAAGATTATTGATTTTTGATACTACCTAGTGGTTGCATAAACTTTAGCCTAAAAAAAAAAAGTAAAATCTAATTTTAACAACAACAAAAAAAAAAAAAGTTAAAAGTAGTCAGTCATACTCCTTAACTTGAAGTTGGAAAATGGACAAAATTGAGCACCGCTTCATTGAAGTAAAAGGATTGAAGCTTCACGTAGCTGAACTTGGAACTGGTATTTCTGTTTCTTCATTTCATTACTATTTGTCTTTAATTTGTGTTCTTCACTTAATTCACCAAATAATTAACCAACAAGTAGTTCCCACTTACTTTCGGGAACACGGGCAGACCCAGAACTAAAATTTTGAGTTAGCGAATTTTCCTCTTGTTTTATAATTATGTTAAGGTCTTCTTATATTTCAGAATTTTTGAATTGTAGCAAAAATCAATAATCTTGATCATTTTTGAGAAGTTTGGGTTGACGAGTGCTACCCTTTATTACTAGTTGTCTTTCCCAGGCACAATTGCGCAAGGCTAGCGCAATATCAGTAGGGTTCGAACATGTGACTTATCGTTATTTATGGGTATATGAATCAGTGGTTGAGATTTTCGAAGTTTTTAATTAAATTTTTCGATATTTTTTTTTTATTTTTTTTTGAAACCCGATATTTTTTTAGTGTAACTTATATTATTAGTCATCCGGCTTCCTAAATTTTTTTGCCCCCGCCATAAGTTCAAATCCGGACTCCGCCACTCGGTATATCTCGAAATAATTGTGTAGAAAGGTGAAATTATATCATCTTAAGCTCTTCTTGTAAATCCAATGACGAAAGACAAAGTTCATAATTTCTGGTAATGTTTTTTCTAAACAAAAACGAATTAATTTGATAAATACTCCTATTGCGTCTCAATCATTTATTTACCTTTTTATTATTTGTGAGCGGTAGTTTAATCAAAATGTACAAATGGCTGGAATGGAGGGAGTATTCCACCAATATGAATCATGATTACTTGATTTACTTGCTAGTTAAATTTATTTTCCACGTCTTTTCATTAAAACCGTCTTACAAAAGACTAACTCAGGTTTAAATTGATAAATAATGAACAGGATCAAAGGTGGTGATATTGGTACATGGCTTCCCAGAAATATGGTACACGTGGCGTCATCAAATGATTGCTCTGGCAAATGCCGGGTACAGAGCCGTTGCACCAGATTTCCGAGGATATGGTCTTTCTGATCAGCCGGCTCACCCTGAAACGACGTCGTTTATGGACCTTGTTAATGATCTTCTTGGTTTAGTTAACCAACTTCACATTTCTAAGGTGGAACTCATATTCTCTACCTTTTGTCCTCAATTTACAATTTGTCATAATTCTCTATGAGTTTTATATGAGACGGTTTTTAGGTTGGTTTTAATTTCATATCGGTCTCTTGTAAGGTTTTGTTTGGTGTATATCATCTGGTTTAGCAGGGATTTCAGATGGTTAAGATCATTATGGCGGTAAAACCCTCCCTTATGAGTATGGCTATACATAAAGTAGATCGGACCGACCCGGATCGGCCGGTCCGTCCGGTCTGAACCGAATACAATCCGGTCCAGTCTCCGGGTCCATATAAATATTGTGATCGGTCTCCGGTCCGGTCCAAGCAACCTTTAAAAATAGAACCGCTCCGGTCCAAACCCGGAAAAAACCGGACCTAAAGGATCGGGTCCGGTCCGGTCCGGGTTCCCACCTAACCGGTCCGATCTCCGGGTTTGGGATATGGGGTTGTCCGGTCCGCGGGTCATTGCGGTCCGGTACGGTTCTGGACCGGTGAACACCCCTACTTATGAGTTATGAGTTTTAACACTGTTAGGTTTGAACCCGGGATCTCTGGTTAAGTTAGAATAACCCCGTTTTAGTTGATCTAAGTGCTCATGGATATCGTGTCTCATGAATGTTAGTTCATTTCGACTCAATTTAGTCCTGGTTTCATACGACTATTATTAGGGAGTATTTTATGATATAGATAAGTATTTTCTTTGGTGGTTTTTGATAGCGGACCCCAAATTATTTTGGGACTAGAGCAGGAATGAACACTAAAAGCGGTTAAAAATTGGTTGAACGATCTTGTTTTGTACGATCTTGTTATAGTAAGCATTGGAACACGACTCACATGAGTATTGGTTGAACGATCTTGTTTTGTAACCAATGTCTGTAATGTATCAGGCATTTCTGATAGCAAAGGATTTTGGAGTAAGACCAGCCTTTTTATTTGCGCTTCTTCACCCGGAACGAGTACGAGGTGTGATTACGTTGGGAGTACCGTATTCCCCTCCAGTTCCTTCCA